>NC_136489.1:36925514-36985514 GCF_053919585.1 Euprymna scolopes
TAATTAATCAAGCTCTAATCCATCACCTTACAGCTGCTAAACTCCTGACCGACAAGCAATATGGACTTAGGAAATCCCGTTTGAAAACAGATATTCCAACTGTAATCTCTGTACGTATATACCGTTCACTAGACAAAACAGGAGAAGGTAAAGCGGTAGCTCTTGATATATCTAAGAGTGTTGACAGGTAATGGAGCGATGGTCTTCTAAGGAAAATCAGATCATATGGTATCATTGGAAGAATACATAATGTAATTAAGTCCTAAGAGAAAAGTAAGAGAAAAATCCAGCTTGTCCTCGACGGTCGTACATTTAAACAATATGATACAAATACGGGAATGTCTCAGGGGTCTACCTTAGCACCTTCATTATTCCTAATATTCATAAATGACCTCTCTGGTAAAATTGTTTCTGAGATGGGTATATTTGCTGATGCCATCATTCTCTATAACAGGCACAATGAGAATAAAAGGAACACATATCTAAGGAAATAGCAGAAACCCTAGAGGAATACCTCCAATCTGTAGGTGAATCGGGACAAAAATGGATAATCAGTTTCAATTCTTCCAGGAGGAAGCCTGTTTCCATCAGTAATTACAATAAACCGTCTCTTCCCCCAAAAGCAATGGCCAAAAACACATTACCTGAAAGTACTCTGCGGTTTAATATTAACATGGAACATTAACTGGAATAGATACATTGAGAGTATTGCTAGGGCTGCTGCGAAGAAGGTTGTCTCTGCCTACTGTGCTAGAAAGTTACTACTGGCTGAAAGTGTTTGTACCTTTAAAAGGCCGCCATTTGCCCATGTATGGAGCACTGTTATTACATTTGGGTTCGTGCATCTGTTACATTCCCTCAGGGTAAAAAGGAGAGTCGCGAATCTGACATGCCCTAGACTGTCATCAAGCTTCAGCCACTGTCTCCTCGACGAAATGTTGCGTCCCTCTGCCTGTTCTACAAGTACTTTAATGGCGAATGTTCTGACGTACTACAAGCACCTGTACCCTCTCGACGTAAATACCTTCGACAAACCCGATAAGCAGCTAAACTCCACCCCTAATTAGTATATATCTCTAGGTGTAAGAAAGCCTTCTACTCCAATATTTTCTTGGCCAGAACTGCTAGACTTTTTAAATCTCTTCTGGGAGTCTGCTTTTCTAATCGTACAGGAATGCAGAAGTTAAAGTGGAATGTACTACTCATCTCCCTTCAGAATATCTCTGCAAATTATGTACCCGAGAGTAGCCCCTAATTGTGCCTTGTTTGGGGGGGGATAATTAATAAATAAACACGGGTGTTTAACTAACTGGTGATAGTATTTTTTCACCGAAACCCTATCGTTGTTAGTGTTGTGACTATGTTACTTTGTTAAGTAGGAATAAAAAAAAAATACGCACACACACACAAACACACACACATAGAGAGAGAATGCCAGAGAAAGAGAGATAATGAGGGGTGAACATATGCACACACACACACACACACACACATATATATATATATATATATATATATATGAAGAGAGTGAAAGAGAGAGATTAATCGTATATCTCAGTTTCTAACATTCAGAGTTATATTATATACAACGAGTAATAGTAATTTTTATGAACATTTTCTGTAAAATTGTTTATATTTAGGCAACATTAATATTTTCCCATGTTACAACTCATTTATCATAATTATATACGACATGTCTACTATGTTTCGTTCGCCTTTTTATCTTTAAAACTCGTTTTTAAGTCATTGCAAGCCAACGAGTCTGTCTCTTCCTTATTGATAACGCCATTATTAACAGTATTTGACGTCTGCTCCGAACGTAATTATCTCTCCGCTGATTAAATCAAGAAACCAGATCTGTGATTAAATGAACGCCTGGTCTGTATCAAAGAAAATGTAGTGTGTCTATTTATGTGCCGGTTCCTATGAATCTGTGTAACAATAGCCACCGTATAGTAACTGTGACGATTGGCTTCCGAGAGTTCAAGACTAACCGGGGCCGTTGTGTTCTATTATTAACTTTATTGATGTGAAAAACATACATTGGGAATAGACGCACCGTGTCTCATGTATGTAATGTATAGAATTTTTCCCAAGGATATATTCGAGTAATTACTACACACATTCAGACGGAATTTCCTAAATCCATAGTCGTTCATGTTCTCATTTCGTTAATGAAAAACGGGTGTAGTAATAAATAGTGCGCAACTGTTTTCTTATTTTCGCCCTGCGGATTGACACTGAATCATTATCGATAGTGTCAGTTAGAAGTAAAGTTTAGTTAGAAACTAATCCGTCACTTATATCACTGATATGTAAAAAGGTTGGTGATAATATAAACGGAAACATTGAGGAAGTAAAAGAATCGACTTCAGTAGTTCATACTATCCTCATTCACCAACATTGGGCGTTTTTTCTCTATTTCAGAAAATATTTTTACAGTTGTCCGAGGAAATTGATAATGTCGAAGTTCTTTATCGATGGGTTTCACGAATTTAACTTATTTGTCATTACTTTGATCATTTTTATAATTACTTGCTATACTGGTGTATTAAATAGGTACCCTATGGTGCTGCAACATCTTGGGCTTACGAATTGCGAGTTATTAAATTCCAACTAATTATTTCCAGGAATGTAGCTTCTAACGGCCATTTCCGAAACGGATAATTATAAATAAGCGTTAAAATAATACATGAAATATAATAGGAACTGTGTTATTGCAATTTAAGATAACAGTGGTATAATGTTCACAATTATTAACATCGTCCACAGTCTGAATTATGTAATATCAATTTCACGTATGCATTTTCGTTAATTGCTACTTGTGATATTTTCTAGTAGTTTTACATTTATCGTTTGAACGATTATACGATGTTTGATTAAGTATAATTAAATATAATTTTATAAAATTATATCGGATTTTAACAATCACTATCGTATTAATAAGTATATATCAACGCATGCCGAATGAGTAAAACTCATCATTTACAAAAAGCTGGTTGTCTAAATCATGCGTACGTTATATTCCTGTTTAAAATTATAATATTACTCCCCCACCAATTATATTATTTTTAATACTTAATTCCTTACGAATGGTAGTACACAATTTAGTTGCCTCCATTTAGTTTACTCCATTACTATTCATATAGTACTGCACTTACTTTTCAACGTCACTAATTAGTATTAAATTAAATACTACAATACACAAGGGTGGCACTCTAATAATTACAACTGATTAACATACTGTTATGCCTAAAGTAATGAACTCTGGTTATTAGTTTTTATGGCATTCCTCAGAATAATGACGTGCATCACCGTGAATCCCTTATTATATATGATGTTTGTCTTAACATAAGTAAAGCTCATTACACGTTGCAGGACACATGAACTTCACAAAGTTATCACAACGAACATGTTGACAAGTACATCTTAAGCTTGCACAGACACTTAATTCTTAAAAAAAATTAAGTAAAAAATTACACCTAATAAACACAATACAATTTAAATTTGAGTGATTATAAATTAAATAAACTAAATATATACAGAGCTACTTTTAACGTATTTTACGAGAATGTGTAAACATTAACTATCAATTAAAAATATTACATTTATTCTGCGTCTTTAAAGTACTTATTAAAACCAAAACATATGAAACGTGCTCTCTCTGTTACAACAGCTGACATAATTTCTTTCACCTTGAAGTGGCACTATCTTATATTTGTTTGTGTCATAGGGTTTTGGTTTCATTTAAAAACATTTACTATTAAATTCCTTTTGCACTAGATAGATAAATCTAATTACAACCCGAGAGTAAATTGAAGTATGCCTGGTGTCCTGCTTATTACATACAATATATAATAAACTCTTACTTTGTATACGTGTATTACTAGTGAAACCTATTTTCCTTGGAAAAGAAGTCTCTCTATTTTGTTTCTTTTTCACCTTTGTTATTCTATTTATTTCATGATAGATATTTTTATATGTCAGTATAAATTATGAAATTAAAGTTCCCAGTAAATTGAACACGTTTTACGTATATCACAATTGTTTGAACATTCCCCCATGAATAGTTACACTATGCTAATGTGTTCAATTCACAGTCATCTATCGATGGGATTTTATCATATCAGTAATACCCGATGAAATTTCTACTGACTCTAATTACTACTATGTTGACTAAGCATATAAATCATGTAAGAGCTAGTTTCGCTTTCTATTTCTATACATTTTTTTCCTGTGGTACTTTTTTCGAATTTATTTCGGATTACTCTTTATATGTCTCAACTAAGTGTGACGGATTTAATGCCAGTTGCTCTCCCACGAAAGCTATTCAATAAAAGGAGCATGTTAAAACATAGAAGTGTAATCTGGTATATCGCAGAATAGTGGTCAATGAAAACAATTTACACCAGCAAAATGCTACAAAGCTTTACTGCTTTTTATAACTAGTAAATTTTTATTTATATGCATATACTAAATAAGTAAAGATAATTATAACAATAGTCATGTTCAAGTTGGTAGAAGGAAATGTATGGGGCTAATATTATTACAGATGTAATAATTTATTGTTGTTCTTTTTTTTATTTTTTAACATTTGTATATTACGTTTGTCTTAGATATATTTACCTTAATAAACGTACACGAATAAACATACTAGATGAATTAAACTTACCATTATGAGAAACTAATTAACAGTGTTTTGTCTATTTATCAGATGTTGTAGAAAATATTTCTATAACCTATTAATATTTCTTCAGACAATTCTCACCTGGAACTATTCAACGTCTCTATCCACTGCGCCACGAAAGACGACCACGTTTGGAGTTTTTCGTCTCTTCATTGTCTGAAGATAGTGGTTTCAGTCCTACCCAGAGTCGGCCAGAGGCTCCCTTGGTCAACGCGTAGTACGACACCAACACCTATGGAAGGCAGTAAGTACTAGGATGCAGTTAGGAGATTCGGAGTTCCTATCTTGTCGCGGCTACCACCTAACGAAAACCAGAGGAATAGTTGGCCGAAAGTTTGTGAAACAACAACTACAAAATATAAGAATAGTAGTCCGCAATAAAATAAATTATGACATAATACTAATCCCAATAAGGAATTCCAGGTTAATAATATATAAACCTATTTCGAGTGCTATGTTCCTTGTAGTAATATTAAGAATACATATTCTGTCACCTATTACTAGGATATTTAAGGTATACTCGTGTGCCGCTGTGTCGAGTAACTGCCTATATTCTAGTAAACAATAGACTGTGATACATGGCAGAAATAGTCACGCCACGAGCAATGTGCTAATGCCTTTCTTTTGATTTTATCATAACTGAGAAAATAGTAACAAAAACTTAATATTTCACAAATAAAAAAAAACAAATGTTCATAATTTCGAACGTAAATTAGTAAATATACGTTCAAGAAATACCCAAAACGTATTTCATTGTTAGTAGTTTGCCTAAAATAAATAATAATCATTTGTGTGTTTATATTCGGTGACTATCGTTAGTAGCGTCAATACGCCATTATAAAGAGAATACTTACTTTGCATAATTTCCTATAAGTCGGCCAGTGATTTATATCCGCAGGCCATAAAACCAACACAGATTAAGTTATATCTGTAATTATCTCTTCCCTGTTAATTTCGGTGTAAAGCTGGTTTAGTACAGATCTATGAGGTGCACCTTCGCATGCCGTTATTTTCTCTTTAAGAAAGGTAAACGAATTGCTAATCTTCTGTTAAACCTCATAAACGAGAAATGACAATGGGTCTGTCCAGGCACTTTAGGCAGGTCAAAGTGCCGCTTTGCGGGACATTGATTCTCAATCCCAATTGTCGATCTTGGTGCAACAGTTCTCTGAGTTGGAACAAATTAAATACCCCTTCAATCCGGGCAGTGAGCATGAAGCCTATCATCGATTTTATTTAGACAGATTGTAATATCAGCCACGTTTTATTTCTCATATGAAAAAACATAACAGAGATAGTCTCTCTTTTTATTGATATTTATTCTTTGTTTCCGTCATCTTTCGGAGAGGAACCAATCCTATTAAGTTAACTTTTGAATCATTCTATCTATTTCTCCCCACAATGTTCCTAAATTTTGTGAATACCAATTTCTAGTTCCTGAAAACTACTTAAACTATACAATAGACTCTCATGTTGATGGGAAAGTTCTTGCGGTTTTCAACTTTTTTAATTCAGATGGGCATGTTTCGGCTCAATCAAACAATTATTGATCGAAATATGCGCCACCAGAATACTTTGTCACCGCTACAAACGTTCATTTACGCCAGTAGCGTAAAATGAGTTAAAAATATCGGTTAGGGTTTTGATCCAAAGTGGAAAAGTGGTAGTCACTAGATGAGATGCATGCATATTTTCTGAGCTAATTTCCTTCAATTTATACAAGGTCGGTTTAGTAACATGCGGTCGGGCATTTGTTACATTTCACTCTGATGACGATGATGATGAGGATGGTGAGGACTTTTTTCTCTGACTAAAATCCGAAATCATAATATGGAGAAATGTCCTTTGTCCATAATGTAAGAAGTGTGTGTTTCAAACATTAACAATTTCACGTGGCTTTACATATGTTTGTCCCAAAACACGCTTTTGACAAAGAAAAGAATCCTCAATTCTAATCTGACCTATTTTACACCATATAATTTAATTTGCATTGCTCATCCTTTACTGACATATGTAATATTCAGATTTCTAAAAAAAAATAACAATATACTTAATTTCTATCATTCCATTTCTTAAGTTTGCTACAGGATTCGATTGCGTTCTTTTTTATTTTATTTTATTTTTTTACATTTTAACCCCAAACAAGGCACATTGCCACTTTGGTGTAGGGGGCTACTATCAGGGGCAGCAACTACTGGGTCACTCTGTAGCGATTTGGGCAGCAAGATGAAGGTTCACGTTGCACTTTAACTTCTGCATGTCAGTACAGTTAGGAAAGCAGGAACCTGGAATGGAATTCCAAAGTCTAGTTGTTCTGAGGAAGAAACTACTGGGGTAGAAAGATATTTTACATCTAGGGATCTCTGCTTTGTGAAGGTGTGATTTAGCTGCCTGTCCGGTTTGTCGAGGGGGTCTTCTTCGTGGGGGGCACAAATGTCTGCAGTTCGACAAAGAATTCACCATTAAAATAGTTGTAGAACAAGCAGAGGGATGCAACATTTCGTCGATGGAACAGAGGCTGAAGCTTAGATGCCAGTTCAGGACCTATCGGATTGGCGATTCTTATTTTAACCTTTGCTAGGAGCGAGAGACTAGTAGCAGATGCATCATCCCAAATATGACAACAATACTCCATACATGGGCGAATGGCTGCCTTATAGAGGTACAGGATACTTTCAGGTATCAGTAGTTTTCTAGCACTGTAGAGAGAGCCTACCTTTTTCGCAGCAGCCCTGGCAATGTTTTCAATATAATAGGCCCAGCTCATGTTTCCTGTGAACGTTAGGCCAAGCAGTTTGAAAGATGTACTCTCAGACAGGGAGTCACTGGCCATTGCTATTGGTGGCAGAGAATGTTTCTTAAAATTATTGAAGGAAACCAGTTTAGTCTTGGCACCATTGAATGTAACCATCCATTTATGTCCCCATTCCCCTACAGATTGGAGGTCATTCTCTAGTATTTTGCCATTTCTTTAGATATGTGTTAATTTGTTTTCCTGGCATGCCTGTTATAGAGTGTAGTGGAATCAGTATATGTATCTATCTCAGAGGCAGTTTTGTCGGGGAGGTTATTAAGAAATATCAGGAAAAATAGAGGTCCAAGAATAGACCTCTGGGGCACTCCCGCATTTATATCACACTGTTTAGATGTTCGACCGTCGAGGACAACCTAGATTTTTCTCTTGTCTAAGAAGGATTTAATTATGCTAAGTATTCAGTGATACCGTATGATCTAATTTTCCTGAGAAGGCCCTTGTGCCATATTAGCTTTGTCGGTTGCTGGGCAAACAACCTCGTGATTGTTGGTTAGTGGGGGAATTGTTGATTGCGTATTATTTACTACACTGTTGTAGATTTTTCAGAAGTCGCGATTTCCTAATTTTTGTGCTTCGATGCGTTTTTTTAGTGGTTTCAGTAAATTCTCTCTTGACAGTCGTTATTTCTTTCTTAACATTATTTCTAGCTACTATATACTTCTGTTTGTTTGAACTGGACTTATGTCGTTTAAATTTGTAGTATGCATGCTGCTTTTGAGCAATGACAGTTGCGCAAGTCGACGTAAACAATTGGGGAGAGTGGGGGTTACTATAAGATTTCCGAATGGGAACATGTGCTTCCATTTCTGTGTCGAACTATTTACTGGTCTCATTTGCGAACGGTTCAGCAGAAAAAGAAAAAATATATCCCCATGGGGCATCTGCGATAAGATCTCTGATGGCTTCCCAGTCAGCCTTTTTATAATATCTCGTTGTTTTGAGCGCTGGCTCTTCAGTTTTGAATCTAGAATTTAGGGCGATTTCAACCATTATCACTGCATTATCAGCGTTCCCGAGTGGTATGTCAGCATTTTTTCTACAATCCTCACGAACTGTAGTCAGAAACAGATCTAAAAGTGATGCTTGTTATTCTTGCTGGTCAGGGAAACGGGTTGGAAACGTAACCATTTGGGATAGGGAGTTAGATATTGCGAAACTATGTGTTGTGCTACCCGCTGCATCTGTGTGAGTAGAGAATCCAAGCCAGTTTTTGTGGTGAACATTAAAGTCACCAAATACATGTATTTGTGCGCTAGTGCCGAAGGAGAGTGTTGTGTCTATACTGTCAGAGACTTTGTTTATTATGGTGCAATCCTGGGTCGAGGGAGAGCGGTAGAGAATATAAAAGTAGCTAATGTTGCTTTGTATGTTTAGTCTAAACCACATAAAGGCTTGATCGTCCGTTTCTAGGTTTGTTTCTTTAGTCAGGGTGAGGGTGTTACGAATGTTTACTCCAAGTCTGTGCATATGTCTGTCATAGACTTTACGGCATAGTGGCAGATAACCAGGCATGTTACAATAGTTAGAGGGGATGGAGGAATGTAGGTTAGTCTCGCTTATCCTAATCACATTTTTACTTATCTAATATTCTTTTTCATATAACACTGCGACTATTCTAAAATACTTCTCTGTTTCTTCTTAACAAGGTTTTATATACACCGCCTCTTCTAAGTTATAAAGGTTTTCTATAGTATAGAAGCGATTCCAGCCGTAGAACCCTCGAAACCTCTTCTACCGCATATTTTAACTCCACAGCTAATCCCTAGACGAACCTTCAAATTAATTGCTCCATTTTATTATAATGCATTTCTTAATCACTTTATTTAACAGTATGCAAATAGAAATCTACAATGAACCAATAAAAAATCACGATCAAATTCATAACAAAACGAAACAAAAATCATCATTATTAACGAAATTTGAGTTTTACATTTTTTATTGTAAATTGCTGCAAATGAAAATACGTGTTATGCACACACACATACACACATATATCAATTGTTTGTTCTTAGTATTTTATGCATATATAGTTTTAATCTTTTCGAGAGAAAAAAAAACACAGGGAAAATATTGAACGCCACTTACTTTGAATTTTCTCGATTTTTTCTTCTTTGTTTACAGATATTGTCTTTGGACGCAAGTAGCTTTATGCTGACCTCTAAGATCTGTTCGAAATTTTAAGGTAAACACTGGAGATCTCTAATGAGTTCCTGATTACTGCCCCTCTGCTCTAGGCTAATAAGAAAAAAGGAGTCTGGAAACCGGGCTAGAGGCAATGGTTATTTTCTCTGTAAAGGATTTAAAGTTTGCAAACCGGTGAGTTGATCGAGTTACCAAGTCTATTGAAGTTGGCAACCAGAAATATGGACTTCTCCCTCGGCCCGTTTGGTACGATGACATACTATGCCCGTTGCACACATTTAAATGTTGGACTTTTTTCCTCTCTTAGATGGGTGGCCTGACTCGATTTACGCGTCCATCAGCACCGAGAGTGTTATCACCGAACCTGGATTCAAAGCCAGGTATGTCTACGCCCCCGCATGGATATTTAGGATTAATCGAGTTAGTATCAAAGATGATTAGGCTCCGCTTTGAAGTTACACTTATATATATATATATATATATATATATATATATATATATATATATACACATATATATATATATCTTTATATATATATATAATACAATATTATTTTAAGATATGATTTTTAACAGAGTGGCCTAAGTTTATTTACTAAGAATATAGTTTATTTACGTGATATATTTTAACAATTACAAATAATAATGAAGTGTAAACGATTGTTGGAGTGCCGAATATTTAAGTTTATTTTTTAGTTGATGGTATCGAAATTATATTTTAAACTTTTACAATTATTCCTAGATATATATGGATTGGTTGGTTGTTTGTTTTGGTTTTACGGCATATCAACCCTTTTCGGGTTATTTAATTCCGAATTTTTTTCGGAAGAAAAAAACATGTTAATAGAATAGATTTGTTGTTTCACGTCGGTTTCTATTTAACCCATAGTTGGGACCCTAACAGGTACTGCCACTCCGGGTCAGAGTGGACCTGGGAGCAATTGTAAATAAAGGTGGCTCTACACTCACCAAAGCCCACAAGCTGGGGCCTCCCCACTGGATATAGTGTAAGGTCATATCCAGGACCCCCATTGAGGGGCTTTTACCCTCTGAAGGGGGTAGTCGGCGTATTCTAATGCCCCACCGATAGGGCCGCCTATATATATGGAGTATAAAATAAAAAAAAAACATTAATGCATTGCACTTAAAGAACACATGTAAAATCTGTAATATGCATGGATTAAACTATTACATTAAAGTGTATTTTATGCCCGAGCAACACCAAGCAAATCGACCAGCCTGCTACTATATTGTTATAATGAAATGACCTAGCAACCTTCCGTACAATGGTATACAAATGATATAGAAATACTCCTCGGGGAATCATAGAGTTCCAATAAACCCAGCGAGACAGTCGATCGCCTTTCATCCCTTTGTAAATAATCTTTTGTATTAACCCTAAGTTAATGGTACGTGCTATGATTATCTAATGAAAATATATCATTTGGAGATGAATGATGAACGTATACTATTTTGGAGAGCAACAAATATTCTTTTTAAGAAGAACTCAATAGAATAAGTGAAACTGGATTCAAGAACGCACATAGTCAAAGGAAAAAATAATTAATTGAGTCTGATTGGAAATAAAATATTAATTCAATCAACTTAAAAAGAAAATTTTAAAAATAATATGACACAAAAAGAAAACAAAAAAACTCAGACACACAAAAAAGCAAAACATGTAATTCAGTCTATTTTTTTTTTCATACTGAAAAATCGTTGTTCCATTGTTAGTCACTTTCAAATTCATAGAAATAAGAGATAAGAATAAATAATACTTCAAAAAGGAAAATGTCTTATGCTATTTTGTGTATGAGTGTTAAGGGTTTGTGTGTTTTCTTCTCCAAATTTGTTTTAATTTGTAACGAAATAATATGTGCTTTTTACACAAATTCATTAAATTCATTCCGCATATTTTTTTTATTTATTCTTTGCTGAATTCACAAAGAACATGCAGTACAAAATAACTATTTACAAGAACAACTATTAAAACTAAGTGAATTATTAAAAACTATAATAATGAGGTAAGTAGAAAAATATTGTCAGTTTTTATCTGAAGAAATTGCAAAACTTCCATTAGAAGTTTTGCATTAATTAACAAATTGTCTGACTTTCCCAGCATATTTTAGAAGATATTAAAATATTTTTCAAAAAGGTGTCATTAAACTTGGTACTCCGGAAAATACGACGTATACTAATTTCATTCTCGCAACAAACCTGACGATATTTCTTTTAAAGAAACGATATATATATATATATATATATATATATATATATATATATATATATATATATATATATATTATCACAAATTTTGTGGCGGTACACGAAAGCTTATTTTATACGCGTCATAAGCGTATACATATTGGGAAATAAGAGGAAGGGGATTTTATTTTTTATGCATTAAAAGTAAATACCCAATGGAAATTATTCAGGATAAAACAACATAAAAGAAAATATGTTTAATATTTTCTTACGGTTTAAAAGCCGCTAAAGATAAAGAGATTCATCAAAGAATATAATAAATCATAAATCTAGACACTGGGATAACTTTACAAAAAGTTACGGAAGAGTGTCAAAAGCTGTTGAATTTAAACAGGAAAATACAAGTATTGTAGGGCAATATATTGCCAAAGTACAAACGGTTAAACAACTTGTCCACTATGAGAAAAAAATACTGCAAAACATCTGGAGGAAAAATCACTTCACAAAAGGTGTTACATAAAAATAAAATTGGCTATGATTGCGGGCATTAATGCCATACGGTAACTGTACGCAAAAAGTAAACAGATCGTAAGCCTGATAGAATAAATCCCATCAGTTCTAACAAAAAGAATCCATGAATAAATATATTCATGTCAAAATTAATGGCTGGGACCTAAACTGCTTTTTCGGATAGTGATATATCTTTAATTAATAAAGTAATTTTGGGGACATTTGGATATTCAAAATTACAAAATACAGAAAAAAATTGCCAACGGTGTTTCTGGAAGTAGTCAAAATTATAAAGGTGATTATTATTCAAAGGTGGCATTGAATGAAAATACAGTAAAGACTAATTTATTTTATACAAGGAAAAGTTCTACTTTATTTCGTATCGACTCAATAATACTATTGGATTTGTGGAAGAAACCCACGAACTCGTTTTGTACGAAAGTAAGTGTGGCAGGGATAGAAAATGACAAACTGACAGAAAAATGTATTAAAGATTTTAAAAAATAAGTTTAATGTCTTTTATGAGAGACAGAGGTGTTTGCCTATGCTGAAAGTGAAATTTGAATAAAAGCAATGCTAAACTGGTGTTAAAATATGAAAGGAAGTTTTCATTCTCGTCACTGAAAACAATAGAAAAAGACGTACAGAGACTCAAAGATAATGAAGTAATTGAAAAGGTGAACTACGCTGAATGGACACCACCCACAGTATATGAAAAAATAAATAAAAAGATAAAAGTATGTGCGGATTTTTAAACTGTACTAAACCAATGCTAAATAGATCATAACGATCTGCTCTCTACATCCGAGTAAATTTTTCTACGTTGAATGAGGGAACATTTTCTCAAAAATCGATTTATTAGAGGTATTTTAGCAGGTCAAAGTAAACTATGTTTTTTTCAAAATAACTGACGAAATGAAAATTTGCCTAAAACGGTTAGGTTGCGGGTTGGAATTAGGCCAGAATTATTTCCATAAAATTATCGATACCATCTTAGTAGGTACTTCTTTTTAAATTACTTACTTTAACGAGATTCTATGAAAAGACAATGTTTAACAACATAAAATTCACATTCCTTAGGGATTAGAGATAATCACAAAGTAGGGATTCAGAGAGGATTTCGAGAAAATGTGTATTCTGTATGGAAAAATTGAATATTCGCTAAGATATTTAATGGGAAAGTAGAAGACTTAACCCAAAAAGGACAGAAGAATGTATTATTGAAGAAGAATCCAAAATGAAAAAAGAAATGTATGATAGCAAGCATTCGAAAAATTAAAAAAATAACAGAAATTATTATCGGATCTAGTTTTCGCACAATAAGGTCGGAATAGTTAAATTAAGCCGCAGATGTAAGTAAATACGGGTAAGAAGCCGGGCTTCTAAGTGGATCAGGAGAGGAGTCTTCTAAACAAATTGGCCACACGTCAAAGGGTTTATAACCCACAAGAAGTAATTATAGTCAGATTGAGAAAAGAAGTCTGGAATTTTTTTTAGTTATGAACAAGTTTCATAAATTCATCCATGGAAGATACCTTTGCAAATGGACCATAACCCACTACTCCTGACTTCTGGTTTAAAAAAAGGTGTTCCTACCCATACTGCAAACATATTCCAGCGATGGAGTATTATTTTGCTCCACTACAATTTTAACATGCAAAATTTTGCATCTAACAAAATTGCATATGTGAATGGTCTGTCCGGATTGACTCGAAGTGAAATGGAATTTTCAAAGAAACGGTTTTAGCAGCACTAAATAGAAAATGAAAAAAAAACAGAGATGTAAATAAATATGGTAAGACAACTACCGGTAACCCTCGAGAAATAGAAAAAAACAGTGAAAATCGATTAACAAGATAAAAAGAGAAAAGTATGGCAAAACGAAAAGAGAAAAAAAGAATAACAAAATGTCCCCGTTTTCGATATCTTACTTAACTCTAATGCATGCAGATAGAGTGGTAATATCTCAAGTGTTACGGATAAAAATTCTGAAAGAATTTCATATATGCCATCTTACAATCTCCAGAATGAATGCTCTAATGAGATGATATACATATAGGCCTAAAATGAACTCGGACTCCGAAAAAATGTTAAAGTTATGCAAATGTTGCTACATAGCAGCGAAAGCTTCACCCATAAAGGAAAACACTTTGGTCTAAAATAGAGATATCCTGGACACGCATCCATAGAAATTACGCAGGACAATTGCAAAGATATGATTACCTTATAATCGTTGATAGTTTTTCAAAATCACCGGTCATTTATAGATACATATACACCACAGCTGGAAACACTATGAAAGAATTAGACGAGGTATTTTGTCGTTTAGAACAGAAATAATAATTTGTGACAACGGTACCATGTTCATAGCAAAGGAATTAGAGACTGCTGTGGGTCCTTTTGCCATGGAATACATCACAACATCGAATAATACCTCCTGGTCTAACGGGCAAGAGGAACGGTGTGTCGATAACTTTAAAAGAGCATTGAAAAATATAACATCGACACTGAAGAAAAGGGGAATCCATAATTACGAACAATTTATATGCTAATGAAAAATAAGAATACTAATGCAAATTTATAACCAGCAGGTGTAATGCTTACCAGGAAAGTGCGTTCTTTGTTCAACCGATTAATCCGAGAAAAAAGAGAAATAAATTATTAAAGATAACGTATAAGAACGGTGAGAAGATTTTCGTTAAGTGCTATCGGACAGGGAAGAGTTTTTTTGAAGGTAGAATAGTCACAAAAAACAATCAAGAGAAAGGTTTATATCATAAAAGGAAGCACATTTTCCCATAACAGACCTGTAAACAGATTGTGACCAAGATACATTGAAACGGTCGCAACTTATAAATATTAATGGAAGTGTTGTACGACACTTTTATAATTGAAACTCCAAACTCAATAAAATCAGAAATGCAAAATGTAAGGATAAATGAATGAAAAAGGAAAAGGTCGGACGCTTTGGTTCAAGATCCAAAGGACGAAATCGTTAGGGTGGGGGAATTCAGCTTGGTGGAAGGAGTAAAAATAAAATGACCTAGCACCCTTTCACACAGTAATATTATTCGGGTATCAGAGAGATCTAAGACACCAAGCGAGGCAGACTCTCGCCTTGTATTTTCTTTGTAAATAACCGTTTGTATTAACCATGAGTGAATGATTATTTAACGGACTATATATATATATATATATATATATATATATATATATATATATATATATATATATATATATACAAACATGCACATGCATGCATGCATCTACATATAGTGTTTTTATGGTGTTTGCTACCTCTTCAGAAGAACTTGCAATCACTCTGATCGACGCCTGGCGTCCCTGCGCACGTAGACATATCTTTGAATTAACCACAGTCTTGCTAAGTCGCTGACAGGAGACTTTGGCAGTATTTCATGTGGTTTGTGGTGGTACATAATGATGTACTTTAAAGAATCTATTTATAACGCTGGCTTATTAGAAACAGAACCAGTGGTATTACTCCAATATTGTGTGGTCTGAGAAGCAGCACAACCTCATAAATTGTATTCCATGCGTTTTATCGTCCAAATTATATGGTTTAATTAACCAGCTTCAGACAGAAGTACTCTACCACGAAATGTGCATTTCAGTTTATGTTGGCATTAAGCAGGAATTGAGGGTTCGTTCTGCTTTTTAAGGGTACGCTTTACTACTGTATGCTTAAACCCTTTTCTTGAAGATTTCTTTATTTTTCTGGAAATATTAATAATATACATGTTAATTTTTTAAAAGGAATCAGAAAATCAGTGGATAGTCCGTAATCTGCGGATTATGACTAGTAAGTGGTTTTGTGCTCCCTTTTAAAATTAAAATTAAATATATTTTAACTCTTATTCAACGTGTTTTTAACATGTTTTATTAGCTAATTTTCCTCATTATAAGCTTACTTTTCTATTTGGTTTTATCGAGTTTTTACATCTGTTTGAGATGTCTTTATAAATATTGACTCTTTAATATTTATAATATGCTTTCAATTTGCCATCTTTGATTATCCTGATAAACTTAATTGTAATTCATTATATATATATATATATATATATATATATACATACATATATATATATACGTGTGTGTTGGTGTGTATGTGTGTGTGTTTGTGTGATTGTGTTGTGCGTGTCTTTGTCTGTGTAAATTTGTCTGTGGGCTCGTGATTATGAGTTTGGTAGCCATTGGATGTAGACTCGAAAACGGGATATTTTTATCGACTCACCCACGAATCTACGTAATCTGTCTCGCACTGTTTTAGATAAGGCATGTGTCGGAATGTCTCTAATTCGCATCGATAATCGATAATCGAAATAATTCGATGAAAGCAAAACAGGTTATTTTAACGATATTTTACATCTTACACAGGTAAACATCACGTGCGCATTCGACATGTTTCAGTACTAAACAAACAGAAAGGTCCAACATGTAAAATCATCTGTTACTTATTTGATATGATAATGATGCATCCGAAGTAGAATGCTACTGTTTAGAGAACAATTGAACCATGGTATTTATTTTTCAATTTCATACAATTGTTCAATCCATTATACGTAAAAATAATTTTATAAAATCTCCAGTAAAATGTAGAGTCCTATGTATTGTTGACAAAGCTATTACGTTAAGGTGTGCATGTTTTGTTTCTGGTGCACCGCGATGTGTCTAAAAAGGAGCAGGTAATTAGTCGATGTATTTCAATACAAATCATATCTAAGAACATCATCAGTAACATAAAGTACCTTCATGTAAAATTTCGTAAATATGAATCAAGCTGCTGTGAAATCCATCGGGATTCCACAGAAAAAGGTCTTTATATATATATATATATATATATATATATATATATATATATATATATATATGTATATATATATAAATATACAAATATATATGTATATATATATATAAATATACATATATATATATATATATATATATATATATATATATATATATATATATATAAAACTGAACGTATTTGTGTGTCTGGTCACGAAGAGGCTCCTATATGGTTGACTATTATAGAAAACTGATAACATAAAATGAAAGAAGGTATATCGAGACACAGGAATGGGTATGTTTTATCTGGCATAATGATGATTTATTAAAGTTGGTGGGTCTGCGTACGCGCCTGTTCCACAATGTATGGAAATAAAAAAATTAAAAAAATCGTTTACAAGTTTTTTTTTTTTATATAGATGTACATAATAATACTTTGATAAGTATGTTTTAATTAAATAGGGATGGTATGATAAAATTGTGGGGTCTGTGTCCGCGCCTGGCCTCCATAGAATGGCAATAGGCACACATTTTAATAAAGATTTTTCAAATTTATCTGCGTAAGAGTACTTTGATAATTATGTTTCAGTTTGAAAAAAATATGGTATAATAAAATTATGGGGCATTCGTTCGCGCCTGACCTCCATAGAATGGAAATATGTCACAAAGATTTACAAGTTTTTTTGTTTTTTTTTAAATAGATATCCGAAGAATATTGTGATTAGTGTTTCAGTGTGAACAGGTATGGAGAAATAAATTATGGGGGTTATCTATTTAATTTTACTTTCATGATATTTTGCTTTGGTTATGATACCCCAAATTCGAAGCTCTATCTTTACATTCCTTCCTTTTCATAACCTATCATACTTTCCTAAATCAGAGTTCATTTTCTGTGGGCTGTTTTTAACCCAGTCAACGACGCTTACTTCTGCCACTCATAAACTTAAATGTTTATTTATTGTATGCAGTTATCCTATTTATTATATTTACACCCGATAAATATAATAAATATTGCTAACCAACCTCATAGAATGCTTGAAGAAATTATGGTAAATTATGCAATTTACATATTTCTTATGAATAAAATACACTTTTTTTTATTTTTTTCAAATATATAGTAATGGTTTACAAAATTCCAAGAACATAATGATGTTTTTTAACTAGCCTTGAAAACTAATTACACAGCTATCCAGCATATTTGTTACTATCTTAACGATGTACTTTGAGTACATAAACACTAAAAAAAAAAATCCCGTTGTTTATGTATAGGCATGCATAAAATGAGCATATTTACTCGACATACCCATGATAAGTTATGCTGTTTTTATTATCTTTACACTACAGAAACGATTACTACCGACTCATTGAATAACCAAGTTTGTTCCACAAGTCCATAATTTATTGATAGAAAGATTTAAGGTCATTGACCAAAATTTGGCATGGTAATTTGGTAGAGACGTTTGTGTATACAAACAGGCAGAGATAACTTCAGACTTGTTTAGTTCATCATAAACGTGCATATATATATATATATATATATATATATATAAATTTATAAAATATATATGGCGATTAAGCCACACTGAATATTCCGCGTTTCATCCACTCTAGGACTCTTCAGGCTTATGCGCGAATTCTGTAGTTGTTTATATTACGATATAAAAGCGATAAACAACCACAGAATTCGCGCATAAGCCTGAAGAATCCTAGAGTGGATTAAACGCGGAATATTCAGTGTAGCTTAATAGCCATATATATTTTATAAAATACTAACTAGCTCTACCTACGTATAGAGCACTTTTGAAGTAAATACTTAAAGTTTACGCATAAACCTATACTTCCGTATATTAATTTCATGTGAGTAAATTAAGTAGTTATATATATGTATATATATGTATATATATATATATATATATATATATATATATATATATATATATATATATATATATACAGACACTACTCACAAACTGCATACGGTTCACAAAATCTCAAAAAAACACAAACACTACCACCACTACACCTAAAACACTGGAACTCTACTCCGACAATATTTATTAATTAGCGACATCCCTTAAAATCTAACCACCTGAGAGACCAATGATATTAGGTATTGGAATTCTAACAAAATATATTTCTGTACATAGATACCAAATGTTAACAACGTCATTACCCAACATCTCTAGCTACATCAAGCCCATCAAAAACTTTCTTAACACTATTTGACAAATTAACACTCTTTTACAAGAATGTATTATAGTCACTTTAAACATATCAGCTCTATCCAATAATGAGGGAGTACAAGCCTGTAAAGCATTCGTCTTTAACAATAATTTTCCCATAAACAAAATAAAACACATGTCTAACCTAATAAAGTTCATCCTCACACACATTTTTTTTTAGTTTAACAATCAAACACACCGCAATGTGACAGTAAATAACAGTCAGTTATGTCAACGTTTTTATACATATAATAGAAACCGAAACTTCCTCCTCAAACCTTCTACTATTATCGATATATTGATGATATTATCCATACAGACTAACCAACGTAAAGAACTTCCATGAATACAGAAATAATTCATATAACAATATAAAATGTACCTTGGAAAACTCATGCAACTCCATCGCATTATTCGATGTTATTGTCATATCCAATAACAATAGAATATCAACACCCATGTATACTTAACTCACCGACAATTACATGCTTCAATTTTTGTAGCAACCCTCTGTTAAACCTAAAAAGTCTATCATTTACAATTCCTGCATAAGAATAAAGCCCATCTGCTCGAACACTCTAGAGTGTATACACCATATCACGATGCTTTCGGAAAAATTCATCTATACCCAATATCGTATTATATATATTAACAAAGTCTTACAAAAATATATATGAAATTGATAGATTAGATTTTTTCAATACAAACAAACATATTTCCATGTTTTCCTACTATTGCCAAGATATGCACAAACTTACAACGCACCTTAAGAAAACATTAAACAACCTAGCGCAATTATTAAGCCGATATTTTATCTTCCAGCGAGTAATGCAATAAAACAACGGTCCAATTCTTGTTTTTTTACACAGTGATCACCACTTATCAAGGCCCGGAAGCCACTTAGGGATAAGTGTTATTGCAAGTATATTACGTTAGTGTGGAGATTTGATAAAGTGTTTACTTAAGGGGCGGTTCATTAGGAATTTGTTAACATTGGACGTGAAGACATCCAAGTTGCAGTCCGGAGGGAAGCAGGCAGACGGAACAGAGTTCCACAGTTGTGCAGTTCTAAGAAAGAAGCTTTGTTCATGGAATCCGCGTTTTGATTTAGCCACAGATATAGAGTGGGGGAAATGTCTCACAGTGGATTCAGTTAGACGGGTGTTTTTCGTGAAAGATTGGCGAGGGGGAGGGACCAGAGATTGGAGTTTAGACGAGCACCTGCCATGGAAATAACGATAAAACAAGGATAGGCTCGCAACGTCTCTTCTGTGGGAGAGAGGTTGCAGGGTAGAGAAAAGGGCATCCCCCACTAAACCACGAAGTCTATTTTGTACTCTGTCAAGGTAGGATAGGCTGTTTTAGCAGCTCCTGCCCAGATATGGCAACAGTATCCCATCCTTGGACGTACTTGGCTTTTATATAGATAGAGAATTTCATCATTAGTTAGATATCTTCTGGAGCGGTAGTAGGATCCCACCATCTTTCCAGCTACCTTGGCAACAGACTTGATGTACGTGTTCCATTTCAGACCAGGAGTAAATGTAAAACCCAGAAGCTTTTCAAAACACGGGGCCTTACCCAGACGAGAGCCATCCATCACAATTGATGCCAGATGGGTATCAGAGCGTTGATGATGTAAGGATAGGAGTTTGGTTTTGGATGCATTAAAGGTAACCAGGCACATCTTCCCCCACTGAACCACGCGCTCGAGATCAGAGGAGAGAGACTCAGAGAGAACTTTGCCATTTACAGCCTTTGATGTGTTGCCGTAGATGGTCGTGTTATCAGCATAGATGTCAACGAATTATTTAAGTATGTATTTAGGGAGGTCATTGATGTAGATCAGAAAGACAGTTGTGCCCAGGATTGACCCCTGAGGGACTCCAGCATTTATATTGTAGGCCTGCGATTGTTGTCCATCTACCTCTACTCTTATGAGCCTCTCGGAGAGAAATGATTTAATGATTGAGTAAACATTTCCAGTGATACCGTAGCTGGAAATCCTGTGAAGTAGACCCTTATGCCATACCTTGTCGAAGGCTTTTTATATGTCAAGAGCAATTGCCCTAGCGATTCTTTAGCCATTCTTACTTATTCACGCGGGGACACACAGGGCATACAACAAGGTGGTAATTATAGATGCAATAAGCCGCGATGCATATATGCACACACATAAATGCAACGCTGCTAATGAATATACCCGAAACTTACACTCATAACAACATGGCTTCATCTTACATGTTACAGGTCTAAGGTCCTATTGTATATATATTGCGTCATTTGAAACAATAGAGGATATATTGGGGAAAATCTGACATGATTTCGAATCCGCCTAAACTATCATAAAACGACGATTAGACGTTTTACCTGAACATGCACTAGAAAGTATGAGATGCCTTCTTATAGACACTAATTTACCATGAACAAAAGTACAAAAACAAGATTAAATAACAGACAGAAGAACAGTCTCAACACATACAGATATTAAAAATATTAATTGACGCAGTCACCTACACTTACCTCTATTTTATATTTATGCATCAGCTTGTCCTTTTTCTAAATTGATTCCAATGTGTATATTACATTTTTAGCGTTTAATACCACACGTATCTCATTTTCGTTTGAATCTTAAATTTTTACTATGATTATAACTTTTTTATACAGGAGTAACAACTTATCAAGACGCATAGGCTACTCTAGGATAAGCGTTATAGAGTGTGCAGTAGGTAATGGGATAATATTGTAGTAAACGTTAGTGATTTACATTTGGTAAGGGGGCTGCTCATCAAGAATTTATTTATGTTGGACTTGAAGACACCCAAATTATAGTCAGCTAGGAAGAATAGAAATGAAGGATGGTTCCACTGGTGTCCAGTTCTAAGAAAGAAGCTGTGTTTATGGAATCTACGTTTTTATTTATGCACAGATAAAGAGTGGGTAAATTATGGACAGTGGTTTCGGCTAGACAGGTGTTTTTCGTGAAAGGTTGGAGAGGGGGACTAGAAATTGAGACTCAGACGACTACTTGCCGTGATAATAATTATAAAACAAAGACAAACACGAAACGACCCTTCTGTGGAATGAGGATGCGGGAAAGAGATAAAGGGCATCCACAACTAAGCTACGGAGACAATTTTCACGTGTGTCAAGCCAAGATAAGCTTCGAGAATCTCCATCCATACTTTGCTTTTATATAGATAGATAATTACATCAGAAGTGAGCTATCTACTGGAGCCGTAGAAGGATCCAATAATTTCCAGCGACCTTAGCAACAGGTTTGATATACGTGTTTCATTTCAGCTCAGGAGTAAAGGGCAATTCCAGAAGCATGGAGCCTCTCAGGGATGAGCGCCATCAATTTCAACTGAAGCAAGATGGGCATCAAGCGTCGATGATGTAGATAGGATCTGGTTTTAGATGCATTAAAAATAACCAGCCACCAATTCCCCCATTGCTCAACAAGCTTAAGTTAAGAGGAGAGAGAAGCTTGGTCATGTATAGCATTTGATGTGTTGCCATAGATAGTAGTGTTTTCACCATAAATTCCAATGAATGATATAAGTGTGTGTTTTGGGAGTTCATTGATGTAAATAAGGGACTCCAGCATTAATAATGTGCGCTTCTGATTTCTGACCATTAACCAACACACTTATGAACCTATCAGAGAGAAAATATTTACTAATTGAGATGAAATTTTAATTATCGTATAGGATATAACCTTAAGCACATTTGCTGTAGATCTAACTGAACGGTAACCATATTGCATGTCACTAAGAAGATTATTTCTGCTGAGATTGTTGACTATTGTTTTTAATGTGGATTCCAGCAACTTCCTCATGGCACAGAGGGGACTTATTTTCCTGCACTGAGATGAGATGACCTATTACTTGAGCTCTTAAATACGGATGAAATTTTCCAGGGTGTTGGGAAACACTTCTGCTTAGGATAACGCTTACATATTTTTGTAAGTATGGGAGTAACTTCTGGTTGAAGTTTTTCTAACACTATAATTGGATTGCCGTCAAGGCCAGTTGCTTTACTGAAATCAAGGCCATCATTAGCTTGGCGACATCACGTACAAATATGTGTATGCCACACCGTGTTTCTGTTACAGAAAGAAATATGGGGGGGGGGTGATTACCTGTGTTGCATGAGGTAAAATTAGTTGAAAATTCATTTGCTTTGTTTGGCTTTGTCTGATGCTGACGAGATGAACTCATGTGTATTGATTATTGCTGGTATAGAACATGCGCTTTCCGAAAAATCAAAGCTGGAATTAAAAAAAAAACTCAGTCTACAGTTAATTAGTACCTTCCAGTCTGATGACCCGCATTCTCTACCAGCCCGTGCTATCCCTGCGGGAGGAAACATTGGTCGGTTTAATAGTTTTTAAAAATAAAAGTACCGCAAGGAATGTGGCAGGAAGGGCTACAAAGCGACCCAGTGCAGGAAGAACAAGGTCAAGAACAGTGCACCACAGACTAGATCCGAATTTGATTCGGATAACAACCGGCACAAATATGTTACAGTTAACATCGCAAATAAAACTGTGCATCTATAAATGGATTACAGATCAGATCTGTCCATCATTTACCTTAAGGCATGTAAAAGGAAACCAACCGTGCGGAAGACGAAAAAAACAGCTCCAGCTGGGACAGGCGATAAAGCGGAATGTGGAGGAGAGCTCACATTGCTGCTGACCTTAAATGGTGTTACTAAAAAAGTGAAAGTGTATGAACATAGGGCATCTGAAAACCTGTTCGGTTCTGACTGGATGGAGTGATTTGAATTGTAGGATAAACCCATGGAAAATTCTGCCATAAGTTGAATTTCCAGAAGTATTATCAACACAACTGGGAAAATATACAAAGGTTATAGCAAGATTCGAACTAAAAGAGATCACTCTGCATATTTTCAAGAAGAAACAAAACGCCCCATTTTCAACAACAGAGAAATCAAAAAAGAAAGCTTCACCAATATCGGGCAAAGGAGGCAGAAATATTGAAACTGCAAAGCCGGAAGCTTAAAAACCTGCGCCAACAGAATTTCCCAAGCCAAAACAACAATTTTCCCAACCAAGAAAACACCAACAGCAGTCTCACATGCAAATATGTTTGTGAAGAAAGTGGCATCCGTTTTTGACTAGCTCTTACCCAAAGAGTCAAAGCCACTAATATCCACATATGTGCCCAGTAAACGTTTCAGATCAGGTGGAATAGTGTTTTTCAAAAGTTATAAAACAACACATCATTCTGAGAAGTGGGTAAAATTACAAAGAGAGTTGGTGGCATGGTGTATACCATCCAAGAACCAACATATACGCGCAAACAAAACCAGGGAAAGTCCACCATTGGAAGATGAGCCGATAGAGACTGTCTTCGAAACTTTTGATTTGAACCTCCTCAACCAATACCTGAACTACGGTGGTCCTTCGAGAAATTTTACCGAGCCATTGATGGTAAACCCGAAAAGGAAGAGGTATTGATAGCTTTTACGAACAAAAACCTTGGGAAGGCGTGTTGTAGACGCCTCACCATCGGATTAATGGACTATCTCATGACGTCACTTCCTCTCTTGGCGTCACTTCCTCTCTTGGCGTCACTTCCGGTATCGAGTCCCGGTGCTCCGCAGTCAGAGATTGGCATTCTGTCAAGAAGGTCGTGTGCAAACCCAGCGCCGTTGAGTAATGGTATTACCCAACTCACTTCGCCTGTTATGTATGTGTATACATGTTTTGTTCTTTAAAAAAAAGTGTGTTCCTTTCGTTTATTACCATTGAATGCTATAACACTATTGCTGTTGGTTTATATATTATTATTATTATTATTATTATTATTATTATTATTATTATTATTATTATTATTATTATTATTGTTGTTGTTGTTGTTGATACGCAGAGAGTGGCCTTCGGACCAATACCACATTTGATTTTCTGCACTTAACACATATGTCCACAGTCAGTGAGTAGAATCCTTGTTGGCCGAGAAATTTTTATTTTTTATGTTCATTTTTTATTTTTATATTTATATTTATTTGTATTTTTGTCTATATTATATATGTTCTATTTGTAAGAACGAGGAACGGGATTTACGCCACAATAAAAACCGACAGTATTTCTCAAACTTCCCTCGTGGGTAGGTAAGTAAATAGATTCAATAATATTATTAGCAATATAAACTTTATTTAAATCTATCACCATTGCTATTAATATTTAACTATATTTTTCTATTAACGGTTTTGTTTCAACGATCACTATGATCATTATGATAACTATTATTTTTACAGTTCAGTAAAATTGTTTCTGTTTCTAAGTATATATTAAACATAAAGAAATCACTTTCCTACGCGAATTTTTACTTTAAGAAATCACTTTGCAACGCTGATTTTTTTTAAATAAAAACGGAATAAAAGATTCTTCCTCTACAAAGTGCTAAAATAATCCACGTTAACTCTTTTGAACCTTGTTGCAAGGAATTCATTTATTGCCAAAAAATAAATTTCCAGTTATTTTCGACGTACTTTATTTTAATTTCTGAATTGTGACCAACGTGATGACCGTTTAAATAAAAAATAAAATTAAATACAAAAATTAAAATCGTTTTCATGATTAAAATAAAACCTTGGCATATCTATTCTCAAAGCATACCTGGTCTTTATATATATGTAGATTACTGTTTTAAAACTAATAAATACATAAAAATGTTATATACGTCCAAATTAAAAAGGGCGACTTTCTAAGTAAATAAAAAAATGAGCTCCGAGGCGGAGCCAATATTAACCATATGTATCGCTTGAAAAATAACAATAACAAAATCTAAATTTATAAGCGATGAAAATAAACAGTATAATTAATCTAGGGATTATGGCCTAACGGTTAAGGCACCGGACTGTGGTAAACATGGTTTGAGGTTCGATCCCTAGAAACAGTTAAACAACGCTGATGAGAGGTAATGACCTTGAAACACGCGTGTACGTAGATTACTGTTTTAAAACTAATATATATATATATATATATGTGTGTGTGTATATATATTTACTGTTTACAACCAATGTGGATACGGAATGTAAAATTCTTCTTTAATAATAAAAGCTTCAAAATGAAAATTATGGTTTGAATTAAAATATCGAGTTTAATTTTAATATATTTATGTTTATTGAACCAAAATCTGCAGTTGAATTCCAGTTGTAAAATTTTGAATTTTGCATTCTTTATGAACAGTGTTTTTGATCAGTCGAATTTTTATGACTTTACAAATACACGCTAAATCGGTGTTTGCTCTTGTATTGAATATTTGTACCTTACACTTCCCAAAACTCAAAAGGTAAACATGCAGCATTTACCATCATCATCAGGGAGCATAAAGAAAATGATAAAAAACCCTGTATTTGGTTGTTAAAACTCTGTTATAATTCGAAATATGACATTTTATTTTAATAAATAAACATGTTTGTTTATTGAAACAAAAAAAAATACGTGTTTTCTTTTTAACTATAACATTTTAAAGTGTGCATGTTTATATACATACACGTATATATATATATATATATATATATATATATATATATATATATACGTATACATTGTCTTGACGCATAGTCCTTTTTTACTGTACCTTATCTTTGCCAAAAATGTTTATGACTCCTAATGGAGGGGGTATGGCGCCAATGACCTTATAATCGTTTTTATAACCACCGGTTGTGCTAACCATCTAATGAAAACCATTCAGAATTACTATAAAGATTGTCGAATTTAAGATTCAATCAGTTCGCAGTTAACTAGGTCGCGGACCGCATTTGATTCTTGGCCGCCATCTTTGTTACTACTAATTACTATCGCAATATTTGTTACTGGAAAATACTTCACATTAATATCGAGACTGCACTCTGTTCAACATGTCGCAACATTTAACAGGTTATGCGCCCAGCCATCGTCTATTCTTTGAGGGATCGGAATCTAAATTCTAATTGAGCAGGTACAATTTCTGGGATATCTAAGGATTCGAAAACTACACACAGTGATACAATCTCCAACAGAGAATCATAACGACCCCGGATTTTCCGAAAAGAACGCGACTGTTTGGAGAACTGATTCTATGTTTAGAAGATTGAACTGTGACCCTGATTATAAGAGCCGCCTTGGACGACGGACGGAAAGCATTATACATATTAAGAGAACATTATTTATCAAAAGGGAAACGAAAATTATATCCCTATATACAGAACTAACGTCTCTGAAACGTAACGAAGATGAAACTATTACCGTCTACGTCATAAGGGCAGAAACAACCACCAATGCCTTAAAACTCTCAGGTGAAATAATAAGCGACAGCTTGTTGATGTCAATGACCCTCAAGGGACTTCCAGGCGATTTTAAACCATTTACAACTGTTATAATGCAAAAAGACAAATTTCAGTGAATTTAAAGTGGCATTGCGCAGTTACGACGAGCCTAATCGTATGCTCGTGGACATTAATAACTTCAGCAATATTATGAATGCTTCTCGAAAACAGACACCACCATATTACACACCTCCCTGCAACGTATTCCCAAAAATAATTTTGCCAAGAAAAAGAATAAAATTATTTGCTATAATTGTGGACGACCCAACCACAAAAGTTTCCAATGTCGATATAAACGTTCTTAATTGGACTCCGTAAAAAAAACGTTGAAAACTTGGAGGAAAAATACATTTGTATCTACTTGTAACTTTGACAATACTACAAACGGTAAAACTCTCTTTGTAGACTGTGGTGATACAGCACACGTTATTGCCAAGGGATCTGGTTTTACTAATTTTGATTTAAAGTCATTTAGTCGAACTTACCGACGGTAGTTAAATAAATGATATAGTCTTGAAAAGAGGCGATGCTAAAATATAATAAATATAAAATTTAATAATATAATGATAAAAGTCAAAATTGATATACTGCAATGGAACTGTATTTGACATTAAGGAAAATGGCCGAATCTGTTATTTAAAAGATATGGTTCCCTCAAAAAAACCCTATCACGACTTGGAAATCTGGCATGAATTTCTAGGACACTGCAACGCAGCTTATATTAAAAAAAATACCAAATGTAGTCGAAGGCATGAAAAAAATACTTTCAGACGATCTCCCAAAGTTGCATGTGTGTGCGCAGGGGAAAATGACAAAATATATAAGCAAATCGCCAGACAAAAACGCTACCAAAATTCTCTCACTTTTGCATTGTGACTTAGCAGATCCGATCAGCCCGACGGGGAGGAATAATCTTAGGTACGTTTTGAACTTTATTGATAATTTTCTCGTGTTTAATTATAGTTTATTTTCTAAAAAAAACAAATCCGACACTATATTCGCCACTAAGAAACATTTAGTTGGTATTGCCCCGTACGGCTCGGTAAAATGCAATCGCTAGGACAATAGGACTGAATTTGCTAGTAAAGACCTTGAACTTCTATTAACTAACCACGTATTAAACACGAGAAATTTGCGCCGTATTCCCCCTTCCAAAATGGCACCGCTGAAAGAGCATGGCGAATTCATGTTGAGATGACAAGATGTCTACTCATCAAATCGAACTTGGCGCATGGTTTGTGGCTTACGCTTTAATGGCAACAGCATATATCCGAAATAGATCGTTCAATAAAAGAATAGACAGAACAACGTACGGATGGTTTAAAACCTAAAATCAACAGAATGCATCTATGTGGTTCAGATTTTTTTGTGTTTATAGAAAATACCAGTAAACTGAATACTGAAAGCGAAAAAGATTGTTTCGCAGGTTATTATCCATTATATTTAATCTATTTTCCAGTCTAAAATGCCATAAAAAGGGTTAGATGTGTAAAATTCAATGATTCATTAAATTTAAAAATTGGCGATCCAGGGGTTGAAAAACGTGAAATATCACCTAGCATCTTAATAGATCACAATGAAATTATTAATAATGACGACCATTACAGTAGTACTACTGACGAAAATATCATCCAGGACGTCGATACCCAATGAGGGAGCGAAAAAGCCCAGACTCCTTACAAATTGACAAGATACATGACTACGCAGTGGATTACTGTTATTCGTTAAAAAACGCACCGGAAAGTTATAATGGGGCGATTAATTCAGAAAATCACAAAGAATGGAACCAAGCTATGATATCCGAATTGAAAGGTTTATCTGAAAACAACACATACGAAATAGTGGCAAAACCAATAGAAAAGTATAATTTCTTCACTCTGGGTTTTTTTCCAAATTTATCACAGTTTCTGGCAGTGAAACTTTTAAAGCCAGATTTGTTGCAAAAGGTGTTCACAAATTTCTGGAGTGGAATATTTTACAACATATTCCCTAGCGACAAATGTAACGACAATTAGAATTTTATTAAGACTTGCCGCTCAATACAATTTAAAAATACATCAAATAGATGTAAAAAATGCTTATTTAAATACTCCGATTGACTGGGAAATCTATATTTACCCGCCAGAGGGGGTTAAAATGAAAAAAAAACAAATTTCGTGTGGAAACTGAATAAATCGTTATATGGACTATGACAAAGTGCTCACAATTAGAATCTAACGCTCCATAATTATTTCATAGAACAGGAATTCAAGCAATACTCCGTAGACGCGTGCATGTATACCAAAAATGTAGGTAATAAATTGTTGATTTTGTTTTGTGAGGTCACGATATATTACTCGCATCAAACTGTGACAGAAGTTTAAAAGATGTTAAAAATAAATTAAATAAAAAATTTAAAATAGTCGATCTTAGACAACTGTCATGGTTCCTCGGTATAAAATTTACCTCTGAAAATGGAACTATACTATAAACCAGTAATGATTCATTGAAAAAAGTCTGCTATAATTAGGAATGCAAGATTGAAAACCGCGTAAAATTCCCGTCGAAATGGGCATAAATAAAAATATAGAGACCGAAACAAAACCCATAGATAATCAGTTATATAGAGAAAGGGTAGAAAGCTTAAAAGCAACACGTTCTTGCCTTTTCTTCTTGTGAAGCAGAATGTTTGGTCCTTACACATTCAGCGCTATTTCTGAACCCCCTTTTAAAATCTATTTTAAAACCTTATCTAAGTAAAAACTGATAGTAATTCATTGTGACAATAAAAGCAGTATCTTATGAGCAAAGAAGTATATGATTCGTCAAAGGTCAAAGTATATTGATACAGATATCATTTTATAAGGGATGAAATAAGAATTCTGAGAATAATATAACCGACGTTTTCACTAACTCTATCAAAGAATAAAATGAAAGCATTTTATTACCGAACTTTTTGGAGTCTAATTATGAATAAATATCTTTTCAGAAACCAAATAAAAGAAGCATGAGCAGTCGATATCACGCAATAAAAATGTAAATTGTCCACGCACAATGTTAAACTCCGACCATTTCTATCTTACTAACCAAATAAACCAACGAATACCTACCATAATGTTTCCAGTTGTTGTTTAAAAAATATATATTTTAATTTTTGTGCATATATGTTTATATGTATTTGAATAGGATTATATTTGTGTTTGCACATATATATTTGAAAAGTGGCTATGTTTATGTGCATCAAAAAACTCCATGTGATTTTAAAAAAGATGGCTCCTTTTTTTGCATACATTTTACCAATATATTAATTATTTTTGACCAATGAGAATAAAGACAAATTCCGCCAAAACAAAACAAAAACAATTATTTTATTGGTGTATTTTTATTTGTTTATTTTTTATTTATTTAGTATTCTTTCCTTTTCTAAAGCCAAACCAACATTGAATCCGAAGGAATTTTTCTATTATATCAAAAAAGGGTGTGTGTACAATGTTTTTTACTCCTAATGGAGGGTATAGCACCAATGATTTTGACAATCGTTTTTATAACCACCGTCTGTGCTAACAAAGCAATGAAAATCTTCAAAAGTTACTATAAAATTGTGGAATTTTAGATTCAATCAGTGCGCCGTAAACTACGTCAAGGAACGCATTTGATTCTTGACCGCCATCTTTGTTACTAGCAATTACTGCCGTCATTTTGCTACGTGAAAATATTCACACTCAATATCGAGATTGCACTCTGTTGAACAAGCTTGAACGCTTAACACGAGGGGACAACTTGTGACCCTTCACCGCTAACACCAGAGCTTCCCTTCTTTTACTATTTCCATGGGTTGCCCTCCACGAGGGTTTAGCTGCTACCGCCTCCACCTTTCTCTGCTCGATATTAGACCTTCGTTGTAAGTTTTTTTTCCTTTCTTTCATCTCCACATTGCTACTTTGATTAATGTCGTACTTTGTATTTCGTTATTATGTTGGACTTATTCAATTTCTACGTATTTTAAAGCATTTACTGGTTTTCCCTTCCACACTAAACTTCGCGTTAATTCTGTTTTATTCTTTCTTTCTGTTTTCAGTTTTTAGCTTCTTCATTTTTAATAAACGTGTTGACTCTACATTAAAACTGGCTTCAGAGTTTTAAATTTGGGAGAATGTTTGCACTTTCCCTCGTAGACTTTATGTTTTCTCGATCATAAAAACATGTCTCTCCGCTAGATTCATAAGAGTAGTAGGTAATGGACAGAAATCAGAGGCCATGGATATTAATGCTGGCGTCCCCCAGGGGTCCATCCTAGACACAACACTCTTCCTGATATACATCAATGATCTCCCAAAACACATATTCAAATCATTCATTAATAGCTATGACTGATGACACGACCATCTATGGCAACACATCAAAGGCCGAAAATGACAAATTTCTCTCAGATTCTCTCTTCTCTGATATTATGCACGTGATAGAGTGTGGGGTGAGGAGGCTAGTTACTTTTACTGCATCTAAAACCAAGGTCCTATCTTTACATCATCAACACTCTGATCCCCATCTGGCATGAATTGATATGGTGGCTCTCGTCTAGGGGAAGCTCCATGTATTGATAAGCTGCTGTGCTTGATATTTACCCCTGACCTGAAATGGAATACGTACATCAAGTCAGTTGCCAAGATCGCTGAAAAAATGGTAGGACCATTCTACCGCTCCAGAAGATATCTCACACCTGATGAAATTCTCTATCTATATAAAAGCCAAGTACGTTCAAGAATGGAATACTGCTGCCACATCTTGGCAGGAGCTGCTAAAAACAGCCTATCCTGCCTTAGCAGAGTACAAAATAGGTTTCGTGGTATAGTGGGTGATGTTATTTTCTCTTTCTTGCAACCTCTCTCCCACAGCAGATACGTTGCGAGCCTGTCTTTGTTTCACCTTTACTACCATGGCAAGTGATTGTCTGAACTCCAATCTCTGCTCGCCCCTCGCCAATATTTCACGAAAAAACACCCGCCTAGCTGAAACCACTGTCAAAAATTTTCCCCACTCCTTATATGTGCCAAAATCAATACGCAGATTTCATGAAAAAATCTTCTTTCTTAGAAGTGCACACCTGTGGAACTCGGTTCGGGTTGCCTGTTTCCCACCTGACGACAGCCTAGATATCTTCAAGTCCAATGTGAACAAATTCCTGATGAATCGCCTCCTTAAGTAAGACACTTTATCAAATCTCCAACACTAACGTACTGTACACACAATAACGCTTATCCCCGAGTGGCTTCCGGGCATTGATAAGTGGTGACTACCTTGTAAAAAAAAACACTCTAGACAATGGATCACGTTGTCGTTATGGGGCTGAATAATACAAAAGCTAATCGACCGAGTATGGTTTAAGCAAGCTCCAGAACCGTTTACCTCGTAAATGCTACAAAGAATACTGACCTCTTCGACAACAAATAGTTTTTCACGCACCCCCTCGAGGAAGAACAGTTTAATTTTACAGTTTAATACAGCGGCTCCATCACTCTCTTAGAGGTACTTAGGTGTATCCAGGCAATGAACAGTCCTAATATTATAAAGCTTGGCGGACAACAAATCTTACCGGTCTCACAAATCCCATCAGTCTCACTCATCCCACAACTCACAGTCTTTGAGTAGAGCATCTGCTGACTCTGCAGCTTCTGCTGCTCCCCAACATTCCTTCCCTCCTTTTCAAGGTTTCCTGGGGTTCGCCAAGTAGCAGGCTAGAATACAAAATAACCCAAGTTTCAAGACCGACTCAGTAACAGGCTGACTCCATTTAAATGGAAACAGAACGAGAACGGTATCTGTAATTAGGACCGAGGTTTCCCCAACATCATCCGACTACAAACGTCAAAATGACGAAAAGTACTTCGCTTTTTTCTGCCTTCTACACAGAGCTCCCCACACTGTATTGGAATGCCGAGCCTCTCCGGATAAGTCTTTTAAGAAGCGAGAAGCTTTCGCCCAGGTATGGTACTATCGTCTCCCCAGGGAAAGTTTCTTCGTTGAGAAATGTTCTGGGGACGCAGCCAGCTCCTTAGGGGAATAAACTGTATCCACAGATAAGCACATGGAAACATCAAAAAATTCGTATAAAGATGTCAGTGTATCGAGCAGAAATCATACCTGAAATGTTGGATGTGGCTGTGTGGTTCCTTCTTCTCCCAAGAAACGTCTTGCCCTTTGGTGGCATTCCGGTTTGAGTCATCTTTCTTCGTTGCTTGATGGGTGCATTCATGACAGAAAAAAAGAAACCACACAACACGACACAATCGTAATTTTTTCAAACATAATTAACTATTTATTTTACAATTATGTGTGCACTATATATTACAACAATTGGCGCTTAACTTATCCTAGAGTTATTTAACTAACTATGCTAAACTAGTGTTGAGGGGAGAGGGCCCTTTCGTTTACAGAGAAACAGAGATATGCGGGCTCACACAATGTTGTTCGGACGAAAAGAGAAATAAAAAGGAAAGGGAATTCTTGGCCGCATTTCTGTGTATATCTACGCTTATTCAGAAGAGTGTGTTTGTAACCGTGGCACTGAGATAAGTGCCACACAGGACAGAGAGATTTGTTTCAAGTCGATCCACATGACACAAAGCAAGACACTGCAGGGCAGACATGACATGTGATGTGTGCAACAGCCAGGAGCACAACACTACCCTTCATCCTAGGCCACCACCTTGGACCACAATACAAGAGTCTGATAAGAAGCACGGTGGGGGAAAACTCCAGACGCATACCGGGGTACTATCATAGTGCACTAAAATGTGTGGCGGGGACCTCTCAGGAAGATCATTCTCTAAAATCAATCTCGTCTATGTTCATCTAACAGGAAGGCTATCTAAACGAAGAGAGAAGCAGGTCCCATGTTAGTTTAGACTTTTTTAGGTATTTCAGGAAAACAACCCTAACCTTTTGTATTCCATGAAAACGTGCTGGAGTAGTGCAAACTAATGCATGGAGGGCAAGCGGGCCCTAATTGGGATCTATCGATGAAAAAGTAAGAATTTCCCTCCCAACCTCATCGAAAGTAATGAAATACCAGACGACATCCATACTCCTGAGGCAGCCCAAGATTTGTAAACAAATCAACGGCAAATCAACGGCCTCCACTATGCACATTACGCACAGAAATTGGACTTTGGTTGGGTCGTAGTGGGTAACGTCTGTTTAGAAAGGACTCACTAACATCCCACAATAAGCAACCTTCACACCTTTATCAGCGAAGGAGCTCATCACACCATTTGAGCAATGACTCAACACACTTCCAGTTAGGAAAGTCTATAAGGAGTATTGGAGTTATAAGTCTTCCCACGACAAGAAGGAGACTTTGGTCACAGTGTTTCCAACGGACCAATGATGACGAAAAGGCAGCCCTTTCCATCGATGATACTGCTATTACCAACATCATGAAACAGCGAATCGAAAGGGACAACAGCAACAATTGGGGTTCTCCGTTGTCTTTTAAGATCTTAAGATATCGCCTTCTACAGAACAGGATACTAGCTGAAAAAACGGCTTACTAGGCTGATCCGCAACCCCAGGAAATAATTCGATTCAGATACAAAAATTCGGTCACATGTGTTCACGCTTATGACATCCTCCACAAAAAGCGACTTGGATCCCTGCATTTTGAAGCGTTCTCTCTCTAGGTATCTGTAACTAGAGCTATCACTAGCCTCATCCACATGCCCGGTTCCTTCCACCCAGTATTAAAAACAACGGAAAATGGGTGAACCTAGTCGCACCATCGCCAACGAACACGCACCGGTGAAGAGCTCCTGCAGGCAAAGAACGTGGTAATCCAAGCCGTCCAGGAGGAACACGTATAAGAACCAAAACAGAAATTTCCAAGGACAGCCCCCACTAATGCCCTCCGCCCCTTCTTGGACAACTGTCGCCTTCTGCGAGTTAGAGGATGCTTAACCAGTTCAGAATCCCTTTGAACACAATATAGGGTTGCTGCTTGTGCGAGTAAACACAAAAGGTGCCTCTTTACTGAGGGAGCCATTAACTCAGCTGAATTTTCGATTGTCGGCAGCAAGATGTGCGTGAGCAAATCCATCACACATTGCTTATGTGCCGAAAACTGCGGGGCACTACACAAAACCAGAAGATAGCTGCCCTTCCTGATGTTCACCTCCTGATCAACTAAGATGTGGTTGTCCCCTTAACAATTTCCGCACGCCGAACAAGGGGGGGACGTGACCACCAGCAAACGTTGGGCAGTGAGATGCATATGCATGGGTTCAAAAGGTTCCCTCATCGAAGTGATCGAATCAGTAGACTCCTCGAGTTTCATAAAATGCACTCGGGCGTTTTTCTCTATCAGGGGGCCAGCTAAGAACATACTGATCGCAATACCAACTTCATAGGACCTGCAAGGATCTAGGTATAGAATCCAAACTATAGTTTAGTACCATCCAAAGGTTTTGGGGGGAGCAAGGCTGAACCTGGTTATTCGAGCCCTCCGCTATTCTACCCACATTGGAGAGGATTGGTAAAGGATAATCAGCATGAATAAAAAAAAGTTGACTCATGAACTCCTTATTAACTTCTTAGCAGAGTTCATCTCTATCATCAATGCCAGACCTAAAGATCCAAATGACCCTTGCATACTCAATCTTGCTACTCTCCTAACTAAAAATCAGGAGAAGATTTCATACATGGACTTGCATTTCGGCCAAGAGATCTCATAAAAAGCCAGTTGAAATACATCTAACACCTGGCAGAGACATTCTGTCGAAATTGGCAGAATACCTACATAGCTTCACTCCAAACACGGACACAATGGGCGTCTAAGGAATGTACTCTCAAGGAAGCGGACATAGTGCTGTTGACAAACAATCAGATAGAAAGAGGTTCATGGCTCTAAGGTCTTGTCACTCGTCTTTTCCCTTGTGCGGAAAGTGGAAGCGAAGGTATTCAGGAAAGTCGGAACTATGGACCTTCTAAGACACATTACAGAAATTGCCCTTCTCATACCCTAAAATTTATCACAGTCGGACTCGTACGATTACGGGCCTTCCTCATCACAACTTCAGTGATGTGTCGAACGTCAGGCGAGGAGTGTCGTGACTGATAGTCCTTATTCTACTGCCCCTCATATTTCCCTTTCTTCGGAAGGGACAACGTGTTACCTTTACCGCTAACACCGGGGCTTCGTTTTTTTCAATTTCTTTCCGTCGACCAGCCCTTCGCTGTAAGTGTCTTTCCTTTCTTTCGTTTCTGCATTGGACTTCGGTTAGTTTTTCATTTTACTTTCTATTCCTTTAGTATATTGGACTTATTCAATTTCGACGTATTTTTAAGCATTTACTGCCCTTCCACACATCGCTTTACACTAATTATGTGTTGTTCTTCTTTTCTGTTTTTAGTTTTTACCTCCTTCTTCCCAATATATATATATATATATATTTATATATATATATATATATATATATATATATATATATATATTTTTACAATGAACTCATTTTCCCCCTATGATTTTGGGCTTAATAGGAGTAAAACTCATGAGATAGCATGAAAATGTAATATGCACACCTGCCTCAGAATATATAAGGTGTGTTATACACATATGACCTCGCCACTTGCTCGATAATTGTAGATTCCTATATTTTTTCTGCTGGGAGTTCCCTGCCATAATCGGTTAAACTCACTGGAAGTGGTAACATCTTTTCACCTCTAATAAATTCATCCTTCCCCCGTAAAACATTAACACGGTTACGTGATCCTTCACAAGAGACAATTACGAACGAATGCCGGTTTCGGTTTTCTGTACTTCGTAGTTGCTTAAAAAAAGAGGAATGGTACTTCACCGTGCATTTCCTTTCGATTCTTCCTATTGGGTGAAACGCACCACGGAATTCACAGAAAGCGACATTTCTACAAACATTTATTCTCATACCACACTTACATTTACATTGCTTAATTACCATTTATTTATATACTAAAAAATGGAGTCCTTCCATTTTTTTAAATAAAAATATAATACATCATTTCAGCTTTCGATTTATAATTCACTTTTTCGCTGTGTTTTTTTTTCTGGCCACGTTCATCATTTTTACCCTTATTTTTGCTTTTTGTCCTTCTGATTTCTTTTTTAAAGAAGTTTTACGCTTGTTCGATGTTTATTTTCTGTTTTCGTTTTTTCGAATTATTTTTTAAGTTTAAAATCGTTTTTTTAATTAAAACAGGGCTATTACTTCCCGTATTCTTTACATTACCCCAGTGTTTCCAACACAACTATACACACCCAGAAAATGCCGAATACCTACGCTAGTTTTTAATACATACGCTAGTTTTAATACATACGCTAGTTTTTAATAAACCTGTTGATTCAACGACTCTTAAGAGTTTTAAATTTGAGGAAGTGATTACACATTCCGTCGTAAGACTTGACACACTCTAGACAATGGAGCACGTGGTTTCTATGGGCGAAATATATATACATATATATATATATATATATGTATATATATATATATATATATATATATATATGCAGTGCAATCAAAAAAATGCAGCACTTGTATTTTTTTTTCAAATTTAAGCTAATTTTAATGTAACTGTTTATGAAACTATACCCCATTGAATTTGCCCTTGATTCTTCTATAATTGTACGTGCTTATATTTGACTTTTATTCTAATATTTTGATGTGGACTTCAATTTTTTTTAAAAATAACTTTAAATTGAGGAGGCAAAAAGAAAGCCCGTAACAACAAATTCGCTTAAAACTAGCTTAAATCAGTTTAACATATCCATCAGTAGGCAACAAAGCATCTCTAAGCGTAATTATTGTTTTTTTTAGGTTACACAACGTAACATTTAGTTCATATATCAAGACATTCTCTTAGTGATCATCAGGAGCTCATTAATCGGGAAATTGGCCGCAGATTTAAATGTAATGAGAAAACAGTACGAAAGACTGCGCAAAAGCACTAAAACACCGGCAGTATTCGTGATGCCCCTAAACCGAGCCGTACTAGAGTTACTTCTACGCCTTTATTAATTGTATGAAAGCACACATTTTGATAAATTAAATTTAACTTAGTAGAATGAAGGGCCACTTACCTATATAAATTTATTGTAAAATTCGCACAACTTTTTTGCCACCTAATTTTAACGAGACATATCACCCCTACAATTTTTAATGTGTGTTTGTTTTTTGTTTTTTTAAGTGGTAATTGACGACAGCGAAACATGATATTTTTGTGCGACGGAAAAGGAGGTGGGGGTATACTTTTAAGACATAACATAACGATAAATTTAATAAATTATTCTTTTGGCGGAAAGGGGGATCGGATTAAATATTTTCACCACACAATTTCATAAATAAAACACAAATAACAAAATATTTCATTTATTTTTAATGTTTTAATTTTTTAAAGTGTATAAACATTGTTTTCATGAAGGGTTGGTTGTGTCAATTGCGAAAGCCGGTCGTAACATTATAAAGTTGGTGGTTGGTGAGCAGCAGCAGCAACCACAACGATAGTGCTATATATTTTATAGAGGGGGCTGGCTTTCACCGGGTGACGCCAGTTGTCTGGTATTGCAACGTTTAAATATATTTTAAATATTTTACATTTCAATACTTTCTGAAGGGGGCACTTCACAGAACGTCTGAAACGCATTATAAATGATTCAATAAGTATAAAAAGTATTACAACGATCTAAATAATTTTAAAAAGTTAAAGATAAAAATATGAAATAATAGAAGAACTTTTAAAAATACATATCAATCGTTGGTGATCTCACTCGTATATATATATATATATATATATATATATATACGCACATTATCTCTTATTGTTTCTTATTGCCCTTCCATCTTTCTCTCCGTCTCTTTCTATCTTAAGTTCTACTTCTCTCTCACCCCTGCATCTCTATCTGTATCTCTTTCCCTCTCTCCCTCTCTCTCTCTCTCTATATATATATATATATATACATATATGCATATATACATATAGAGAGAAAGGGAGAGAAGGAGAGAGAGAGGAGAGAGAGAGAAGGTAAGATAGGAAGAAACGGATAGAAAGATGAAAGAACAATAAGAGACATATAATATCATAGCAAGAAGACTAACTGTTATCCGGAATTTAAAGAGGATCAACAGATGATCAACACGTTCATTTTGTGAATCATCAAAATCGTTGAATCGTTCAATCAAAGCGATTGATTGAAAGCTATAGTACGTGGCCCTCTCTAGTGTACCAGAAGGTGCTTCTTTTTTCACCTCACTGTTAATATTACACAAGGACTTTTAATATTTATTACACTGTAGAACACCTTACGTTGATTCTTAAACCTCTCACCCACAGTTACGTATTTCACAATACGATGCAGTTTACATTGCACTGTAGAGCACCTAATGTTTCTAAAAATAATTCATATATAATGGCTGCACAACTTTGCTGTAAACAACATTCATTTCGACGGAGCCTCTTTCATGTCAAATAATATATAGACGATTTTATGTGACAGTACTGTTACATAAAAGCGAGTTAGCCTTTGTGTGAATGAATGTTAGAGAATTCATTTCATCTGCACTCCAGCAGGGCTTGGTTGATTCTTAGTTAATTTCACACGTATGTACTCTTTGCTCTGTTCATAGATAAGTTTCATATTGGAATGTCTCATATATGTATTGATAATCGATACTCGAAATAATCCAATAAAAAGAAGGAACAAGCGATATTGACCTAGTTGACACCTTAGGCAGCCTTTCACACAAGTGCATTTGAAAGGATTTATTACTACGCAAGCCGAAAGACCGGTATATGAAACGAATGCTAGGATATTTCATATGGCAGGGCGCGTTCGAAATGCATGTATTTGTTTAAAGTTCGATGGAATAATAATACTTGGCTTTTTCATTAAAAAAAAACTTAAATTCAAGCTATAATCACCGCACAAGCAGTAAAGAAAAACATATAAAATACACAGCAAGTTCTTAAATATAACAGATAAAAGGTGGAAATAAATTAGTCTGCTCCAAGCACAATTGAAGCATGATATATAACTCTTGCAATTTAAACTTTACTTAAAGCCATTCGATGTGTAAAACAATTTTAAAAAACTAGCAGTAGATACTCTACAATGTGATGTACATTCAATTTTGTGAGGACAAATTCATTGCGGGTGGGTATGTCCAGTTTCTTTCTGGCGCACTCTGATGATGGAGCATTTGAGTAAAAAATAGGTGGTTCGAAGACGATAAAAATATGGCAGTCTGAAATATTCGTTGACCTTCATTTAGTCCCGAACAATGTCTGACATTTTTGCTATTATCTATCTATCTATCTATCTATCTACATATATATATATATTTATATATATATATATATATATATATATATATATATATATAGTTCTGTATATATATACACACACATATATATATGAGTGTATATATATATATATATATATATGCAGAATTATATATATATATAGAGAGAGAGAGAAATAGATAAAGAGAAAGAGAGAGGAAGAGATATGTACATATAACTATATACCCACCTATATACATGCATATATATTCATATGTATTAATATATATATATATACATATATTTATATATATATATGTACATATGTATATCAATATATACACTTACATACACACACACAAACACACACACACCCACACACATACATATGATGAAAATAATGGAAATAGTATTCCGACAAAATAGAGAAAATAAAAAAGGAACAAACCGTATTATGTGTTCGCCAACGTTTCGTCTTTATTTCGAGACTTCCTCTCTCTCTCTCTCTCTCTCTCTCTCTCTATATATATATATATATATATATATATATATATATATATATATATATATATATATATATATATATATATATATACCCATGATAGGTAGAAGGCAGATATAGTTACATGTACAGAAAATATGCACAATATATATAATATAATATATATATAGTCCCAAACAATGTCTTACATTTTTGCTATTATCTATCATTCTATCTATCTAACTATCTATCTATCTACATATATATATATATATATATATATATATATACATATATATATATATAGGTCTGTATATATATACACCCACATATATATATATGTGTGTATATATATACAGAAATATATATATATATATATATAGAGAGAGAGAGATAGATAAAGAGATAGAGAGAGGAAGAGATATGTACATATAACTATCTACACACCTATATACATGCATATATATTCATATGTATTCATATATATATATATTTATATATATATATGTAAATATGTATATCAATATATAAAGTTACATACAAAAATTCACACACACACACACACACACATATATATATATATATATATATATATATATATATATACATATATTATATATATACATATCACCATGGTAGGTAGAAGACAGATATAGTTACATATACAGAAAATATGAACAATATATATATATATATATATATATATATATATATATACAGATAAATATATGTGTGTGTATGTGTGTGTGTGTTTACATAAGTATTTATGTGTCACTAAACATATATGAACCAGCTACAAGAAAATGGAGACCTCTTGAAGGTATATTGTTTATACAAAAGTTTAGTCGTAGATTTCTTTTATTATCATCGTAAATATATACATATCTATAATGTTTATATATATATATATATACATATATATGCATAGATATGTGTATATGTATGCATAGATCTGAATATATATATATATATAAGTAGGTTGTAGTTTGCTTGAAGCATTGTTGAAGAAAATTATAAGGTCAAATTAAAAGCCAAGAACAATGCTAGATGTTTTTTTATATAGAGTAAAATTAAATGCAAACAAAGGAAATAAAGTTCTTTTTTTTCTTTTTCACACAAATTTTAACTCTAAACAACAGTATTTTTTTTTCTGTTGTATTCAATGGTGATATAAATCTCAATATATTTCAGACTTATTAGTCCATTTTCAAGAGAAGACAACAATAGACTGGAATTGAGCTCCGCTTTTATAATATAAGTTTAAAACATAAGAAAAACAATAAAAAAAAACCTTGCTTGAATAGTCATCTCCCTTGATTCACAAACGCAACAAGTATTTCAAACATCAACTGATTTATTTTAACGTTCTCCTTACGTCATTCTTTGTTCTATATTTCGCGGTATCACGTGGCAAACTCTGTGGCTACTTTTCCAATTTTGAACACTCTTCCGCTGTCTTCTCTTGAAAATGGACTAATAAGTCTGAAATATATTGAGATTTATATCACCATTGAATAGAACAGAAAAAAAAAATTACTGTTGTTTAGAGTTAAAATTTGTGTGAAAAAGAAAAAAAAAGAAATTTATTTCTTTTGTTTGCATTTAATTTTACTCTATATATAAAAAAAAAATCTCGCATTGTTCTTGGCTTTTAATTTTACCTTATAATATATATATATATATATATATATATATATATATATATATATATATATATATATATATATATATATATATAGCGAGAGAGAGAGTTAAAGAGAGAGAGAAGGAGAGAGAATGAAAGGGAGAAAGAGAGTGTGTTTTTTTAATCAGTGAAATCGTCTAATAATTTAAAAAATCGCTTGCTTGTTTTCGCTAGTCCAGAACCCATCATTGTTTATCGGGGTGATTCTAACATGTCAGTATGTAGTGACTTATACCTCTTTAAATTGTCGTCTAAATTTACCTAAAGACATGTTTAATGTAAGAATGATTTGAATTAAAGATCAATATGGTAAGGTTAATTATCATCCTTTGAGCGTGCTTTTAATAGAAACATTCATCTAGAATGTGACTGTCTGAGCAAAGAGCCAAATTCCGCTTATATTTACCGCGCCGTTCTACATGTGCGTTAATAAAAGTTACGAAATGCATATGTGAATTTATTATTAACAAAAGTTAATACTTTTGCAAACATAAGAGTTCATTATATGAGGTTTTATTATTGATTCGCGTTTCATATCCGATATTAAACCTATTAAACAACACTATAAACCACATTACGTATTTATATGGAAAATTTCATGAAAATCAGCGGAATCGTTTTGCTGTCCATATCGAACAAAATGTCACACACACAGAAAAAATCTTTATCATTTTCTCCCTTTATTGGAATATATATATATATATATATATATATATGTGTGTGTGTGTGTGTTTGTGTGTGTATGTGTGTGTTTGTGTGTGTGTGTGTGTGTGCATTTGTGTATGCTTGTTTATTTTTTGGTATTATGTAAGCGTCTGTGAGTTTACTCTTTAATATTTAGGGTTCTACTTGAATGAAAAATAAAGGTCAGATTAATTTTCAGTAAATGGTTTCTTTTTATTGTGTGTCACCCACACATGTTTTAGAAAATGATAAATCTTCAAGTTGTTGCTGGTTGAGACGATAAAATAACACACGTTACATAATCATGATAAGACGTACATTATAAATATATGAATCATTTCTTTTATTCATATGAACATTTTTGTAAGTTACAATTAAATTATAATTCTATTTTACTTATATTTTTGCATCGTTGATGAAAATGTATTAATTTATACAAATCTCTTTTCTCTGCAATCCTCTATCCTTCTGAAATATCTTTTTTCTGAAACAGTAATGTTTTGTTTAATATTAAAGTTCAGTTGTGTGAAGTAAGAACTAGACATCATGATAAAACACCTTATGTGTATTATGCCGTATTAGTTACGCACTTCGCAATAATATCTGATCTTGATCCTTATTCTAACGAAGTTTCAGTTTCGGTAATCGTAATCCACAACTGTCATCAAATGTGTCTTTCTGAACTCGGGAATTTTCTGTTAAACTTAGGAACATTCAAGACATGTAGATCAAATCATTTTGCAAAATCAACGAGAGCCACATGATCTCTTTTGTATGTCAAGAGGAATTCGTACATTGGTCTTGTTGTAAAGTAGCGCGTATAAGAAAATCTACAGTAGAGGTAGCGTAGCTGATTAGCGAAAATAGTAGCAGAAGCAGTCTTAGCAGATGTGTAAATTTAGCAAATGTGCATGCGCTGACGTCACAGGTAGAAAAAAAAGGGCAGGAAAAAAGAGCGCATGTAGTTTAGCAAAGAAAGTGGCCGAGCGTATGTTCCCTCGTATACGGCGAGAAAGAAAATGTAATGGGTGGTTGTCCAAGCAGTAAGGCAGGCGACAAAGAAGACACGAGATTTAAATGGCGTATTGATAGACATGTTCGACGCGTGACTGTTACTTTGAAATACAGAGAAATACTTTGTCAGAATGTATTGGAAAATTTGTATATTTAAATTCTTGAAAATATTTACTCGTCACAACTTTGTACATGATTTGGGGTTAATATTTAAAAAGTAAACTCAAGTTGAAAGAATCGTAAGATCCTCAGATTCTGTTGATCTGTTGTAATTTCTATTAGGTTCAACGAAAACCTGACATGTTTGATTTTACAAAGTTGTCTGCAATTATTTTCGGCGTATACTCTGCTAAAAATGCCAGGAAGAGGTTAACTCAATATTTTACCACTTTTAAATAAGAATATCACCAAAATAACAATCTGAACTTGGTTGACAGCATTATATCTCGCCTCAATATTTTGCATAAAAGGAAATCATATTTTATAGAATTGAGATTAACCGAACCTTTAAAAACCTCAATAAGGTCGAAAAGTCTCATCAACCAAATCATTATGAAAATAAGACATTGGATCCAAGAATCAAAATAGTACGAATAATTACTCTTACATCACCGATAAATTATTTTCACCAATAAAATTTAACATATAATTACTGGAGTGATAGATATTTTCAGCATCTTTAGGTAACTATGTTCTACTAATATCTATGTATTTATCTATCTTAATTTATATGCATGTATAAAATTATGCATATTTATATATGTGTGTGAGTGTGTGTGTATGTGTGTGCGTGTAGGTATGTGCGTTTTTCTGTGTGTGTATGGAAAGTACTATTTAGTTTTTTGTTGCTCAATATTTTTTATAGTATTCTATGTCGAAGGCCATATTTTCTCCGAATGGTTGCTAGTGAAACAATGCAAAAAGGTGAATAGTCAGGTGCTGAAGTGGTCTTAGTTGCGAAGCCTTAAAGTCAAGATGTCTGACCAAATGGCTGCCAATATTTGAACAGCAGTAGGATCTTCTCAATTTGTCTCTCTTCAGCTCGCGCTAGGGACGGGCGTCATACGGTCCAGTCGGACAGCGTTCGGTCTCGTTGTCCTAGCTTGGCAGTTTGCCATGAATGGCCGCGTGGTCGCACACTAGAGACTACTTGATGGGTGCGAATGATCGACATTAAAGACAGTCGAATCGAGCGAAGAAGAGAGCATGGCTAGCTTCCAGGTGGTTTAACAAGTTTGCGATCAGTGAACTGCGAAAAACAGTCTGATTTGCATTTTACAGTATTGTTTTACAAGATCAACCGCATACAAACGTATATATATATATATATATATATATATATATATATATATATATATATATATACATATATATATATACACGTACTAGCAGGAAACCCGAGGATTCCCGAGAATGAATGATGATAAAGGAATATTTCACCTCCTATATATTTATTGTCATAGAAATCCTTGAAATCGACAGGAAAGAAAGCTTCACATTAACGAAACACACACACACATTAAGAAATTTACCTGCGGTGTTTGAACATATAGACCACGTCATGAAAAAGAAAAAAAAAAACACGCTATAGAATTACTTACAGAAGAAGGTTCACGGCCCGTTTTTCTATCAGTATTGATAAGCGACGACATGGAGAAAATGGTTTTACCGATTAATTCAAATAACTGTTTCCATTATAGATTATTGGAAATTGTCGCGGTGAGTCTGAGACAAAACAAAACTAAACAACTCCAAGATTTATATATTAAAGTTCTGTAAATTTAAAGAAAATCTGTTCTACTGTTTCTGAGTGTATAAACAACGAGCTCTCACATATATAACGAGTAGCATATATATATATATGTATATATATATATATATATATATATATGTGGGTGTGTGGGTGTGTGTGGGTGTGCCTGTGTGAGTGTTCGAGGGTGTGTGTATGTGTGTTATTAGGTGTGATTGTGTGTTTCTGTGCATATATAAAATGAATCATTATGCTAAACACTCATGTACATATACTTTATTCACTTGTTATATATTCGAAATATTTAACACATTACACCTTCTTTTGTTTTGTATATATATATATACATATATATATATATATATATATATATATATATAATCTTCCACATACAGTACTGTTTCGCTGTTTAACAGCACATCAGTGCGGCTACATATATATATATATATATATATATATATATATATATACATATATATATAGCCGCACTGATGAGATGTGAAACAGCGAAACAGTACTGTATGTGGAGGATTATAAGTATATACATATGTATATATATATATATATATATATATATATATATATATATATATATATATATATATATATATTATGTATATATATATACGTTTTATTTTTTTATTACCGTATCGTTCTGTTAAGTTTCATTATTGTTTCAGCTACGGCCTGGTAGCTGCAACAATAATGTAACTTACCATTTCCACTATATATATATATATATATATATATATATATATATATATATATATATATATATATATATATATATATATACAAGAAAAAGTACCCGTCGTTGACTGAGTTCAAAAACAGGCGACAGAAAATGGACTATGATTTATGAAAGTATGATAGATTATGATTAGGAAGGGTCGTAAAGAGTTAACTTCAAATTTGATGGGTACCAGACCAAAGCAAAATATGCTGAAAGTAAAAACAAAATAGATAAACCCCATAAGTTATTGTACTATAGCTGTTCACACTGAAACACTTATGACAATATTCTTTAGATCTATATTAAAAAACCTTGTTAAACTTTGTGACATATTGTTATATATATATAGTTCATTATTATTATAATGATTATTCTTTTCAAGTTGTTGTTAGGTCTTATCGATAGTGCAAGTCTTAGAGTCTTAGAGAGTTTGATTAAACAGAGTATTATTAAAAGAGAGATGTTGGTGTGTGTTATGACACGATTAATATATATATAAAATGTTCATACTTAGAAGTGTAATGGAAGCTCTTAGAGTGAGGAGACAGTGTTCAGACAGTCTTAGTGTTCACATTCTAGATATGAGATGTCGAGACGTGTATGGAAATACATTTTAAAACACATGATATACAAGACATATAATGATAATTTTCACTTTACCTTTTGGTTGAATAACAATAACAACACAAAGACGACGGTTATAAAAACACATGATGGATTTATTTCTTCTTCTGACTGGTCGTGGTTTTCATCGTCAAGAATTCAAGTTTCACATTCTAAGTTTCAAAGGTGACCGTCTCGCTTCTACACGTTCGAATCCCATCTCCAGACTCCCTCTCAGTTTCTCTCCTCTTAACTCTAAAGTTTTTACCTATATGGACACCTTCACATTTTTCATGACGTCATACACATGTAAAACATGTGTCTTCTTTCAGGTGTTCTGGAAATGCGTGTCCAAATCTTTTTCCTTTGTTTACAAAAGGAATTTTAACCTATATTCCCAGTAACCTATTTTTCCAATATGTTAAAAACATGTTTATTAAATTATTTTATAGTTGCATTCTTCAATTGAATTTTCATAACAGAATTGACAATGCACATTTTATCTTGAAACTATTTTAAAAAAATATATGATTTTTTAAATTTAGTACATTTTTTCTACATTTACCCAACAACCCGGCTAGGAAAGGTCAGCCTAATAAAAATCATCTCTTTCAGTCAGCCCTGCTCGGCCGACTTCCCGATTATTATATTTTTATAAGATCAGAAACTTTCTTATCTTCTTGACATTTACCTTTTGGGTGTAGGATGTTTACCTATGATTCACGTCATCTACTTTCCAGCCCCCCATATGTAATGGATCGTCTCTTTCCGCATGGTTAGTCTTATCAAGTATGGCTTTGTTTTTAATTATATAACTATCTTATACGGGGCATACCAAATCTCATAACCAATCTTCTTGGCTGGCTTTAACTATCAAGATATACCTTTTCCTTTCTCTCATAAGGATTCTCTCGGATTTCCTTGTTTGGATTCTTGAAACATCGACAAGGATTAAGAAATATCCCCCTAACTAACTAACACCTTTTGCGCCACAACAGCCTATTTGCGCAGTAAATTCTATCTAATTGTCCGATTTTTTTGTGACTTTTCTTTTCTCTCACCAGAGCTTCCAAGAATCATCAGATATATCCAACATTCATGCGTCTCTAAAAAATACAAGGTTATATCTTTCTTACGTAATCTACGGTATATTTTTACCTTACTCTCACTTCATTAAGCTATATGTGATTGCCTCGGGACTACCTATCCTCGGTTTACTGGTCCCCTTAAGAATTTTCGTATTCTTTCCAACGGCTGTTTATTAATTAAGCCAAGTCTTTCCACTTGCTTGGAGTCGTTACGTGCGACCAGCTAATTTTTAGCACTTAATTAACCAGGGTTCAGAATTTTTCGAATAGGGGCACATCTTGTTCTTATCAATCCCTACCAATTCAATTTTCTTGGAAAAAATATAGGATCTCTAAAAAACAAACAAAAATAAAATGCTAAAGAATAAACATCTTTCTTACGGCTTATCACATCTAAAAACTCTCGTAATTTTAATTCTGTCCCCTTCTAAAATTCTAATTGTATCTGTAAGCCAACCATTCGTCTTAACTAGTTTTATTTAGTCCTAGACTGTTATAATCTAATGTATATTTACTGATGAATTTGAATTCTTGCTGTGAAAATCAATAACATTTACAGTAAATATAAATTTACAATATTGTTTAAAACACATTTTCAAAAGAAAATACCTAAATGCATTTAAACATTTTGCAACAAAACAAAAAAAAATAAAACAAAATGGGTTACATTATACATTTCAAAAGCCCGCTAACAAAAAATGTCCCTTTTTCAAAGACCAGAACAATTAAAACACACGAAAAGGCCGAAATATTCTTTCGACTTTTGACACTAAATTGTTATTTATTATGATTGACAGCTAAACACTAAACACTTCAGACATTAACACACATTCCTTTGAATGACACACTGTTCTATTTTCTATTTTCGTCCGCAGTATATTCTTAAACATATCCTAATTCAACAATTATTTTCTTATTTTTATTTTATTTATGGATGAAATATTCGTGGGTTTTTTTTAAACTGATCGTATCTCTTTTATCATGTATTACGGCATATCGGCCTTTTTTTTCTGTTTTCATATTTTCTTGTAAACTTTAGTTTTCGGTGTTCGTGTGTGTTTAAATTTTGTTTCTTTCTGTTCGCATTTCTGTAATCGAGGGAAGGTTTTCTTTCGTGATATTTTTTATTTATTGATTTTTTAATTACCTTTGACCCTTTTAAGACGTTGTGTTTCTTTTTTTGTTGTTTTTCCGTGGTAACCGAAGTTTTTTCTTTTTTTTTAAATCCACTCCATTTGCTAATTCTCTCTCGTAATCTATTTCTAAACCTAAATTCCGAGGTTCGAATTCCGTCTATCCTATTTCATTTTCATTTTAACTAAATCTCTCAGAAGAACAGATAGTACACTTTGATCTTAGGAGTCTGTTCATGGTCATCCCTCCACACACATTCAGCTTTATATTATGTAAATATATATATATATATATATATATATATATATATATATATATATATATATATATATATATATTAAGGAGTATATCTCGTAAAAACAGGGACACCCTTCTCAATACGTTCGTAGAGTTCTGTATGTGTTTTATTATTTTAACCGCAGGGAGGTTTACTTAAATCATAGCAAGTTGTTTAAACAAAGCAGGACAATAAAATTCTTCTGAGGATTACACCAGACGGTCTAGGCGAAAATAAATTAGAAGGCAGGTGATTCATTTAATTAAGTTTAAAAATATTTATTTTTTCGCTTTTAATTCATTTTATTTTATATTTTATAATTCAAATAAAGATGATATCAATTTTTCTCACTTTACCGAACAATTTCCCCACTTCATATACATTTGGTTTAATTTATTTTCTTTACTTCTCTTCTAAATTTTTAATTTGAAATATAAATATGAACATAATTTTTATTTCCACCCGCATCCCTTTTCTTTTTTCTTGTCGTCACTTATCTCTCACCCCTCTCTATCCCGCACAAATTTTTGACACCCATATTTAATTTAAAAGAATAACACGATAATCTTACGATTTACTTTTTCTTTTAGTGTTAATCAGCTCATAAGTTATCATGTTATACTCTTACACCCTTTGTCAGAATTTTATGTACATCTATATTTTTGTTCTAACTACAAGAGGTTTTAATGAAAAATTGTGAAATTAAGCACGTTATATTGCAACACTAACGGAAGCACCGATCTAAAATTTTAGCTAATCCGAACAGTAATAAACAATTGACAGAGATAGGTCCTTCACTTAAAAAACAACAACAACAAAAAACAGAAATTAGGCATATTATTTCCTAACCAGGACCACAGGTGTGCACCGAACTCTCTCGGTATTCCAGCCATTATTTTTGACTGGCTCCAGAAAACTGGTACAACTTTTTCATAACAGAGACGCAAAATGAACCTCGCCGCTTCATCTAATAAAAAAAAATAAACAGGAGGAATTTTAACCACCTCCAAAATATTTCTCCCCACCCTCCCAAAATAGACAGGAAGAATTTTAACCACCTCCAAAATAATAGGCATTCCGCCATTTCGCCCCAACCTCCCAAAAATAAACAGGAGGAATTTTTACTCCCTCCAAAATAACATGCATACCGCCCTACCCTCCCAAAATAAACAGGAGGAATGTTAAGCACCTCCAAATTATTACGCCCCACTCTCCCAAAAATAGACAGGAGGAATTTTAATCACCTCCAAAATCACAGGCATTTCGCCCAATCCTCCCAAAAATAAACAGGAGGAATTTTTACCCCCTCAAAAATAACATGCATACCGCCCTACCCTCCCAAAATAAACAGGAGGAATTTTAACCACCTCCAAATTATTACGCCCCACTCTCCCAAAAATAGACAGGAGGAATTTTAATCACCTCCAAAATCACAGGCATTTCGCCCCATCCTCCCAAAAATAAACAGGAGGAATTTTTACCCACTCCAAAATAACATGCATACCGCCCTACCCTCCCAAAATAAACAGGAGGAATTTTAACCACCTCCAAATTATTACGCCCACTCTCCCAAAAATAGACAGGAGGAATTTTAATCACCTCCAAAATCACAGGCATTTCGCCCCATCCTCCCAAAAATAAACAGGAGGAATTTTTTAACCCCCTCCAAAATAACATGCATACCGCCCTACCCTCCCAAAATAAACAGGAGGAATTTTAACCACCTTCAAATTATTACGCCCCACTCTCCCAAAAATAGACAGGAGGAATTTTAACCACCTTCAAATTATTACGCCCCACTCTCTCAAAAATAGACAGGAGGAATTTTAACCACCTTCAAATTATTACGCCCCACTCTCTCAAAAATAGACAGGAGGAATTTTAACCACCTTCAAATTATCACGACCACTCTCTCAAAAATAGACAGGAGGAATTTTAACCACCTTCAAATTATTACGCCCCACTCTCTCAAAAATAGACAGGAGGAATTTTAACCACCTTCAAATTATTACGCCCCACTCTCTCAAAAATAGACAGGAGGAATTTTAACCACCTTCAAATTATTACGCCCCACTCTCCCAAAAATAGACAGGAGGAAGTTTAACAACCTTCAAATTATTACGCCCCACTCTCCCAAAAATAGACAGGAGGAATTTTAACAACCTTCAAATTATTACGCCCCACTCTTCCAAAAATAGGCAGGGGGAATTTTAACCACCTTCAAATTATTACGCCCCACTCTCTCAAAAATAGACAGGAGGAATTTTAACCACCTCCAAAATCAAAGGCATTTCGTCTCATCCTCCCAAAAATAAACAGGGGGAATTTTAACCACCTCCCCAATATTTCGCCCCACCCTCCCAAAAATAAACAGGAGGAATTGTAACCGCCTCCAAAATTACAGGCATTTCGCCATTTTGTCCAACCCTCCCAAAAATAAACAGGAAGAATTTTAACCACCTTCACAATATTTCGCCTCACCCTCCCAAAAATAAACAGGAGGAATTTTAACCACCTCCACAATATTTATCCCCCCCCCCAAAAAAAAATAATAACCGAGAAGAATTTTAACCACCTCCAAAATATTTCGCTCCACCCCCTAAAATTAAACAAACCCATGAGGAATTTTAATCACCTCAATTGTAACAGGGATAGTGCCACACCCCTCTCTCCATTTGTCCGCCCCTAAAAAAAAAGTGTCACCTTCAACCGGGAAAACCTTGTGAACCCCCACCTTAAAAAACAAGTCACATTTTAACAAAACAAAATTACTTCTCTAGTGTTTCTGTTTTCGACAGCACTAAAACAATATAATTCAACACAATAAAACCTACAACCTGAAAAAGATAGAATTTTACAATTATAAGTCTCGTTTTTTAAATGTCTTCTCATTTCCTGTACTAATCGATTAATAAGTCCCTGTGCAATGTTACAAGCATGGAACATATGTAATCGTCATCGTTAGAAATACATAAAAATTCACGTAAGCAGTTCTTTTTTTTTCGCATGACCAAAATGCTTTTTCTTGAAAATCAAGATAGGTGTATTTTTTCTATTCTTTTTAACAACAATTAAAATATAAAGTTCGTGTGCATGTGTACAGAATTTTTTTTTACACAGTCTACATTTGTTTTTCTAAAAACGAATATTTTATTAACAAGAAATTTTCATTATCGCCGTCTATTTTTAATTTTATTTTCCTTATTTTTTATTTTTTTTTGTTTAAAGTGAAGGCCCTTCTCTCTCTCACTCTGCACAGATCATCGGTCTGCATCTCCTAATTGGCCGCTCCTGTGAATCGTTAGCAGTGGTAAAAAATAACTTTAAAATCCTTGACTGACCTCATTGCAATCACTCATCTCGTCTACTTTGATCTTCGTCAGTAACTCACTCTCCAAACATTAAACTTTCATTTATCCATGTTCTCGACGTATGTTAAATACATCCACTCTCTAACTAAAATTGCTCAAAGGTTATTCATCTGCCACCGGATCATAGAATCGACTTACTCCACGTGCCAGTGTGTCATATCCGTAAGTATCCGAATTTCAGTGTGTCATATCCGTAAGTATCCGAATTTTCTTTTCCTGCATCCCGCAAAAACTCATGCTCCGTTTTCCACCAACAACCTGGCCAAGTCGAATCACCATGGCTTAATCACCATAACTTAATTTCTTACTAACTATCGCCCAAACCCCCTATCACCTAGCACGCGACAAAGCTCTCAGGAGTGTGAGACTAACCGTAGCCCTCGGCGCAAGAGGGTCCGTGTGTGCCTGGCGTGGGGGTGGTAGCTGATCATGTGGTCGGGGCAGCGGAAGAAAGAGTTTCAAGATGGCGCCTGCCTGCTTTTATTAGAGACGGAATCTCGCAGGATCGCGCGAGATCTCGCGGGGATGCAAATTAGCTAGGCCATCTTGAGGAATAAAAATCGGTTCATTGGAGGCGCGAGGCAGTCGGGTTCTGACGTTCGTGGCGATTAGTACAGTGACCGTTGGGTTCCGTTTCTATTCGTGCAGTCAGCTGAGCTTTGTTAGTTACCTTCGCGCCGTGGCTGCCATTGTTTGTTGGTTTGCTGTGTGTTGCTGTGGTTCTTCAGTGAAACGCTTCGTCGCCCACGACGAGACCCCCCGTATCCTACACAAGATACTCTTACAAGGAGATTCCTTAAATCGACGAAAATCTCTCATAAAATGGGTTATGAGGCTAGAAGCCCTTTTAAACCGTGAGTGAAAGACGGGAGAACGCCGCATTTCCACAAATATAGAATAACTCTATATGGGCAAAAATTGGAATGTTTCCCAATTCTTATCCTAGGCTTACATTTCCACACTGTAACAAAATAACGCACCGCCATGCTTTCCGATTCCACTTTAACACCGAGTGAACGCAATCCGCGCATGTGGTCCCATCTCATGTACCTGGTCAACACGTGGGGGTGAAAAGACTTCACAATATGTGAATTGCTCCCGTAACTTTTAAAATCCTTCAATTCCCTGAAATAAGTATCACCTCTTATGTTCCCCTTATTCATGGGAGATGTTCACACCAGCGTGTTGATCCCCCTGTCCCTGCTCTCACTCCCACCTGAAGCGAACTTCCAACAAAGACAAAAAAATTGTAGAGAAAAAAATGATAAGCGCAATAAAAAAAAAACATGTATACAAAAATGGACGACTTTGTGTTTGTCTTTCTTAAAAAACAGTACGGTAAAGTTTCCACTATCTCTTTGAGGATCAATGTAAAACAATATAGAAACACTGCGACGAATCCCACTATATTTAAAGAATCAAATTTCTGTTCAGCCGGATGTGCTCGACTCCCACGCTCAACCTACATCTTTTTTTTTCGACTACCCTCCATCCAATCGACTAAGGCTCTCCATCCTACACTTTTCATTATAGTCGACAATCTCCTGACACCACTCTCTCTTTTCTTCTATCTCGGCTGACTTCCTCCACCCCGTCACTCCGTTTTTTCATTGTCCGGTCGCTAATAGCTGATTTCCATACTGTCTTCTTTAAACGAACCGCTGCTACGAACCCTTCTCTCTCTCTCTCTCTCTCTCTCTCTCTCTCTCTCTATCTCTCTCTCTCTATCTCTCTCTCCCAATGTATCACACATGGAAAAACCTGTATCCGCAAATGTTTATGTCAGGCAAAAAATGTCTACACATGCTAACAAAACTAAACAAAAAAAAAGATAGAAAATTATTTCATTAAAATGAAAAAATAAATTCGCGTTAAATTGCCGATTTTATTTCAGTGCAGAGCAAAAAACAAAACAAAAAACAAACTAGAGACAGCCACTCACCGTGTGTCTATTTTGCCATCTCGAATTAGCCCTGTTACTCGATTTTCCTTTTTTTATTGTTTCTTCTTCATCCTCGATTGCTTTGCGTGTTTTTGGGTTTCTTCACTTTTTGTGTCCCGGGTTTTCTTTTTCGGCCGTTTCAATTTTTTCTGCGTTAAATAACCTGAAGGTCGATCTAAGGTTTAACGGTTCCATTGTTAAAAACGTTATCTCCCGATGACAGATCGCCGACTCCCAAAGTCGTGTATCGTGGAGTTTTCGTTCATGGCTTGATCGTCATTTTCTCGTTGGTTGCCGTCGGTAGGGACACACGCGTGGTTTCACAAAAGTACAAATATGAACAAAGAAAGGCAAAACACAAACGCACATGTTCACATATAAATTGACTGTTGGGCTTTCGAGTGTGTGTGTGTATTCTCCCCATCCGATTAATGTTACATTCCTCTATATCTGTTTCACAGTCAACTCTACAAATTGTCCACGACTCTATTTCACAGTCAACTCTATAACTGTTAAACTGTAGTCATTATCAACTCCCGTCCATCGTCTAGCGCATCAAGATGTCAACTGACTGTCTCTCCTGTCTTCGTCTCTCAGGTCGCCCACCCCACCCTGGCTACCGGAAGCTGGCCTTCCCTGTTTTTTCAGTAGGTCTCTAATGTTATTGTTTGCTATTTCCTATCTATTGTTGATTGTAGGATATTTCCGATTTCTTTGTTTATTCTAATCTATTTCCTCTTCCTTTGTCTATCCCCCTCTCAGTACTCAGTGGAATTAAATCCATCCCAGTGCCACTTTATATTAATGAGAGTTGGGAAAATCTGTGTGATCTGTCTGCGGCCTAGAAATTTGGGTGTTAAGGGTCAACATTCAATGCTTTGACCTTTGATAACTCTACCAAACTCCTCCGACAATTTTTGGTCTAAACACTTGAAATTTTATATATAGGTTCCTGGAACATGGGTTGTACTGAATATTATATTTGAGCCCAAAACAATAAATGTGAAGGGGTCATAATAGGGGTCAAATTACACAACAATTGGCCTCTGCCTTCTCTACCTAATTACTCAGACAATTTCTGGTCTAATAATCTTAAATCTTAACTAAAGTGTATCCAGAAATAGGGCAAGCTTTTTGATCGGCCGAAAAGTTATTGTTACCAATATATAAATGTATGTATGTATGTTTGCATGCCTGCCCAAAACTTTCGACGGTAGCGACAAATTTGACCAAGATCAGGATCGTTTTGAAGTTCGACCTTAATATCTTCACCTTCAACTAGGCACTTTTCTACAAGGAGGGACCGATTTTTCGCCGTATTTTTGAAACCATACCCTCTTCTTTCGATTGTCTAGCCTTTATTTAAACAAAAGCCACTTCAGGTTTGCGGAGGTCGTAACTGCAATGACGCCAGGTTTTTTTTTACCCGTTCTTTTCCTCCTTCGCGGTACAGGTCCGAGCCTGCCTTCTTACTGCCATTTTTTTGTTTGCTCAACGTACACATCCAAACAACTGGGCAACGCTGGGTTGAAATGCTAGTATAACTGTAAAAGTGAAAGTGTCTGTCTGGATGTGTGTCTGTGTACATTTCCCTACTCAATACCTCTTTGAGTTTCAGTCTACGGACTCGACATTTGATATACATCGCAGTGAGAATTGGTAAAATTTTTATGATTTTTTTAGACCAGAATTTTTGTTGTTAAGGGGCCACAGTTCAAGAATATGACCTTTGAGAACTCTACAAATCTCCTCCGTCGATTTTGGGTCTAAAAATAGAAATTTTAGATAAAGGTGCCTTGGACATGGATCTAACTAAATAACTTTATTTTAGCCCAAAAGAATAAATGTTTAGGGGTCATAGTAGGGGTTTAATTAAAAAATAATAATATCTGCGATATTTACCAAATTACTCAATTTCTGGTTCAAACATTTGAAATTTTACATAATGGGTATTCAGATATAGGGCAAGCTTGTTACTCGGTTTGGGTCGAAAATTTGAGGTACAAATATATAACTCTCTGTATGTATGTATGTATGTATGTATGTATGTATGTATGTGTGCATGCCTACCAAAAACTTTCCACAGAGGTGACGGATTTTCACAATATAAGTATCGTTTTGAAGCGCGACCCTTCAGACGACATATATCGAAAATTTGGGTAAAACCATTAATTTTTTCACCCACAACTGGACACTGTTCTACAGTGAATGGTCGCTTTTTTCGGATATTTTCGAAAGTAATCCCCGCTTTTCGATTGTCTGACCCTAATTTAACCCTATGCCACTTCCGATTTTGCGGTGGTAGAAACAACAAAAATTTCACGTTTGTTTAACGTTCTTTTCCATCTTTGCGGGAGGGGTTCGAGCATGCCTTCCTACTACCAGTTTTTTAGTTCAAAACACACCTCCAAACATCCAGGCAACGCCGTCCACCCATGCTAGTATATCTATAAAAGTGAGAATGTCTGTCTGCATGCATGTTTGTGTACATTTTTCTGCAAAATAAAGCTGTTAACTTTCGGTCTACGTACTCGTAATTTTGCATAAGAGGTATTGCTATTTGGGAACATCTTTTTTATCGGTTTTGGTCAGAAATTGTGCTGTCAATGGATTAAAGTTCAATGAATTTAGCTTTGGGCAATGTACTAAACTCCTTCGCCAATTTTGGGTCCAAACGATTAGAATTTAAGTATAAATTACTTGGGCAGGGATCTAACTTTTAAATTCTATATGAACCCAAAACAATGAATGCAAAGGGGTAAAAATTGGCGTCCAATTTGATAAAAGATTTACGTCTGCGGTCTCTACCAACGTTTTTCTCTGGGAGTTCGGGAGGACTATTATATAGAAAGGCATTTCCGTACATATTCAAAATTTTAATATACACATAGGCACGTAAAGTTATGAACAATGCATACACCTTCATTACCACCAAGAGCAATGGTCAAATACTATTTATCTGTAAGCATATTGTTACACTCCTCGGCTTAACGTTCACAGGAAACATGAGTTGGAACAATTACATTGAGAGCATTGCCAGGACCGCTGCGAAAAAGGTAGGTTCTCTTTACCGTGCTAGAAAGGTACTAACGCCCGAAAATATCTTGTACACTATAAGGCCACCATTTGCCCATGTATTGAGCATTGTTGTCATATTTGGGCCGGTAAATCTGATACTAGTCTCTCACTCCTAGACACGGTGTATAGCAAACTATCCAGCTAATTTTTCTTCTGTCAACAGAAAAAAAACTACTGTTGTTTAGAGTTGAATAATTTTACCCTATATAAAAAAAAAAATCTCGCATTGTTCTTGGCTTTAATTTTACCTTGTAATTTTCTTCAACAATGCTTCAAGCAAACGACAACCTACTTATATCCCTCAGTCTCGGCCAGACAGAGTTTGCACTCATGAAGAACACTCTTCCGCTGTCTTCTCTTGAAAAAGGACTAATAAGTCCGAAATATATTGAGATTTATAACACCATTGGATACAACAAAAAAAAAAAAAAACTACTACTGTTGTTTAGAGTTAAAATAATTTTACTCTATATATAAAAAAATCTCGCATTGTTCTTGGCTTTAATTTCACCTTATAATTTTCTTCAACAATGCTTCAAGCAAACGACAACCTACTTATATCCCTCAGTCTCGGCCAGACAGAGTGTGCACTCATGAAGAACACTCTTCCGCTGTCTTCTCTTGAAAAAGGACTAATAAGTCCGAAATAAATTGAGATTTATAACACCATTGGATACAACAGAAAAAAAAAAACTACTGTTGTTTAGAGTTGAAATAATTTTACTCTATATAAAAAAAATCTCGCATTGTTCTTGGCTTTAATTTCACCTTATAATTTTCTTCAACAATGCTTCAAGCAAACGACAACCTACTTATATCCCTCAGTCTCGGCCAGACAGAGTGTGCACTCATGAAGAACACTCTTCCGCTGTCTTCTCTTGAAAAAGGACTAATAAGTCCGAAATATATTGAGATTTATAAAACCATTGGATACAACAGAAAAAAAAAACTACTGATGTTTAGAGTTGAAATAATTTTACTCTATATAAAAAAAAAATCTCGCATTGTTCTTGGCTTTAATTTCATATATATATATATATATATATATATATATATATATATATATTCATAAACCCGCTCATACCACATACTCCCTTATACATATACACATAACGTACATACACGTACTTACCCACATTTCTTATGGTGATTG
>NC_136489.1:36988014-37055514 GCF_053919585.1 Euprymna scolopes
CGTATGTTGAACTGATAAAGTTTGTGAAATGTAAAAATAAAAAAAGTATTTTTTCAATAAAAATAATAATGATGGGGGTGATATTGATTATAAATAATATAAATATATATAAATAAAAAAATATAAATTAAAGTTAACGTAAGTAACCAATTAATTTACAAGTCAGCATTAGCAGAAATGAATATAACTTAATACCTTGTGACTATAGATTGAAATAATTTGTAATACTAACCTTTTATATTGGGCACAGTAGTGAATTAATTCATAATATAAACCGATTATTTTTTTAATAATATAAATTGAAAGGCATTAAAAGTATATTAAAATCAATTATTAGTTGAATATGTGTGATTATGGGTTAGGAAATGTAAAAAATAAAAATTAATATAAGAAAAGTTTATATCTCGTTAAATTTGTTCCAAGGGAAGTAACTCTGCCTCACTTTAATTCAAATAAATTTAATTATTTACAATTACGATAAAATGAAATTTTCAGATATTTTAAAAAAACTAAACTTAGCGTAAGTATATGTTTTTATTTCTATGATTCTAAAAAGTATAATTGTAATAATACTAAGCTTGATTATAATAGTCAACAAAATTGAATTATGTATGGTTTTCAATTCAAATTAATTGAATAATTATAAAAATCGTAATGATCAATCGTTTTTTTACACTTAGTTTAGTTTCGTACATACACACATGTATAATAGCTTTAAATTTATTGGTTTTATTTTCATGAGTATGAATAGAAAATATAGAATTAATAAATGCACTTTTTATTTTCGAGTTTTAATCATGTCAAATCAAACTTCATTTTATTTTGATGGAATAATGGTTGTTATTTCTTCTGGTGAGAAGGGCATAACAGACCCACTGATTGATATAACCATTAAGTGATTGATTTTGCGCTATAGAACGGACACTGTCAAGAATTGTATAAGTCAAATAAATTAAAGGAATAAATTATGAGATTGCCAAAACCATGACTTTTGGAATATATGTGTTTGTTGTTTATTCTCTATACTGCTCTGTGATTATTTTGAGCTTCTAAAATAAGGATTGGTATATATTATAAAACATATATTTCTACAGAAATATGCATATATATAAATATATATATACATATTTCTGTAGAAATATATATATATATATATAGATACATATACATATATATATATATAGATACATATACATATATATATATATAGATACATATACATATATATATATATATATATATATATATATATATATATATATATATATATATATATATATATATAGTCTGTATATTATGCAAACACCATTGGTTATATATGTGATTACAAATTTCAGTGGAATTCCAGTTCAGGGGAAACATTTATATCGGACTAAAAGCATTAATATTGTGTCAAGATCACATTGGTTTTTATAACATATTTGGATGCATTTACATTTCGGGGAAAATTCGTTTATATGCTTTGTGAATGTGAGCAGTAGGTTTTTTATGTGCGTGTAGTGGGGGAAGGGGGATAATGTTTACTATGTTAAACCATCATATGTAGTGAGATGCTAGGCGATTTTTTTTTAACTTGGCAATTATGTACTGCACTTTATTTAAAATTTCTTATACCTTAACTTGTTTTATGGGTGAATATTTTTTATTGGTGGTGGCGAAAATTCCAATAGTAAAATCAATACATAACATTCAGTATACTATAATGAACTTATTAGTAAAATCTAACACTAACCATAAAAGGAAAGATTCTGACATAAAGCTAAAGCATGGTCCTCAGTTAGCTTCCCATGTTATTTTTGTCATTCAAATAAACTATATATGCTACGATGTAAAAACAGTGATAAGCTACTCAATAACATGGTGGGAACGTCCATTTATTACAGGAATTATAAAGAACATCATAGTGATCTTAATATTACCTCTTAATTTTACTTTATTCATATAAGGAAAAACATCAATAATTTCACCAGGAAAATAGATAATCCGTACACTATATATATATATATATATATATATATATATATATATATATATATATATATATATGAGTGGGTGTGCGTGGGTGTGTGCATGTGTGTATGTTAATTGGATATTTATTTTTATATATATATATGTATTTTGTATGTGTATTTGTAAATGTATGCGTATATCTGTATATATGTATTCGTCTGTGCCATATATATATATAGATATATATATATTTATATATATATATATATTCGTGTGTGTGTATGTGTTTTACGATTTAATGTATATACAGTTTTAGTGTGTATATATTAGTGTATATATATATATATACATATATATATAACTGTTTCATTTACTCACATAAATTAATATACGAAAGTATAAATTTATGCGTAAAATTTAAGTATTTATTTCAAAAGTGTTCAATACGTAGGTGGAGCCAGTTAGTAATTTATAAAATATATATGCCGATTAAGCTACACAGAATATTCCTCGTTTTATCCACTCTAGGATTATCCAGGCTAATGCGTGTGTTTGGTTTGATGAGCTTAAATATACTAACTTATTAAGATATAAATAAAATAATTAAATATCCAATCCAATATAACGGGAAAAACCAATGTTGATTTCAAAACAAAAGATATAATTAAAATAAATAAATGAGTAATAAATAAATAAACCAAAATACATCCTGTTTTATTGATAGATAGGGTGACTCGATTTAGCCTTACTTTCTTTTTATAGTTTAACTTGAATATTTATATATATATTTATATTTTCTTCTCGTTATATTTAACGTCACATATATATATATATATATATATATATATATATATATATATATATAAATATATATGTTTATATTTATATTCATATTTTCCTCTCGTTAGTGTATTCATACCCCCTCTATATCTTTATAAACCCCTCCCTCCTTACAACTCTCTAACTTTTCTCTAAAACTATTTTATCCCCCTTTCACTTTCTTTAACGAAAAATGGATTTTTGGTATTTATTTTACCCATAAGAAATTAAGCGTTGTTTCATGCCAATCATGTCATTTCTTCTCTCCTCTAAATTTTATAAGTTCTGAAAACTTTTTAATTTTTGTATTTTAATTCGTCTCGCCTAATAAAATCAAACATGAGTGAAACAGTCTGCACATTGTAGCATGATATGATTGTATTTATATAGATTATAATAAAAATATAATTTGCTCTCTTTGATTGAACACTATCAAGACCCTTGTAGTAATTAAAATATTCTTACTTTTTGAATATTTTTCTACCTGGAATATATATATATATATATATATATAATTATATTTTTATATATATATATATATATATATATATATATATATATATATATATATATATATATATATATATATATATATATATATTCCTCTTGCCTTTGTCAGGTTGTTTAGAAATCCAAAATATATATATATATATATATATATATATATATATATATGCATATATATATATATATATGAAATAAAATGGAGGTGGAAGGACCTGGATACTCAACGTTTCGCCCGATTTATGCGGGTTTCTTCAAGAGGGATTGTCATTGACGAGAGAGTCGGAGGATTGGGGCTATATATAATGATGGGGGAGAGCAGCGTGTTTTCCTTATGTAAATTAGATGTCATATATACATGTATATACATTTTATGAGAGAAGAACTAATTAGAGTAAACTAGTGTAGTGGATTACGTCTAAAAGATAAAATATCGTAGAGATTAAAAATTGTGTTTGGATATATAGCGGTGATAGATTAAATAAATAAAATGACACGAGATTACGAAAGAATTTTTTTTTTTTTTGTTTTAAATTAGAAATAATTGAATTGGGATAAAATAGCGCAGTAACTTAAAAGATGGTATCTAAAAATAAGAATAGGAGGTGATAAAATGGAGTCTAAAAATAGATAATGATAAAATACAGTAAATAAGTAAAATAAAAATAAAATTAAGTGAAATTACGATTTTTTTAACCGGTGTCTAAGTTGTTTTCTTTGATAATTATTTTCGACAGAAAGGGAGCAACGTGGAAAAAACCTTTTCTTTGCTTATGTCATATATACATGTATATACATACGATATTTTATCTTTTAGACGTAATCCACTACCCTATATATATATATATATATATATATATATTTATATATATATATATATATAAATATATATATATATTCACATTGGATTTTTAAAAAAAACTGACAACGACAAGAGGAGTAGTTTTCTGAAACGTTGTTAAACAATGACTATAAAAGTCCGCAAATAAATAAATAAAATATATCGTACATTTCGGCGTATAAGAGTGGCCTTCGGACCTTGATAAGTGGTGACCCCCATGTAAAAAAATACAGCCCTCAGTAAGGCGATGTACGAAAATCTTATCAAATACTAGTGATTAATATATCGTTTATATTAGATACTGGTTGTATAAGAAATTGATAAATCAAGAACAATTTTGTTTAGTCTAGCCTTGCGATTGCAACAACAGTATCTTATGAAATCTTATAAAATACTGGTTTAAAAAAAATGATTATTTAAGTTAAAGAATCGTCTTATACGCCGAAATATGCGTTATATATATATATATATATATATATATATAGTAATTTATAAAATATATATGGCGATTAAACTACACTGAATTAAAAAAAGGAGAACGGCTACTTAAAACCATTAACCTAGGTCTAAAACATATCCTTTGTTTGATAAAATGCATGCCCATTGGCTGATAGGAAGGGGCGCGGTGGATACTAGAAATCAGATTGGCCAACTAGAAATACTCAATATATATAAAAACAAGAAGCAACCACAGAATTCGCGCATAAGCCTGACAAATCCTATAGTTGGATGAAACGCAGAATATTTAGTGTAGCTTAATCGCCATATATATTTTATAAATTACTAACTAGCTCTACCTACGTATTGAGCACTTGTGAAGTAAATGCTTAAAGTTTACGCATAAATCTATACTTTCGTATATTAAATTTATGTGAATAAATGAAGTAGTTATATTATACATATATATATACATACATATATGTGTATATGTACACATAAATATATATATATATATATATATATATATATATATATATATATATATATATATATATATATATATATATATATATATATATATATATTAGTTTGCTGCCTTTCGTTTATGTAAGCCATGCATTTTATGGATGGAGATAAAATTACTTGATATGTAAAAACTAAATCCAAAGTATACATCATTTATACGTGTAACTATGTAGTATCTAATAAAAATATATACTATACAGCAATAAAAATAAATTAATATATATATATATATATATATATATATATATATATATATATATATATATATCAGTATTATCTTGCTAATGCATGTATTTTCAGATAGCTGCAGAAATGATACCATGACAGTATATTCCGGAGGGACACTTTATATTTGTCAGGTCCTAAGTTTTGCGCCATATATAATGTTGTTGAGTTAATAGGTGGTCTTACACATATTTTTTTTAATTAATGTTGCAATGGTTGAACTATGCAGCTTCGGTTACGTGAAACCCTGTCTAAAAAGCTCCTCTCAAGAATCCGTATTTTAGCTTCAACTTGACAGATGAGGCGCCAAGTACTAGAACACTACCTGTCGGACTAACATACGCCGCTTAGGTATAACCTAAAAAGTCAACCCTCACACCTTTATAAACACGACTTGTTGGTAGAAAAGTTTTTCGCGTGTTGCCTGAGGCGACCTTTTGTGGGTATCGCAACAGGGAATATTGCTTGGCTTGAGTGCTTCTCGTTTAGTTTAGCTGGCACGACTTTCACATACTCCTTTCTGTCACATTTTACTGAGGTGGGTAGCTAGTTAATATCTGATATGCTTTATGTAAAATGTGGATGCATATTATGATACCAAGATGTCTATATGTTTTTAAAAGAATCTCTTAAAAGTTATATCTATTTAGACCTTGGCCTTACAACTGCGAGATGCAAAATTATAATTACGTATACTACAAATGTCTAACATTATATCATTAAATTAAGTGTAACGTTGAGTTTTATACATTTTTAGAAATTAAATACGTACTTGCGTACTTCCAAAAAAGTTGCGTCTTTATACATGTGTACCGCTACGCTATATTACATCTTTTAAATAAACAGAATTTGTAATCCTCGCTTATTCGCTAAATAAGAATTAGCAAGAAACACGACACTGCTTTCTTCTTCACATAATAGTTGCCCATGGCATAAATAAATATTATGTAATCGTCATATGTTATTCCTCCAAGCAGTATACGATAATATGCCCATCCGAACATGGACACAAATAGCTGTGCGTATTCATGATCATTCATGATTATACTACCGTATAATAGATCCTCTAAAAAACACTGCACAAGAAAACGCGGCTAAATGACCATTTTCTCTTAAAGTAAGTACAACACGTAAAAACTTTATATATTTCGACAGGAATGCCACCAAAATAGGAATTGTAGACTTTCCATGAAAAAAAAAGCAGGTTTTATTTTAAAAGTGGTATGACCGGAGTAAATATGAGTTTGCTGCCTTTCTTTGATGTAAGCCATGCATTTTATGGATGGAGATAAAATTACTTGATATGTAAAAACTAAATCCAAAGTATACATAATTTATACGTGTAACTATGTAGTATCTAATAAAAATATATACTATAGAGCAATAAAAATAAATATATACAGGGTGTCCGTAAAGATACTACACAGTCTTATTGTTTTATTGTATTATATCTGTATTAATAGTCAATATTAATAATAAAATGTTAATATTAATAGTGTATATATATATATGTATATTTATATATATATATATATATATATATATATATATATATATATATATATATATTAAAATAGAAATATAATAAAAGGGTGAAACTCCACAATGGTTTATGGTTACACACTTTTAAATATACATTTATTTTTCACGCTGGAACTACACAACCATCACTTATATATATATATATATATATATATATATATATATATATATATATATATATATATATATATATATATATATATAACTACTTCATTTACTTTGATAAATTTAATATACGGAAGTATAGATTTTTGCGAAACCGTTAAGTATTTACTTCAAAAGTGCTCAATACGTAGGTAGAGCTAGTTAGTAATTTATAAAATATATATGACGATTAAGCTACACTGAATATTTTGCGTTCCGTCCACTGTAAGATTCGTCAGGCTTATGCGCGAATTCTGTGGTTGCTTCTTGTCTTTATATATGTTGAGGATGTCTAGTTAGCCAATCAGCTTTCTAGTATCCACCGCGCCCCTTCTATCAGCCAATAGGCATGCATTTTATCGAACAAAGGATCTGTTTTGAACTAGGTTAGTGGTGTTAGGTAGATATTTTCCCTCTTTCTTTTATTTTTTCTATATATATAAATATACCTATGTGTACACACATACATGCACATATATACACACACACATATATATATACATATGTGTGATCGTTTATGCATATTCATATTTATTTAATTTTTTATTAGTTTGTTTTCTATTGTTATTGTTAGTTTTAAAGCTATTTTGTATCGCTATCCTAGAGTAACTTTTATTTTGTGAACACAGTTGTTTTCTATTTCTCTTCTACAGTTTAATAGATTTTGAGGTTCTTTAAAGTACAAGATAGCAAATATTTCATGGAGGCATAATTTACATATAACAAACTAATCACAGAACACATTACAAAAAACTACAAAAAAACTAGACACAAACGAATGCGACTACATAGATATAATAAATGCTGAAAGTAAACAAATTACCAATAAACTAATAATTCGCGATAAATTGTGCAAATTGAAACCTAGAGAGTCATATATTCTGGTTAAAGACCACAAATGGGACTTTAATAATAATCCCAGCACCCGCCTGATAAACCCAACAAAACCAGAAATAGGTAGAATAAGTAAAATAATACTCTCTAAAGTAAACAAACAAATCAAACAGGACCTATAACTAAACCAGTAGGCAAATACTACAGAAGCAATCACCTGGTTTAAAAATATAGAAAACAAAGATAAATGTACGTTTATACAGTGTGACATCATAGAATTTTATTCCTCGATATCCGAAGAACTTTTAAACATTGCCCTAAAATTTGCCGAGGTATACACTGGTATATCCTCAGAAGAAATTAACATCATTAAAAAATGTAGAAAATCTGTTCTAATAAATAACAATAACCAATGGATAAAAACTAAAATGAAAAATTCGTTCGATTTGGCGATGGCTTCCAGAGACTTTGCAGAGGCATCAGATCTTGTGGGATTATTCATTCTATATACCCTAACAAGCATATTCGATACTACGGATATCGGCCTATATAGAGATGACGGACTAGCTATAATAAAAAACTCCAACAAAGTCACGGGATAAATCTTTAAGAAAATCATACACAAAGAAATGAAAAAATTAGCCATAAAAGCGGACGTATCAGCTAACATAAATATAACAAACTTCCTGGACGTCACGTTAAATTAGAAAAAACACATATGAACCATTCTTAAAAGATAACGCTACTCCAATTTACGTAAACCCTTAGTCCAACCACCCACCATCATAAAACACATTCCTAACTCGATCGTAAGTAGACTCAGTAATAGCTCAAGGTACGAAAATGCATTTAACAGGTCAACAAGTATCTACGAAACATCCCTAAAAAATAGTGGATACAAAAATATCGATATCAAATATAAGCAACAAAACACCAACAACTATAATAAAATTAAAAATAGAAGAAAAAGAACTATAATTCGGTATACGGTCCCATACAATCAAATGTTAAAAAAAAAACTTGGCAAGAAATTTCTAGATCTTATTGAAAAACACTTCCCCGCAACCAACCCATTACACTACCTCTTCAATAAAAATACCTTGAAGTTATCTTACAGTTGTTGCGAAAATTTAGAGATGATAATTAAAGCACATAATAACAAAATACTAAATAAAAACAATGTAAACAACAACAAAATAAACAATAAAAAAGTAGACACCATGACATAAATCAAACCAGCACAAGCAGAAATAATAATAATAATAATAATAATAATAATAATAATAATAATAATAATAATAATAATAATAATAATACCACTAAACAAACCCCGGACAAGAACAACCATACCATAAATAAAAATACTAATAACGAACAAGATAAATGCAATTGTAAACACCGCACACTTTGCCCAGTCCAAAAAAATGTCTAACAAAAAGTGTAGTTTATCAAGCAACAATATTTGCGAAAGAAAACCCGAATAACAAGAAATATTACATAGGCATGACTTCCTTAGATTTCAAAACCCGATACTAGTACCACAAAAGTACATTCAAAAATAAAAAAAAACACCGTATAAAAACAACACTAGAGAATAAATACTGGGAACTCAAATAAAGCGGACATTCGCCGGTAGTCGAATGGAAAATAATGAGACAAGCTACCCCGTTCAGAATATTAGACGCCCATGTAAATTATGCCTCCATGCAATCGTGTACTTTAAAGAACCTCAAAATCTATTTAACTGTAGACGAGAAATAGTAAACAGCTGTGTTCACAAAATAAAACTTACTCTAGGATAGCGATACAAAATAGCTTTAAAACTAACAATAACAATAGAAAACAAACAAATAAATAAATTAAATAAACATGAATATACATAAACGATCACACATATGTATATATATATATATATATATATATGTGGGTGTATATATATATATGCATGTATGTGTGTACACATAGGTATATTTATATATATAGAAAAAATAAAAGAAAGAGGGAAAAGATCTACCTAACACCACTAACCTAGTTCAAAACATATCCTTTGTTCGATAAAATGCATGCCTATTGGATGATAGAAGGGGTGCGGTGGATACTAGAAAGCTGATTGGCTAACTAGACATCCTCAACATATATAAAAACAAGAAGCAACAACAGAATTCGCGCATAAGCCTGACAAATCCTACAGTGGATGAAACGCAGAATATTCAGTGTAGCTTAATCGTCATATATATATTATAAATGGCTATATATATATATATATATATATATATATATATATATATATATACATGTATCAATTAAGATAAAAATGAAATGTAATAAGTCCCCAGACGTACATATACATATATATATATATATATATATATATATATATATATATATATATATATATATATATATATATATATATATATACCTGGAATTAGGAAACAGGCGCGCAGCGAATCCTCTCCTGGCCGATGGACCCAGTAGATCTTTCCTGATCACCCGTCTAGGACAAGGAAAACTCTGAAAATAAACCAAAGGCGAGAGAGGCCTTTCGAGTCTTGGACGACAAGCTTCCTTGAGCTGGTGACTCAAACAAATTACCGGTCTGCAAACCTAAATTGCTTTACGAGTAGATAGGCTCTGTCTATCGCCGGCTTCCATACTCCTTCTTTGCTTATACGTAAGGCGCAGAGCCACTATCACAAGTAAATCGACAAAACACATAGTGGTAGATCTTGTTGCTTTTCTAGGGCATAAAATGCCGTCCCCCCACTCCCGACTCATCTCACCCCTCATAACTGGGCACTTGGGATTGCTTGAGTACCACGCATGCCTGTGCAATTAGATTGAGGTTATCTTCTTCTGATGGGATGAGGTACCGGATTGACAGTTCCAGGCTGCTGTTTCCGACTGGTAGTCCAGGTGGCTTAACTCTTTGGTAGCACTTAGAGCGGCTGCCTCATCAAAATTATAATATCGGGATGTTTGTAGTGTCATGTAACGCATGGAAAGGGACCCTGCACTCATCCCCGATGGGCTTTCACGAGGCCACAGTCTTAGTTGAAGAAAGGTCAGATAATGGTCTACTTGTGTTGCATGTCTGATACCCAGCATAAATTCTTGTTTAGCTCCCCCTCACCTAACTGAAACTCTTTAAGACATGATGACTGTACAATAAAAAGCTTATACCAGGCCTAGGGGAAAACAAATCCAACTTGTCTCCTCCCTTGAGACTTGCATTAACTAACATCCGTAAGCTTAGAACTTATTTAGCTGATGTTGAAGCATTTCTCCTAACAAATACCCCGGATATCTTAGCACTAAGAGAGACTAACCTACCCTCCTCAATCCCCTCTAACTACTTCAACATGTCTGGGTATCTCCCACTCTGCCGTAAGGACTCTGACAGACATATCCACACACTTGGAGTCTACATTCGTAACACCCTTCCCCTGACTAGAGAAACAAACCTAGAAACGAAGGATAAAGTCTTTATGTGCTTTAGACTATATATACACCACAACATTAGCATCTTTTATTTTCTCTACCGCTCTCCCTCGACCCAGGACTGCACCATAATAAACAAAGTATCTGACAGCATAGACCCAGCACTCTCCCTCGACACTAGCGCACAAGTACATGTATTTGGTGACTTTAATGTTCACCACAAAAACTGGCTTGGATTCGCTACTCACACAGATGCAGCGGGCAGCACAACACATAGATTTGCTATATCTAACTCCCTATTACAAATGGGCAAGGTTCCAACCCGTTTCCCTGACCAGTAAAACAACAAGCATCATTTCTAGATCTGTTTCTAACAACAGTCCCCGAGGATTGTACAACAAATGCTGACAGCCCACTCGGGAACGCTGACCATGCGGTGATAATGGTAGAAATCGATCAAAATTCTAGATCCAAAACTGAAGATCCAGTGCTCAAAACAACGATATATTATAAAAAGGCTGGCTGGTAAGCCATCAGAGATCTTATCAGAGATTCCCCATGGGGAAATATTTTTTTCTCTTCCTGCTGTACAGTGCGTAAATGAGACCACTGAATGGTTTAAAACAGCAATGAAAGCACATGTTGCCATGCGGAAATTTTATAGCAAACCCAACTCTCACCAATGGTTTACTTCGATTTGCGCAACTGCCATTGCTCAAAGGCAGCATGCATACCGCAGATTTAACCGACATAAGTATAGTGCAAACAAACAGAAGTATATATAAGCTAGAAGTAACGTTAAAAAAGAAATAGCGACAGCTGAGAGAATTTACTGAAAACACTAAAAAACGCATCGAAGCACCAAAATTAGGAAATCGTGAATTCTGGAAAACATACAACAGTGTAGTAAATAATGGGCCATCAACAATTCCCCCGCAAACCAACAATCACGGAGTTGTTTGTTCAGCAACCGACAAGGCTTATGTGCTTGCTAGCTGGTTTACCTCGAACTCCATACTGGACCCTTCCAACCACCCCCTACCTGACTTTCCTTTGTCGGACAGAGTCCATACTATAGTGTCTAAAATAACCCCTGCTCAGGAACACACTATCATAAAAAGCCTTGACACTTCAAAAGCCTGTGGACCCGATCTTATCCCAGCTGTGCTTTAAAAAAGTGCTCAGCCTATGTAGCCCCAGTTCTTTCCAAACTCTACAACAAATGCTTTAATGAATCATGCTTTTCGGGCTGTTGGAAAACTGCTTTTGTGGTACCAATATTCAAGAATTCTGGCGAAAGAACTGACCCATCAAATTACTGCCCACTTAGCCTCCTAGCACTTTTCGCCAAAATATTTGAGACCATAATTAACCATGCTCTAGTCCGTTTCCTAACAGATGCTAAACTTTCTGACTGGCAAATAATATGGATTTAGACAAGCCTTTAAAGTCCATTCACTGGACAAAGCAGGGGAGGGCAGAGCGGTAGCTCTCTCTCTCTCTATATATATATATAAGGATTTTGAGAGGGTATGTCACAAGGGTCTCCTCAGGAAAATTAAATCATACGGCATCACTGGTAGAATACTTAACATAATTATATCCTTCTTAGATACGAGAAAAATCCAGGTTGTCCTCGACGGTCGTACATCTAAACAGTGTGATATAAATGCGGTAGTGCATCAGGGGTCGATCCTTGGACCTCTATTTTTCCTTATATTTATTAATGACCTCCCCGACAAAACTGCCTCTGAGATGGGTATATATGCTGATGACATCACACTCTATAACAGGCCTGGCAGGAAAACAAATGAACACATATCTAAAGAAATGCCATACACACTAAGGATGACCTCCAATCTGTAGTGGAATGGGGACATAAATTGATGGTCACATTCAATGCTGCCAAGACTAAACTAGTTTCCTTCAATAATTACAAGAAACTCCTCTGCTGCTAATAGCAATGACCAGTGACTCCCTTTCTGAGAGTGCATCTGTTGGAGAATGGATAGAGAGAGAGAGAGAGAGAGATAGAGAGAGAGGGGGGAATGGGTTAATTATAGTGTAAACACGTTGGCCGGAAGTAAAAGATCAGCTAATTTGATTACGTGTGGGTCATGTGATCAGGTTAGCTGAATCGTTGAGATTTGATTGGGATTCAGAAGACAACGGACGGCTTCCCGTTGTCTCCTCCTCTTCAATGGGGGGGGGGACGAACGCTGACGCGTGTGGAAGAGGAACCCACAAAGGCCGATTTAACTTTCCACCTTCTGTAAAACATCTGGAAAAGTGAAATAAACTATAAAACTAATTCCTTGTCTTGGAGTTATTGAATCTTCATACAAAAGCAGGTACTAAGTCTCCCTCCAGAACGAGAAATTCCAGATGGTCCAACATCGAAGAAGCAGAGGTTGGTTCTGAAAATACATGTCACTCACACACGATTCCCGTTATGATACAACACAAATATATAATATAACACGTCATCTCTTCTAATCCATTATTAGAGATGATGCTACAAACGCCCAACCCTTTATTATAGAGACAATATAACATACACTCATATCCTTTATGATACAACAACGTAACACATCTTTCAAGCTGCTTGGCGTTACTTTCACAGGAAACATGAGTTTGAACAATTATATTGAAAACATTGCCAGCGCCGCTGCGAAAAATGTAGTCTCTCTTCCGTGCTAGAAAACTACTGACACCTTAAAGTATCCTGTACCTCTATAAGACCACCATTCGCCCGTGTATTGAGTTTTGTTGCCACATTTGCGCTGGTTCGACTGGATAGAGAGGATAGAACAACCTTGTGCCCCCACGACGTAGACATCCTCAGGGAGAGGCTAATTCAAACCTTGGAACTTAGGGACCAATGTCTGACAGATTTCCACAAACTATGGTATGAGGAGTACCTGCTAGAGCTGGGAAGGAAGATTCCTGGTCGATCCCGACTCAGTACAAGAACCCGCCTCCAGAAGGATGATGTTGTGCTGATTAAGAGTCCTTTGAAACCCAGACCGTTTTGGGTCTTAGGAACTATTACTGAACTGATTCCAGGCCATGATGGTGTCGTTCGAGCAGCACGTGTACAAAAAGGGGAGGGCTTGGAGGAAGTACATTCCCTGAAACATCTGTACCCCTTAGAGCTTTCTAGGACTCCTGAAGGACCTCCTGTTGCGGAGGGAGGGGAGACGTAGGATTCACCCCCTAGTGTTGAAGAGCAGGTCTGGTTGTGTCCCCTGTGCAGCTCTCCGCAGCAGAATCAGAATATGATCGGGTGTGACTCGTGCGACGATTGGTACCATTTCCGATGTGTCGGTATCGACTCAGAACCTCCCAACAGGCAAAAGTGGTATTGCCCAGAATGTGCGCCCCTTAAAAAACGACGGGGTAGACCTAGCCTGCTGCCTGCTTGATTGATATCTGGACTGATCGACTACTGCTATATTGTACTAACAGTTGTTTTTTGATTAAGTATTTTGGTGGTCTGTCATTTTTATGTAACTTTTTCTTTTTCTTTTCTCTCTTCTACCTTTTGTTTTTTTTTTCTCGTTTTTGTCGGGAGTGTGTGAGAAAATAAAAATAAAAATAAAAATAAAAAAGGAGATTGCTTACTTGGTGGCGCCGGCATCGAGGGCGGAATTCTAATCTGAGTGGTTGAGAGAACGAGTCTCTTATAGACTTGGAGGAGTAGGGGGAGGCACTATTCTTCTGTTATAAAAGAATTGTGTCTCTGACTAGCACCAGTCCTGTTAACGACTTACCGGTGAACGGTTGGCACAAATTAGTTACTCGCTGCTCGCCGTACTACAAAACTTGTTACTCGACCCAGTAGGGGGGGGGGTCGCATAGGGCATCCTTTGCAACCCCTCGGAGCTTACGCTATCACCGGGTAATCTACTTTACCCTCTAAATAGTTTTTTTTCCACACATTCTAAGCATATATTAAAGTAAATGTATTGTTATGTGTTATTTGTCTCGTGTAAATGTCCTTGTTCAATTGTTCTTTGTTCAGTATAGCTTTAAGTGCAATAAAATGTATAAATTTGGCCCATTTCATTAGCTCACGAGTATATATACATATATATATATATATAAATTAATAATAATTCGTTATACACAGTGATATTTACAACTAGAATTAAAATGAGTTAAATTATTCCAAAATTCGTACTAGGACTGTCCGCACAGCCATGGGGCGAAGTATTATTAGTCATTGAAACAACATCAATTGCAAAATTGAAACACTGAAGGTGGAAGCTTCTATTCCCGACTGGAAATACAATTACAAATTACTCAGAACGCCTATTTTCTTATTCTGATTGAAGGATAATATCCAACCGTCGTTAAGTAACTAAATGGTTGCGTTTGAAAATCCGTCCAAATTTCTGCATTCGACAAAATCATTCCCGAGTTTAATAAAATGCACCGTTAGAAGATCAGATTTTATAAAAAAAAAACCACACGTTGCTAAAATGGCATTCAATATGACAATAGTATTCTAAAAAATGCAAATAATACGAATAACAAAGCGTCATGCACTAAAATGTTTTTAAAAAATGTAAGAAAAGAATTAATGACGGTGTTATTTTCTTATGCTGAAGAATAGCAGAGGAGGGCTAATGTTTATTATTAATATAATTATATATATATATATATATATATGTGTGTAAATATATATATATATATATATATATATATATATATAAATACGAAAATGTTTATATCTATTCTGCTACTTCCGTTTACTTATTGTTAAGTCTTATTTTATATCAGAACATATAAATATTAATATATTTGAATAATAGAAAATTGTTACAAAGTGAATGAATTTATTCTCACAAATATGTATACGAATATTTAGGCGTGTGTTGGATTTTTATCGCTGTCTACAGGCGTATAAGACGTCAACCTATCCCTCATTTTTCTTTACATCCGGCAACATTAAAGCATGTAACATTTTTTATTAAACATTATATTTAAACCTTGTATAAAAAGGTCGGTAACGCTTCTCACTCCTTTGAATTTGGCTTTTTATCTCCTCTTGTCTTGCCTTTTAATGACTAATGTACACGGAATCTGTTTTCTTTGCAATAAATTAAATATAACTTAGATAATATATCTCATTTTTTTATTTTAATCTTTCAAGATTAAAATCTTGGATGCAAGTCAACGGAAATATGTTTCTCGCTAACAGTTGGTTAATATTTTATATTTCTAACAGTTTTATAATGTTACTATAATGGTATATTCATAAATATATTAATTTAAAATAGTATAACTATTTTAGAAATTTCCTGGGAATAGTAGCAAATATGGTTATTGAAATCATTCCTATATTATAATTTGCTAATAGCAATTTTTTTAAAGAAGTTTTAAAAAGATTTTACCATGCTGTATTTTATATATCATGTATAATGCACAACTTTGCAGTATAAAGAACGCATAGTCTTCTCTGGAATATACCGTTGACAATTTCAGCTTTCATTGCTTTAGATTTTAACACTGTTCTACTATCAGTATTACTTCCAAAATTAAACATCATTTTTCTGTAACCATTTAAGATTTTATTTTTTTAAATTAATTTGCTAAAAAGCAAAATTTATACTTACCTATATTTATTCTGCTAAAAACATTTCATCCATGGGACGATATTATTTGAAAACCGATGGACAAATGAAAAAAAAAATGGTGCTTATATTCCTAAATTTGATGTAAATATTATCTTTATGCAACTTAATTTATTATATATATATATATATATATATATATATATATATATACATATATATATATATATATATATATATATATATATATATATATTACGGGCGGTCCGGTTTCGATCCTGGCTTGAGCTATTTGCCGGTCCAGCCGCACTGGTAAGTTGTGATAGAGCAAAACAGTACGGCATGTGGATGACTATATGAGTTAATATACTGTTTCGTTTTGAAAGGAAGCGTTTCATGATAAACAAGTGATGAGCCCTTAAATTACATTGGTACTGTAGTGAATTCGAGAGAGCAAGTTAATGAGGTGATTGCAGGTTTTAAATGACTTATTGAGTAAATATTTTTCTAACGAATAATAAAAATAAAAATAAAATATTTCTTTGTATAGCTTAAAGGTTAAAACAACTTTCAATACTATATATATATATATACTAGCAAAATACCCGTCATTGACTGGGTTTAAAAATAGCCTACAGAAACTGTACTCTGCTTTATTAAAGTATGATAGGTTATGAAAAGGAAGGGTTGTAAAGAGATAGCTTCGAATTTGGGGGTATCAAAAAACCAAAGCAAAATATGATGAAAGTAAAAATAAATAGATAAACCACATAATGTATTGTACCATATGTCTTAACACTGAAACACTTATCACAATATTATGTGGATCTATATTAACAAACCTTGTTACACTTTGTGACATATTTCCATTCTATGGAGGCCAGGCGCGAAGGAATTTTATTATACCATATTTCTTCAAACTGAAACATAATTATCAAAGTATACTTCCGCACACAGATTTGAAAAGTCTTTATTAAAGTGTGTGCCTATTTCTATTCTATGAAGGGCAGGCGCGAACGAATACCCGAAATTTTAATTTTACCATCTCTATGTAAGTTAAACATACTTATCCAATTATTATTATGTACATCTATATCGAAAACACTTGTAAACTATTTTTTTAATTTTATTTTTTTTTTATTTCCATACTTTGTGGACCAGGCGCGAACGAAGATCCGACCATTTTAATGAACGACCTTGCTGCCAGATCAAAAATATCCATTCCGGTGTCTCTATATATCTTCTATCATTATATGTACTCAGTTTTTTTTTAATAGTCAACCATATAGGGGCCTATTTATGACCACACACACACACACACACACACATACATTCAGCTTTATATATATATATATATATATATATATATATATATATATATATATATATACTTCTGTAGAAATATGTTTTTCGTATTATATATTTATCCTTATATAAGAAGCGCAATGTGATTACAGAACAATATATATAGAAAAAATTGCAATCTTTCGGATTTAAAGTACAATATCATTTTTCTTCATCAATGTGAATTTCCTTTATTCTATGTACCTAAAATGTTTAATGACTTCAAAACCTATAATTTTTCTATGTGTGTTGCTTTTAGCAAAAAAGGTGCAACCCAATACAAAATCTCCTTATATTATGATTCTGAGAAGATGAATCAGAATTGAAAAGTCACAGGTAATAGGAAATCGATTTCACAACTTGATTTTAAACAATAAAATACGTTTGAAGATTAATTATTGAACATTATAATCTGTAAATGCATTCAACTAGATGTGGATATATATATATATATATATATATATATATATATATATATATATATATATATATATAATATTTATATAATTTTATTTTTTACGAAAACTTTCTCTGCCAAAGTAGAGGATTCCTTTCCAGGGCAATTGCTCTTGAGGTATCTAAGGCCTTCGACTGGGTACGGTATAAAGATCTACTTCACATTTCCAGGTACGGTATGACTGTAAATATTATCTCTATCATTAAATAATTTCTCTCTGATAGTCTCATAAGTGTAGTGGTTGATTGAGAAAAATCAGAGGCCTGCAGTATTAATACTGGAGCCCCTCAAAGGTCCATCCTGGGCCCAACTCTCTTCCTGATGTACATCAATGATCTCCCTAAACACATACTTATATCATTCGTTGACATCTATGCTGATAACACGACCATCTACGGCAACACATCAAAGGCTGTAAATGACAAAGCTCTCTCTGATTCGCTCTCTCGAACGAGTGGTTCAGTGGGGGAAGACGTGGCTGGTTACCTTTAATGCATCTAAAACAAAACTCCTATCCTTACATCATCAACGCTCTGATCCCCATCTAACATCAAGTGAAATGGATGACTCTCGTCTAGGAAAAGGCTCATGTGTTGACAAGCTTCTGGGCTTGCCCTTCACTCCTGATCTGAAATGGAACACGTACATCAAGTCTGTTGCTAAGGTCGCTGGAAAGACGGTGGGATCCTTCTACCGCTCCAGAAGATATCTAACTACTGATGTAATTCTCTATCTATATAAAAGCCAAGTACATCCAAGGATGGAATACTGCTGCAATATCTGGACAGGAGCTGCTAAAACAGCCCATACTGCATTGATAGAGTACAAAATAGACTTCGTGGCTTAGTGGGGGATGCCCTTATCCCTTCCGTGCAACCTCTCTCCCACAGAAAAAACGTTGCAAGGCTATTTTGGTTTGTCGTTATTTCTATTGCAGTTGCTCGTCTGAACTTCAATCTCTGGTCCCCCCTCGCCAATCTTTTACAAGAAATACCCGTCTCGCTGAATCCACTGTCAAAAACTTTCCCCACTCTTTATCTATGCCTAAATCAAAACGTAGATCCCATAAACAAAGCTTATTTCTTAGAACTGCACATTTGTGGAACTCTGTTCCGTCTACCTGATTCCCTCCTGACTACAACTTTGATGTCTTGAAGTCCAACGTAAACAAATTCCTGATAAAACCGCCCACTTAAGCAGACACTCTAAATATCCACACTAACGTACTGTACTTACAATAACCCTTATCCCTGAGTTGTTACCGGGCATTGATAAGTGGTGACCACCTTGTAAAAAAAGGAGTATACGCCTGATTTTATAACGTTTATGTAGGAGTTTGCAAGTCGATAAATATGTCTTAATTTATTGGCAGCCGGAAACATATATACGAAAACTGACTTCAATGAAATGGTTCATGAGGTTAGACAAGAGAAGAATGGCCCAGGCTCTTTTGTTTTGGTATGAATATGAACGTGTGCTATGAATCTCATATACTTAGAATCAATGATAGAAGCAATTTACGATGTTCCATAGGAATTACGATAGTGTTGATAAGATGCGTATTGTAAATATGTACATGTACGTAACATTACACTGATAAATGCAACACAGATCTCATAGGATTTGTTGAACTCAATAACTTTATAGCAAAGAGGCTGGGCTAGACACTATTCCTGACTAACTTATAGTTCTGCAATTTAGCATTAGACACCAGAGCGACGTGGTCTGATATAAACGTGTGTTGTAAGTCTTTTCCATTAGAAGATATATGTACCTTCCTATATTAATCACGAATATCGCCATTTATAAGGATTGTTCTAGAAGGAAACCTCCAATTTATATTTTACCTAAAATTTTTAAGAGGAACGATGACAGGAATAGTACTATTGAATGAAATAAAAAGCTTCTTCTGAATGCATTTGTATAGAGCCTCCAACAAACATTGTTAAAAACACATTTACCGCAGAATATGAAGGCTTTTTGTCATAGAAGAGTCATTTCTTACATTTAACTCTAGATAAAAAAAAACTATAAACAGGTTATTAGTACGATTACATCAAACGATGTTTAGGCTCAAAAATTAATGTTTTGCTATGTTAACTTGGGTGCACTCTTGTCATAAATTAAATGCCCGTTTTAAATACTTGACAGATATTAGTTTGGTAGGGTCTCAAAACACTAATATATCGAACAAATCGATACAACATTTGTCATGAATTCACAAGTTTATTTACCATAACAAAGCAAGTTCTATTCTTCTGAGCAATTAGAATGATTTATAAACACATAAATTCAGTATAAATTATAGTAGGGTTAGCATAATATAGATGCTAATCATATAGTTCTAAAGTTTAGGAAGACGAATGAACACATTTCTAAAGAAATGGCAGAACCACTAGAGGAAGACCTCAAATCTGTAGTGCAATGGGGACAAAAATGGCTGGTCACGTTCAATGCCGCCAAGACTAAACTAGTTTAATTCAATAATTACAAGAAACCCCCTCTACCACCTATAGCAATGGCCAACGACTCTTTATCTGAGAGTACATCTTTCAAACTCCTTGGTCTAACGTTCACAGGAAACATGAGTTGAAACAATTACATTGAAGGCATTGCCAGGGTCGTTTCAAGAAAGGTGGGCTCTCTTTACCGTGCTAGACAACTACTAACACCCGAAAGTATCCTGTACCTCTATAAGACCACCATTCGCCAATGTATGGAGTATTGCTGTCACATTTGGGCTGGTGCATCTGCTACGAGTCTCTCACCCCTTGACAAGGTTAAAAAAAGAGTCGCAAACCTGATAGGCCCTAAACTGGCATCTAAGCTTCAGCCTCTGCCCCATCGACGAAAGTTGCATCCATCTGCCTTTTCTAAAAGTATTTTAGTGGAGAATGCTCTGACGAACTGCAATGACTTGTGCCCCCACGACATGTACACACTCGACAAACCCGACAGTCTGCTAAATCCCACCCCACACTGTAGAGATCCCTAGATGTAAAAGATCTTTCTACTCCAATAGTTTCTTCCCCAAGAACCGCTAGACTTTAGAAGTCCATTCCAGGTCGCTGCTTCCTCAACAGTACTGGCGTGCAGAAGTTCAAGTGTAACGTGAACCGACATCTTGCTGCCCAAATCCCTACATAGTACCCCAGTAGTTTTGTCCGCTGATAGGTGATCGCTCATCACCCTCTCAGTATAGGCCAATAAGTCTCCTGTGCGTCATGAGTAAGTTGCTGGAATCTGTGTTAAATACAGAAGTAATCAACCATCTCAACAAAAATAACCTTCTTAGTGACACTCAATATGGTTTCCGTTCTGCTAGATCTACAGCAGATGTGCTTACAGTTATATCTCACAGGATTAGCAAATCTCTCGACGGAGGCAACCTTTCTAGGGCAATTGCTCTTGACATATCTAAGGCCTTTGATAGGGTATGGCATAAAGGTTTACTTCATAAGATCTCTAGCTATGGTATTGCTGGAAATGTCTTCTCAATTATTAAATCATTTCTTTCTGATAGGTTCATAAGAGTAGTAGTTGAGGGGCAAAAATCAGAAGCTCACAGTATTAATGCCGGTGTCCCTCAGGGGTCCATCCTGGGCCCAACTCTTTTCCTGATCTACATTAATGATCTTCCAAATCACATCCTTACATAATTTGTAGACATCTATGCTGACGACACTACCATTTATGGTAGCACATCTAAGACAGTAAACGACCAAGTTCTCTCCAATTCTCTCTCCTCTGATCTTGAGCACGTAGTACAATGGGGGTAAAGAATGGCTGGTTACTTTTAATGCATCTAAAACCAAGCTTCTCTCTTTACATCATCAACATTCTGATCCACATCTGGCATCAATTGAAATGAATGGCTCTCGTCTTCAGGAGGCCTCAAGTTTTGAGAAACTTCTTGGCTTGACCATTACTCCTGATCTTAAATGGAACACGTACATCAAATATGTTGCCAAGGCCGCTGGAAAAATGGTGGGATCTTTCTATCGATCCGGTAGATATCTCACTGCTGATGCTATTCTCTATCTATATAAGAGCCAGGTACGTCCAAGGATGGAATACTGCTGCCACATCTGGGCAGGAGCTGCTAGAAAGGACTTGGCCTGCCTTGATAGAGTTCAAAATAGACTTCGTAGCCTCGTAGGAGATGTCATTTTCTCTTCCTTGCAACCTTTATCTCACAGCCGATATGTTGCGTGTTTGTCTCTGATGTATCGTTATTTTCATGGAAAGTGTTCGACTGAGCTTCAATCTATGGTCCTCCCTTGCAAAACTTTCACAAGAAACACTGATCTAGCTGTAAACACTATCAATAATTCCCCCCACTCTTTATCTGTGCCTAAACCTAAACATAGATTCCATGAACAAAGCTTTTTTCTTAGAACTGCACGCCTGTGGAATTGTCTTCCGTTTTCCTGCTTTCCAGCTGACTACATTATGGTTGCATTCAAGTCTAACGTAAATAAGTTCTTGATGAGCCGTTCCATATAAGTTATCAAGTTTACCAAATTTTCATTACTAATGATTACTATAATGTCCAATTTCTACTGTACACTCTTTAACCCTTATCCTTGAGTGGCCTCTTGGCCTTGATAATGTGGTGATGCCTATGTAAAAAATAAAAAAGTAGCCCCCCATACCAAAGTGGCAATTTGGCTTGTTTGTGGTGAAAATGTAATAAAAAAAAGAAATGGTCGCTTAGCATGTATACTCTATTAGTATAGTGATGTATTCTTTCGATTTTAAGGATAGTGTGGAAGAAACATACACAAGTTATTACAACATACACGAAATATTAGAAAGTAAACTATTATTACGTAGTAACCACTCATATCCCACTGAACACAATTTTGTGATGGAATTCTAGATTTTCAAATTGATATTTATCAATTTTTCAAAAAGTTGTACAAAAAGTCTTACAATTGATAGAATAACACTTTTAAAAAGTAACACGTTTGATTAAAAAGGTAAATATACTGATGCAATTAAATATTGGTTATTGCATTATGAAATATTAAATATTTAGCTATGTTAATATGAATGCGAAAAAATGATATAGCCACAAGGATCATTTCTTAATTTAGCTTACAAAATGTTTCATTTGAATAATTCAATTTATTGAATAATTATATTTCTCACATATGTTAGTAATCTATATTATATCATCTATGTTAGTCATCTAGTTTTGTTATATAAAACCTTTCCGTAGTCGGGTAAGAGGCGATTAATAAAACATGTCTTGAAAGATTTCCCGTTAGCTGTTTTGCATAGAAATTAACGGTAAATAAAGATAAAATTCTTCTTTGATGACGCTCTAAACATTGAATTATTAAATGGATTAGTCCAGGCACAAAATTTGTCAGAAATTCTTATGCATTGTAATTGTGTCTCTTTGAACTGTCGGTTTTATTACCCATATATTATGTATTGCTATCCATTTCCTATTCCGCAAATATGTATTATCAGTAATCGAACAGTCAGGTCGTAATAGATCATTGTGTCATCTTTCCACACCATTTACAATGAGAACAATTTTGTGGGAAATAACATTAGATATTTTTTAGGCAAATTATTATTTTTTTTTCTTCATGAAATGTGTTCCGAATTTAGGAGCCCATTATTGATAAAAATAATTTTTCAACGAATGACCTTGAAAATTTTTCTTATAGTTTCCATGAAATAAAAACATAATACATGACGAAATATAAAAATATATATTTAATAAAATATGATTCGCAAAAATGACAAAGTCTATTCTTATATTAATAGTCTATTTACGTTGGTTGAAATATAAATATTAACACAAGAATAGTAGTAGATTTTAAATGTTCAATATTACATTTTTTTAATATTCTGTCCAAATATCTATTATTCTTCTATATTGAATAGCAGTAAAAAGAGGGGATCATAAAATGTGTCAAGTCTGTGTGTCCGGCCATACAGTTATGTAAATTTCATTCCGTTGAATTTAGTGTTAACTTCGTCTATATTTCGAAGGGATTTACTCTTCAGGACATTCTATTTAAATGTGACAAAAACCTGAGCGGAAATTCTATTGGTTCATTATTTAGGGCAATCGACACCGTACAGATGTTAAACCTTACTAAGCGGAAATGACGTCAACATTCTTATAATAGAAGGTGACCCCTCTAAGGATACATAAAAGAAGCGTTGTAATGAAACATATTAGGTTATTCGAAACTTCGACTGAAAAAAATAAATAATTTCTAATAATTTGCTCTTACTATTTGGAATTCGCTCGGGCCCTTGCAAGCAAATAATAGAACTCAGTTTAATAAATCGATTTCTCCTCATTTATGTTTCTGTTCAAGTTAAGTTTCTACGTATTATTTTGCTTAAACTTTATTTTACATTTCGAATTCAACAACATAAATAAACATGCACGCGGTTTATTTTGCTGTTCAAATATATTTACTCATGGTGTATATAGAATCTGTCTACTTGTTTAGCATGAAGGACCATCATATAATCATTGTGTATAAATTAATAATCATGCGTTTATAAAATTCATGATGTGGTTCTGAACATCCATGCTGTTGATTATTTTAGTAAATTTACTTTTATTCGTTTTTGTATTCAAATAAATAATATGTTAAATTTAGTATATTTCCGTGCATGACTTTTTTTATTCCTATATGTTTTCATGTTTTTAGTTAAAGTGATGATGTTACAGTTTTTGACGAATAATGTTTTCATGCGCAAGATTATGAGAGTGATATCTTTTGAAGGTGGCCAACTTCTCATAATATTATATAACTACTGTAATAATAGTGTGAAGGAGGAATTTGTAGTAAGACGACCTGGTGCAGATCTTTAGTGAAATTTATGCGAAATAACGAAAATTCGGAAAAAAAACTTGAAACAAAAAAACAAGAGCATTTCGTGCTAAAGGTGTTGGGCTAATGAAATAAACGAAAAATTGTTTTTTACAATGTTATTATATCATTTGCATTCAACTATGTGTCACAATATTATGTTTTGAGTATTTATACCTTCTTATACACTACATAATTTAGTAAGTATGAGTCTAACGAACGAGGCGTATTTAAGTGTTCCCTTCAGATTTCTGCGGACACGACGTCAACAGCTCGGGTTTACCTGCTGGTTGACGTAACATGGCGATCAACCAATCACAACGCTGCGTGCTTAGTCTAAACTCGACGCACGCGCGAGAAGCAGCAGACAAAAGTTATGATACCAATTGGAAGAGAAAAAAGAAATACACCATTCGATCGTTTCTTGCTTAAAATTGCTTAAAATTCCAGAAACGTTGACGCTTCAAGAAACGCTGACATGAACTTGATCACCCCATCTAACCAGCTCCAAACCCCAGACGCTATGATACAGTTTGGTAAGCACTATAAATTGATGGCATAGTCGATGAAGTGTTCAACATGCGACCAAGAATGCATAATAGCCACGCGAGCAAGACGCACGGACAGGTACGGCTTAAGATGCAACAACATGATATGTCGCCGGGACATTTTTTACAAAATCGCAGATAAAGATCCTCTGCAATCTGCAAATAATTTACATATGGGCATTGGAGATGGTGACTACATTATGCGGTGAACAACTATCGTATGTAGGAGTGTCTATAGAAAAAACGGAGGAGAAGTATATCACCATTTAACAGTGAACAACAGCCTTAACCCCGTAGATTGCGTAACACAGGCAACAAAAAAGCGGAACGAATTAGGAAGGTAGCAAAACAGCGCAATAAAAAAGAATTCGGAACCAATAGGGAGCAGCTAGACAATATCTTTTCGGGTCCATGTGGCCAAAAAATACATTTGGTAGAACGCCATTTGGATTCCTATTAACTGACATCGCCGAAAGCTACTCATCTCAATCCACTTTGTCGTCTGATGCGCTTTAAATGTCTGAGGAAAATAAATCGCCCTTAGGAAAATGTCCCGAGCTTAAAAAAACACTACTCACAGGGATTTGGCCAAAAACCAAACAAAACATTTTTTTACACAAATAATTAAAAAAAACATAAAAAAACATAAACAGACATAAACAGACTCACAAAAACGTGTATTCACTTTTTCTAGACTATGAAAATTACTTTTTAAAAGTTACTAAGTATTATCTATTGCAAAACATGCTTAAAATTTAATTTCTTGACCAGAAAAAAATTGCATTTTCTACAAACATTTAATAAAAATATAAATAGAGGGTAGCTGTTGTTGTTTTTCCTGTTGATCTTTCTACATGTATTACTTTTTATTTTACATAGCGGTGTTATTAGTTCATCGGCAAAGTTCGTCTTTATCTGCCAGTTGACGTCATGTGTCGGAGAAATCTGAGCCGAACGCTAAATTAGGTCTGGTTTCTTTAATATATGAGTACCGATTATTTAATTTTACCGTGTTCATAATACAAAAAAAAACAACAATAGGCACGATTGTTCATAGCAGAGTTTATAATCTTATATTGACTAGTTGTTATTTGTTTTCTAGCTTATAATTTTTTTTGGTCTATCCATAAACATATCAGCTTCATAAAAATTTATTGGAATATATTACTCATTCTATCGAACTTCAACAAGTTTAGACCTATCTGTTGAAAATCAAGCAGTCCTTTTACTAGAAAGGGGCATTAGAAGGAAGTTTAAGTTTGATGATTACTACATTGCCACATCGCCGTTTTTTTTTTCTTTTTAAGTCGAACATTCGTTCACCATCAAATATTTACACCTTTGTTTAAAAATTTTCTTTTTGGAGAAATGTTTTGATTGTTCTCTTATTCTCTCTCTAATTTATAATAAAATATATTATTGATTGATTTGCTACCCCAAAATTTGACGAGTGTCCTGTAATAACGGCACGAATTGACAGCCTAAATACAGTGAGTTTCAAAAAAATATTTTTTACTGAAGAGGTTGGCGAGTTTAACACTGGTGTCTTTCTTGAAATATTTTGGGTGAACCAAATCAAAGAATAAAATCTTCGAATTTATACAGTATGATGATAAGTTTCCATCTACGCAATGCCTGAAATAATATCAGTTTTTATCGAAAATCAACAGACTTTTCTCTAAAACTACCAGTTTGTAAAAGAAAACTTTTCCCACTAGATTGTTATTAAAATATCTTAGGTATCGGGATACAGAGCAACAGATCATTTACATTTAGGCAAACACATATGTATGTGTAATCTAATTTGCGCCATCGAAATAAGAATGCCTGAATAATGACTTCTCATCAGCTCTGAATAGAAATTTTATTCGAAAATATAAATATGTAATCCCAAACATACGGGATAAAGGCAGAAAACGTCTGTAAATATGATGTCTTCACACTTGTATAATATGTATAATGAGAAAATGTTATAAATAAAACGAAAAATATACAGGAATTCATATATATGATACATTTATTACACTTAATATGTTTGGTTCTTCTACAAAACTGTTCCTTTAATTTCTTTTGTTAGTAAATCTTTCATAAAACTAAGATCACTCAGAGACGCCGACTAGTGCAGACGGTAATTTTGAACTAGTTAAACCAAATGAATTATATTCTACTGAAGCTGTAGTGAGTTTTCCAGACAAGCCAACTGAACCCACAACAAAAGAAGACAATAAAATTAATCGCTGTAGACTTTCCAATTATAATCACAACTTGAATGCAATGTATTATTCCAGTTACATAAAAAACGTTATTTCTGGCGAGAGAAGAATTGAAACAGTGAAAAAAACTACTCCTTAAACATATTGTAATGGAGTACAAATTTGTTAGAAAAATCGACCTCGTTCGTAAACATGGGGGAAAAAGGTTTACTTCTTAAGAAAGAACACTTTTGAATATATCAAGGCCGCACGACGATTTTACGACATTGTGAACAAAGTAAGAGCTGTGATGCTGACTTCAATATTGTTTACAAATATGCTCATTTAAATACACAAATAAAATACGTGTTTGCAATATAAATGCGTTATCATTTAAGCTGTCGATTTAGATAAACATATTGTTGTGGTGGCAACCACTTATTTGCATATGCAAATAACATAACACTATAAATGGCAAGCCTAGGTTGGCCTTGGTGTGTCTTACTCAAATGCCACCGGAAGTGACGCCGAAGAGCGTACATGTCCCCCCATCAAGACTCTGTGACTCGACACCGCCATTTGTACATATTGTACATATACCTTTTCTTTAATACACTTATTATTGCGTTATCTTTTTGTTTGCGTCTTCATTGTATTTCCTTACAAATTATTGTTCAACCTTGCAACCACAACAGTTGGCGACGAGATATGAAGCGTCAAATATAGCAGTTTGACGAAGAACTATTTAAAAAAGAAAGTACAACGCAAAGGTTGACCATTTATTTTAAGGAATGCAAAGTGTTGACGAGCAAACGGATTTTACGCTAAAGAGAAGTTTTTACTCAAGTGAAAAAAAACTCTAACGTGGCAAAAGCGACAATTAACGCCGTTTTCTGGGAATCCGACTTGCAAACCGATGTAAAAGTGATTTTTTGTTTTGTCGCTACACGACAAATCTTACTAAAGAACCAACTTGCAAACGAAAAGCGAACTTTGTTCTGTCGCAAAAACGACAGGTCAGACCCGCATTACGAAAAGCAAGGAAGTAACCTACAAAATGTTTCACCAGTGGATTCTAATTACTGTTCTCCGTAAACAAAACAACAACTAAAGGACTTTTTAATTAATGTTTTGGTTGACGTGGGTACTAAAAGGAAATACCACAGCTAAAACTAAAATCCAAGGAAAGGATTTTTTTCTTGAAGTTGTCACTGAATAACGGATAATACAGTAAAACGTCATGGAAAAAAAGGTAATCTCAATTTAAGAGGTATGTTAATTACTAAAATACTAAAAAAAAAACTCAAAGAACTAAATGTACTGCATACATTTATTCAATTGTGACTCGATTAAAAAAAAAACTTTTATTTGGTGGAAAGAGTTACTTACTAGTAAGTGCCTAAAAACGGAAAGTCAATTCCATTTCGTGATTCCAGATAAATCTGTTTTATTTTTTTTTGCAGCGTGACTCGGAAAAAGAATATATTATTGCAAGCAGCGATATTATTATTGAAAACAGGAGCTTACAGCAATTTGCTTTTTTGTTGTAACCCAAATCGGTGTATATTGTATATGGTACAATATTTTTTTTTAACTACGCACTAAAAAAAAAAAAAAAAAAACATGTATGACTTATCAAAAATGTTCATGCAATTTTTACAAGCACAGGTTGAGCGGGATGAACGCAGACAAGCTACACAAAACGAGTTTTTGCAAACACAAATACAGGCACAGGCTGACCGCGAGGAAAAGAGAGAGGACAGATTATTAAAATGGCAGCAGAAACAAGAAGAAAAGCAGAAAATGGCACAATTAAAGCAGAAAAAAACTGCAATTGGAACAGGAAGAAAGGCATAGGTAACTACAATTGGAATATGAAGAAAGACAAGATGAACGTTTTGCTAAAACACTGGAACTACTAAAGAGTAATCGAGAAAATGTCGATAGTGTTAATTTCTCCCATACAACTATTTTTATAGCATGGACACATTTCATTATGTGCCTGAGGAAGAGAAGAATTTTGAAGTATACTACACAAGATACGAGGATGTTTTTCAACTGGACTGTAAAAATTGGCCAAATAATCAGAAAGTGAGCCTCTTACTCAGCAAAATTGGGTACATCCGAACACAGCAAAATCGTAGATTACATATTACCTAAAAAAACTGCGGAATTAGAGTTCATGGAAGCTGTGAAATTACTAAAAGAATTATTTAATCCAAATATATCTCTTTTTCATAAAAGATGTCTGTGCATGAATCTAAGAAAGATGGACAACCAAGATTATTTGACATACGCATCAGTTGTCAATAAAAACTGCGATAATTTAAGCTTGCATAACTAACGGTAAAAGATTTTAAATGTATAATCTTCGCTCAAGGGTTAGTTTCCACGAAAAATGCAGAAATACGCAGACGAGTGTTGTCTAAGCTGGAATCTGAGCAAGAGTTAACCCTCCAGAAACTAGCAGAGGACTGTGAAAGGGCCATTACACTAAAAAAGGATTAACATCTATAGAAGAATCCGGAGTGGCATATGTAAGAAAAGTTAGAAAATCATACGCACAACCAAGAACTTTACAAAGAAAAGCAATGGAACGGGATATTCCAAAGATAATAACCATAAATATAGTCCAGAATATAATAAGCCTCTTCCTAGATATAACTGTAAGAGATGTGCAGAAAAGCATTGGGAATCAGATTGTACTCATGAGAAAAAAATGCTACATTTGTAAGAAGGTGGGACACAAAAGCGATTGCTGCAGATATAAAGATTACACCAGAAAGAGAGTACAGCAAACAAAATCAAATACAAAATTAGACAAAGATCGGCGAAAATACGTAAAAGTGGAAATATTTAAAATATCAATAAAGTTACAACTCGATTCCGGTTCCGATGTTTCTATAATAAACCTGAATATGTGGAAAAAGTTGTCCTCCCGATAAAATTGAAAGGGATTTCGAAGAAATTAAAAATATTCGTACTAAAAAATAGTGAAAATCTGTTTGGAATAGATTTAATTGAGAAATTCGGACTATGGGATAAGCCAATCAATACATTCTGTAAAAAAATAAAATGTTCTTCTCCAACAACAGTAAATATAAAAGACGATTTAAAAGAATTATTTCCTGAGGCATTCACGACTAACTTAGGTCGCTGCAATAAATTCAAGGCCTCGTTTGAACTTAAAGAAAGCGCCAGCCAAATTTTTAGAAAAAAAGCGAAATGTTCCGTCCGCTGGGTTGGAAAAGATTGATAAAGAATTAAATAGATTGGAACAGACGGGAATTCTATCAAAAATAAAACACAAAGAGTGGGCAGCCCCTACCGTATATGTAAAGAAAAAGAATGACGAAGTTAGAGTGTGCGCAGCATTTTCGACCGGGGTCAACTCCCTATTAAAAGATCACCATTACCCCCTACCAAGCCCAGAGGAAATATTCACGAAGTTGAATGGGGGTAATATCTTCTCCAAGATAGACTTGAGCGACGCGTATTTGCAAATACCGATCGAGGAGAATTGCTCAAAAATACTATGCATCAATACGCATAAGGGATTATACAAATACAACCGATTGCTCTTTGGCATCAAAGTAGCGCCTGCCATCTTTCAGCAAGCGTTGGACAGCATGCTAAGTGGTATTGAGTGCGCATGTGCATACCTGGACGACATTGTTGTCAGGAGCAAATCCCTAGAAGAACATAAGGAACATTTGAAACAAGTATTTACTCGAATACAAGAATTCGGCTTTAAAGTAAAAGAAAGTAAATGTGATTTTTGTATGAGGGAGATTAAGTATCTTGGACACATAATAAACAAACAGGGACGACGTCCAGACCCAGACAGATCTGCGGCAATAAAAAATATGCCAGCACCCGATAATGTAACAACTTTGCAGAGTTTCTTAGGACTCGCAAATTATTACCAATCTTTTATTTAAGGAATGCATAACTTGCGAGCCCCCTTAAATAATCTGCTTAAAAAGGATACACCGTGGAACTGGACGCAAGAATGTCAAACCGCTTTTGACAAAATAAAGTGCGCACTAACATCCGAATTATTCTTAACGCACTTTGACACAAACTTAAAAATAGTCGTCGCTAGTGACGCTAGCTCCTACGGCTTAGGAGCATGCATTCAACATATTATGCCGGATGGGTCTAGAAAACCAATAGCGCATGCTTCGAGAACGCTGATACCAGCCGAAAGGACATATTCACAAATCGAAAAAGAAGCGTTGAGCATAATCTTTGCCGTGACTAAATTTTACCGATATTTATATGGTAGACAATTCATACTTGAAACCGACCATAAACCGTTAGTCACGATCTATGGATCAAAAATGGATTGCCGGTATACACTGCAAATAGATTGCTGCGCTGGTGTACAATACTACTTAATTACGATTTCCAGCTACAACATCAAGCATCAAAAAAGATTTGTCATGCGGATGGACTGTCAAGACTGATACCACAGAAACACAATCTGGAAGAATCAGTCATTGTAGCAATTCGGACAAATGTTGAAGTAAAAAATATGGTAGCAAACATCATTAAGGAAGTACCCGTAACTTTGTCGGACATTAAAAGGGAAGCCGAGAAAGACGAATATATAAAGGACATAAAAGAGAAAATTATAACGGACACAAAGGTGCAGGAAGTGTTCTCCATATGTGACAATGTGTTAATGTACAGCGAGAGCGTGGTAATACTCAAAACATTGTAGAATAGAAGTTGTTAATGAGAAGCTACGTGTACTGGCGTAACATGGACACTGACATAGCGACAACAATTGATAAATGTAAATGATGCCAGTTAGCGGCAAAATCTCCACCTATGGTACACAAACCTTGGCTGAAAACCGACCAACCATGGTCCAGAATCACCATGGACTTCGCTGGTCCAGTAGGTGAAAACTATTATTTAATTGTAGTGGATAGTTTCACAAAATGGCCGGAAGTAATGCGTTGCAGGAATCCAACAACGAACAACTCAATAGGGTTCCTACACGAGTTGTTTGCAAGATTCGGTGTAGCAGACACACTGGTCACTGACAACGGAACGCAGTTCACATTCGCAGAGTTTAAGGAATTTTGCGACACGTTCCGAGTGAAGCACATCACGACTCCGCCGTATCATCCAAGGTCGAACGGCCTCGCGGAAAGGTTCGTGGACACGCTAAAACGAGCGTTAAAGAAATCCATTGGAACACCAACAGAAAAAGCTTTGCAACAATTCTTGCAAGTATATAGGATTACACCACATCCTAGTACACGATCAAACATATCACCAGGTGATCTAATGTTTGCCAGAAAGGTAAAATCAGCGTTTGACAAACTATTGCCAAGGCAGGCAATTATCCGAAACACTACACACACGAGAAGAAAGAAATATAACTCGGGAGATCGAGTATATTTAAAGTGCTACAGAAATAACACATCTTACTGGGAATGTGGAGTAGTGGATAAACGCATTGGTGATTGTACATACATGATTAAAGGTCCACAGAATATACATAACAGGCACCTAATTCAGATTTAAAAAAAACGTCATATCTAAGATGATGATGATACGACAACAGTCGAAGAGGAGGTCACCATAGATATCAATACGAATCTTTTAATTTGGAACCGCCTCAAAATGCACCTGAACCCCGAAGATCAGGTAGGAAAAGAAAAGTGAATGAACCATTAATTGTAAACCCAAAAAGAAAAAGATATTGAAATCTGTGTGACTTCAAATCTTGGGAGGGGGGTGTTGTGGTGGCAACCACTTATTTGCATATGCAAATAACATAACACTATAAATGGCAAGCCTAGGTTGGCCTTGGTGTGTCTTACTCAAATGCCACCGGAAGTGACGCCGTAGAGTGTACATGTCCTCCCACCAAGACTCTCTAACTCGACACCGTCATTTGTACATATTGTAAATATACCTTTTCTTTAATACACTTATTATTGCGTTATCTTGTTGTTTGCGTCTTCATTGTATTTCCTTACTAATTATTGTTCAACGTTGCAACCACAACCCATATAGGTCTTCCTTTTTAATGAAATCAAATTGAACGCAGAAAAATGCATCTAAATGGCGAAGATAATCTGAAGTTTAGAAGAGGACTCAATACAATATTCCTACAAGGTGTAGCACCCAGTGTTCAAATGCTAGCTTTGTCGAAAAAAAAGTTTAGTCGTAATGAGTACGAAATGCCTCTCTGAAAGACGTATATATTATAGGAATTTGGATTAATAAGAGTTGATCAGGAAGGTTCGGCATTCTACGATTGAACAATTAATTCGTCTTAAAATTTGTGTGCACAAATGTTCAAATAGCTTAGATTCGAGTCGAGTAAACAGTTAGCATATAGGTTAATTTTAACAATGTTCTGATTTTCTAACAAATAAACAGATATAATATCAGTTCATTTTAAGAATTTTCTGATTTTCTAGCGAATAAACTGCTAGCATAGCAGTTCATTTTAACAATTTTCTGATTTTCTAGAAAATAATAAATTAGCACCCCTAGTTCATTTTAACATTTTCCTGATTTTATAATAAATAAACTGTTAGCATAGCAGTTAGTCTTAACAATTTTATGATTTTCTTCCTAATAAACTACTTGCTTATCAGTTCATTTTAATAATTTGTTCTTTATTCTCTATCAAACCCAAAAGAAAAAATGGCAATCTGGTATTTCTACCAAAACTAGTTTGCAGTTTTTCTAGCAGTTGGTTAAAATCATTTTGCAAAGTTTTATTTAAAGACGACAGCTTTCTATCAAGCAACACCCAATCTGGTGTATCCGATAAACATTAGATTCATTATAACGTACACGTTATTTTTCAATCTTTTCGCACGAATATATAAATGTGTTAGTATGTTTCATATCATTTATTTATTTAATTTTTGCAATAAAATGTGTCGTCTTCTTCTGTTTTTTTTTAATATATACAAACACACTTACATTTCCCATGTATATTTCATAATGTGCATATCATATTATGAACAAAGCTAAAACCGGTGTATATGATTAGTATTGCTACATATTAATGCACTTTATTTATTTATAGGGAAATTGTGTTATTCGTGTGTAATGCTAAATATGTTTTGAACATTTTTTCTTTATATAAATATAAATGGAGTCTCTCTGCTTCACAGATAGGTGTTTCACCAAAAATTCAAATAGAAAATTATAGTTGTCGGTTCATATATATATATATATATATATATATATATATATATATATATATATATATATATCTTCTCATTCAAACAAATGTTACTGAAGAGCACGAAAGTCTTCTATTTTATTATATTCCTTTTAATTTTCTCCAATCTCCGCATGTTTTCCCTTGTATATTTTTCAAGATTGTGTAAATTGGATTCATAGCATGCGTTTTCGACAGACACCTCTATCGTCCTCAGGCATGTTGTAGAAATTATTATTTTATTTTATCTCCTTTTTCATCATTATATATACGTATTTTAATAATCATGTGGTGGCTTATCTTGAATTAGACGGGCGGATTTTTCTATTTTATTTATTTTTTTTTTAATTAGCCCGGTACAATGTACCTCAATTACACACAATCTCTTAAAAATCATCAAACAATTCGAACTCTCACATAGAATAAATCTACAAAAGATCTTGAACACTTTATACAAAAGCCAACTATTATTCACCCAACTCACTCGGACACAATGTTAGTTTATTTAGCTCTTACTACCACGAAAATAAGAATGGCGATATAGAACTTTTATATAGAACTCTTGGCAACTTAGAAAAAGAAGAGAACATCACCATGCATCCAGGAATTACAGATATATTTTGGGCTGAGGCCATGAAAAATAGATTCCAAAAATCTAAAACTATTTTAACCGATAACTCCAAAATCGCTGCCAAAGATCTACGAAACCACCCAAACTTTGTTAGAAAAGTTGATAAAAACAACATGTGCGTATTACTTAATAAAACTGAATATTTTGTTAACTTCAATCTCAGACGATTCTAGAAAATTAAAGAAATTAAAAAAAAGCTTTGTCAATAATTTCAAAACTCAAGTAAATAAAATTATTACAGCTAATAATGCTGCAATAGACAATCTAACACTTCCTCTAATAATTGGAGATTATAAACTCGGATATTTATATAAAAACGTAAAAACTCATGGACATAATTTCCCAATACGTCCTATAATTTTACAGGTGACAACCTCAATATATAAATTATCTAACAAATCAGTGCAGTTATCACACCGCATTTACCTTGTGATACAGCGTAAAATCCACTGAGGAACTCATGCAGATTCTTCAAGCTACTAAAATAAACCATAAAATCACTGTATATCAAGTTGTCGACACTTTTTTACAAATATACAAGTAAATGAAACAATTGATATTATGATTGACAACATATATAAAAATCCAACCCTTCCTCCACTAAAAATGAATACAACAATTTTATAGAAGTTATTAATAACATGCATAAATAAAGTTTAATTTAATGATCATCTGGGAAATATACATACAAAGGTCGATGGGGTAGCTATGGGTTTCCTAATGGGACCAACATTCAGTAACTTTCATATGTCTAACCTGAAGGATATGGTATTCGATTTGATAACGAACCCTTCTCTTTATGTTTCATATGTTGACGATATATTGATTCTTCCCGATAACATAGAAGAAATAGAACATGTAAAGAGTAAATTTCAGAGCAATTCCGTCCTTAACTTCACATACGAACTAAGTGTTGATAATAAAATCTCGTTTTAAATGTCCTCAATGACTCTAGTAACGACGAATTTATCACCTCCGTTTTTTTTTTAAAAACTACATCAGCTAATTCTTGTATTTTAAATCTTCAAAGCGAATGTCCATATCGTTATAAATCCAATATAATAAAGAATATTATAAATCGTGCGAAGGCAATACCCCCTAAAGGTTATTCTTTAATGAAATAAAAAAATATTAAACAGGTTTTAGTCAACAACCAATTCCCAAATCTCTTGTAGATAAACAAATAAAATTAGCGGAACACTCCAAAACTATTCAAATATATTACCGTAATCAGCTACATACGAACTATAAAAGAGATAAAATAACACTGAAAACTATAATCCGTCGATAGGTGATTCCCAACGATAAAAAGATGGTAAGTATTATTATATACTAAAAAACTATTTTTATACTAAACTGTTATTATATACTAAAAAAACTAAAGGCAACTAACCTTGTATGAAAAAAAATCAATATTTCGCAGACAAGTGATTTGTAAGAAAACATAATATAGTTTACCAATTTTAATGCAAATTGTGAGAGATTATCTCCAATATTAGCATCTCAATAGGTTACACTACAAACACATTGTCGCGAAGAATAATCTTCACTTCTCTGATTCTAGTTTAATATCGCAACAGTTCTAAAGCCAGGGCTGTTATCATTTGGATTTCCGATGAATTATGGTGGTAACCACTAAAGTTTTGCAAGACAAAAAACAAAAAAAAACAAACGTTAATAGACTAAGAATACTGATAAATTATATCAATTACGAATAAAGTTGAAATATTTTACAATGCTTAGGATACCATATTTTAAATGTTAAATATGTACATATGTATATATGCATTATAAAAAAGTCCGCCCATCTAATTCATAATAAGCCATTACGTGACTATAATATATATATATATATATATATATATATATATATATATATATATATATATATATATATATATATTAATTTATAAAATATGTATGGCGATTAAGCTACACTGAATATTCTGCGTTTACTCCACTATAGGATTCGTCAGGCTTATGCGCGAATTCTGTGGTTGTTTCTTGTTTTCATATATGTTGAGGATTTTTGTTAGCCAATCAGCTTTCTAGTATCCACCGCGCCCCTTCCTATCAGCCAATGGGCATGCATTTTATCGAACAAAGGATCTGTTTTAGAACTAAGTTAGTGGTTTAAGGTAGACGTTTTCCTCCCTTTTATATATATATATATAAATATACAGTGGTTTGCTATTTCTCGTCTACAGTTTAATAGATTTTGGGGTTCTTTAAAATACAGGATAGCAAACTTTTCATGGAGGCATAATTTACATGGGTCGTCTAAATGTATGCACGTGGTAGCTTGTCTTATTATTTTCCATACGACTACCTGCGAATGTCCGCTGTCTTTGCGTTCCCAGTATTTAATCGCTAGTGTTGTTTTTATACAGTGTTTTATATATATATATATATAATTAGCGGTGTTTATATATATATATATATATATATATATATATATATATATATATATATATATATATATATATATATACATAATTAGCGAAAAAAACAAGAATAAAATAATAGCATGCCTTAGGATGATACAGGTATCTCTGTCGAAAGCGCTGACTCTGCATCCACGTTATACAATCCTGAAAAATACAAAGAAAACAATTCGGAGATTAGAGAAAATGAAAAGGAAGATAAAAAGCAGAAGAATTACGTGCTCTTCAATGAGATGTATTTATATATATATATATACATATATATATATATATATATATATATATATATATATATATATATATATATATATATATATATAATTATTAAATTCAAATGAACTTGTAGCGAGTGATGTAACGTTCTGTCCGGTTTAGGACATCCGGTTGCGCATGCGCGCATGAATATTAACCCATAACAACGTAAACAATAATAAAAAAAATTCGCTTCATTACCAGATTTTGGCCTGTGTACTGAAATATTAACGTTATTATTTCGAAATTATTATTTAACATCTGAAGAGTGGGGTGTTTGGCAACTATACTTTATTAGAACTATACTGTTGCTATTTTCTAATCCGTTAACAAACATGAGAACAAATGTAGCTACTACTACTACTACTACTACTACTACTACTACTACTGCTACTACTATTATTATTACTACTACTATTACTACTACTCTCTATCCGTCTCTTTTCCTTTCTTCCGTCCTTCTTTTTTGTTTACATTTCTAGATACAAACTAGTGGTTTGAGAACGGTGAATTTGTTGACACATTTACTAATCTGTTTCAATATTAGTTTCATTTTATTTTATTTTTTTAGGTTTATTTTTTTGCTTAAGGTTTTATTAATTATTTCTTTTAGATAAAAAGTTTCTATAAGTTTATTGAAGGTTTCTAATATGGGTTTTTATTCTTATATTTCTCATCGGTAGGTTCATTTGCGTTTTTGCGGCTAAATGACTTTCGTCGGCGGTCGATTCGTAGAAAAATAATGTGTAATTTTCGATTTTTGAGCGATTTTTTTTAAAAAAATAGGTAACGTCACGCGAATAACGATTATTTTTTCATGTTCGAGTGATCAGTCTGTGATTGTCATTTAATATACTTTCATAGAAATGTTTCTGCTATGTCAAAAAAAAAGAAAAAAAAGACTATTTTATTTACGTCACAAATGTCACGCTCATACATAAAACTCTTAGCTAATATAGCTAATATAACATACTGGCCCAACGGGTCACGGATAGTATATATATATATATATATATATATATATATATATATATATATATATATATATATATATATATATACTTTTTTTTACATGGAGTTCACTTGTAGTCAGGTGGGAAACAGGCAAACGGAAGAGAGTTCCACAGACGTGCACTTCTAATGAAGAAGCTGTGTTTATTGAATCTACATTTTGAGTTAGGCCGAAATAAGACAGTGAAAATTATTGGGCGGGTGTTTATCGTGAAAGATTGGCGAGGTGTAACCAGAGATTGGAGCTCAGGCGCGCACTTGCCATTGAAATAACGATGTTTACATATATATATATATATATATATATATATATATATATATATATATATATATATATATATATATATATGCATTTGTGTATGATCGACATAAGGTTTGTGTGTGCATTAACTGATCATAGGTAACAGTTTAAAAGATTTGGTGTGTCAGATATAGAATTATATTGCAACGTGTATTTTATGAGTATTATTAATTTAAAATAGAAACGTAATATCTATTATTATGCTTATGCATTTAATTTTTGTGTTTTACAATTAAATTTTTACATTTCAAAAAATTAGTTCTTCAATTAAATGAAAGCCCCTTTAATACGCTTTCTTTGCGCCTGCTGGAGAAATAACGCGTTTTAGATGGCGTATAGAGTGTCGGAAAGAGAATGTAAATTTAGTTATGGCATGTTCTCATACATTATCTTTTTACACAAACACTTTCATTAAACCGACAGATGACATTGCCCGCAACATCTGGATTTGAAATACATTAAACCTGTTTCGAACTTGAACGCTTTACGGCGAGACTTGTGGCAACTAATCCGCGTTGTATCAGAGAAATATTTTTAAAAAAAATGTAATTTATAAAGTGGTATTGCTATTCCCATAGAAATCATTTTTTGGTGTTATTTACAACGAAATAATTATGGCGAATTGTAAACACCTTGTCATTGTAGCAGAAATAAGTACATGAAACATTTCAGGAACGCTCATTTTCAAAGAAGAGGATGATGCAACTTCAATTAACAAATACATAAATCACCGCAGTAAACATGAGTAATTGCATCGTTAACGTTTTGGAGCATTTCAAAGATGGTTTTGACTTGGTTGCATGGCATTTATTAACTGTAAACTCGGGATTTACGTCATGATAATTATTTCGAGAAACGTAAAATGCACAAAATAATTGGGAAATTAAAAATAGGTTATTTCAAATCAACACATTTGCCGAATTATGATTTTATATAATTGTTCGAAATGCTTGTTGGGCGTGAATAAATAGTGAAAACCAGTCGTTCAGAAGTTTAGACTCCAATTTTTATTCTATAAGTGTTGAGTAATAATTTCTTTATATATATATAGGAAAAAAATGTTTTAAATTTCGCAATGGATTTACCGAAGAAGCAAAATATGAAGTAAGCTGGTGGTCACATAAGCGAAAATGTCGCGAGCATAAGGAAGAATAATTATACGAACAGCCACATAATACATATTAAGAATAATAGTAAAAGTATAAATACTACAGATATCTAGGGATATATATATATATATATATATATATATATATATATATATATATATATATATATAATCATTTTTTACAATTAATGGCAAAATATAGCAATTACCAGGTTGAATACAAACTAAAGGCATATCGTAAGTTCGAATTAAGTAACCCCCCTTTGTTTATTCAGAGAGTAGTGTGAGACACTCTGTCCTACCTTCTTCATAAAATTTGATTTTCCTTGTACAGAAGACAAGGTATTTGATCAATTTATGTGATTTGGGGAGTATGATATATACCTATTTTTGTAGTTTAGTTTTTTTCATAAATCATAGACATAAAATATGTACAAGATCCGTAGTAGTATTTCTGAAATTATCTTCCTTTAATAATAGACACATACTTAATACCTACAACTTCAACTTATTCGAATCTATTGAAAACCTGCCCATATATCTATTTACCAAATTACACATGATACAGTCGACTTATAGCGGTTTCGAAAATTTTATATGGAACCTTGTACTTGTCAAACACATGACACCTACAAAACCCATTTCTCTCTCTCATCTATTTCATATACCTGACTGAAGCAAAAGGCATTCAAAATTTAAAACCTACAAATTAAAACTCATCCCTCCTTCTCCCCGTCCCGCCTCGCTTTTTTCTTTAACATCCTCTCTCCTCTTCCCCGTTCCCTATATCCACGCCTGCGTTAATCTGCTACCCCCACACACAATACAATATAATATATTTTAACCTTCAAAATTGAAATATTGTCGATACGCGTATCCCTCACCCTTATTATCACCTACCCCCTCTTTTTTCTCGTATTTCTCCTAAAAGACTTCTTCCAAATACTAACAACTAAGTCTGTAAGGTCAGACGAGGCTGTTGGATCGTAAACATTGTCCAACATCCGAAACATATGTAACCAAACAGATAAACCGGTAAAAAAATAAAACCGATACACACACACTCTCTCTCTCTCTCTCACACACACACACACACACACACACACACATATATATATATATATACATATGTATGTATACATACATATATATGTGTGGGTTCGTCTGTATGTGTGTGTGCGTGCGCATGTGTGTGTAAGAGGATCCTGCGTAATAAGTTGCATTCATCTAAGTCGTCATGGTATTTTAGAATTAATGGATGTTTCCTGCCTAATTATTCATATTTGTTTGTTCTTTATATTCAAATGATACAAATATCTTGAACTGATTAATATAATTTAGATCTTTGTACATGAGAAAACGTAACGTTTAAATAAATTCAAGTAAACTATGGATAATATCTATAAAACGTTTAATATCAATGTAAATGCCACTGAAATATCTTTCTTTCACTCTCCCACGACATATATCTATATATCTTCAATCAATCTATACTCCTATGAATTCGGTTTTCTTTTGTGAATATCGATATTCATATTAAAAACCATCTTTCTATTTAGTTAAAAGAGAAATACTATTTTCTTATATCTTGGTTGTGGAATTGTATTCATTAGCAAACGATCTAGCTAATTTTCATATTCTTTTAAGCATTAATTTTAATAAATTCCCTATAAGTTGTTTCAGTTTTCAAATAAGATAATCATCTTTTGTAAACTATTACGTGTAATTATATTCATACAGATATTTTACATGATTTATACTTGCATAATATTTGCGAAAAAAGTTTATACCAAACACAAAATTGTTTCCATATATATTTACGTATACGTATATATTTTGTTAAACAAATCTATATATCTATATATCTATAAAGGTGAACGTGTCTGTGTGTATGCGTCTTTGTTTGCCTGTATTTCTCTGTGTCTGTGTACATTTCCCTACGCAATAACTCTGTCAATTTTAGTCTACGGACTCAAAAGTTGATATAACGTTTACTGAGATTAGGGAAAATCTAAGTGATCGGTTTTCGGCCAGAGATTTGGCTGTTAATGGATTAAAGTTTAACGATTTGACCTTTGAGAATTATAGCAACTTCCTGCTAAAATTTTCGGTCTAAACACTTGAAATTTTAGATATAAGGTTCCTTGGACATGAATCTAAATTAATAACTCAATTTGAGCCAAAAACAATAAATATTAAGGGGTCATAATAGAGGTAAAAGTTAAAAAAATTGACATTTTTTTTTGTTTTGTTTTTGTTTTTTTGCTCAGAATACACATCCAGACACCCCGGCAACGCCAGGAACACATGCTAGTACATGTATAAAAGTGAACGTGTCCGTGTATCTCTCCGTGTGTCTGTCTGTGTGTCTGTCTGTGTATATTTCCCTACGCAATATGTTTGTCAATTTTTAGACTATAGACTCGCAATTTAATATGCAGGTTATTGAGGTTTGCGAAAATCTATGGGATCGGTTTTCGGCCAGAAATTTGGCAGATAAGGGGATTGACTTTTGAGATCTCTACAAAATTCCGCCGTCAATTTTCGGTCTTAAAATTTTAGATATAATTTCCTTGGACATGCATCTTACTTAATGACTCACTTAGAGCCCTAAAAATAAATGATAAGGGTTCGAAATTTGATATACAGGCTACTGAGATTTGGGAAACTATTTTTCATCCATTTTCTGCCAGAAATTTGGGGTCAAAGTTCAACGATTTGACCATTGAGCACTCTACCAAGCTCTTCGGACAATGTTGGGTCTAAACACTTGACATTTTAGATATATGTTCTTTTGGACATGAATCTATCTTAATAAATTGATTTGAGCCCAAAACTATAAATGCAAAGGGGTCATAATAAGTTTCAAAGTTAAAAAAAATGACCGCTTTTTTTTGTTCAACCTACATCTTCAAACATCCGGGCAAAGCCGTGCTGACATGCTAGTATATATGTATATATATATATATATATATATATATATATATATATATATATGTATGTATATATATATATATATATATATATATATATATATATATATATCAAGGTGCACGTGTATGTGTTTATGTGTGTCTGTGTATATTTCCCTGCGCAATAACTATGTAATATTTATTTTACTGACTCGAAATTTGATATACAGAGTACAAGCATTTGGGAAAATCTATGTGATCGGATTTTGGCCAAAATTTGGCTGTTAAGGGGTGAAAGTTCAACAGTTTTACCTTAGAGAACTCTACCAAACTCCCCCGACAATGTTCGGTCTAAACACTCGAAATTTTAGATATAGGTTCCTTGGACATGGATCTAACTTAATAACTTTATTTGAGCCCAAAACAATAAATGTTAAGTGGTCATAATAGGGGTTAAATTTCAACGATATTACGTTTGATAACCCTACCAAATTCCTTCGAGAATTTTGTGTATGAATAATAAAAAATAAAGATATAGATTTCTTGGACATGATCTAACTAGATAACTTGATTTGAGCCCGAAATAATACAAGTTAGGGGGTAATAATAGAGGGCAAAGTTTTAAATAATTTGGCCTCTTCGGTCACTATCAAGTTACTCAGACAATTTATCGTCCCAACATTTGAAATTTTATATAAAGGGTTTTCAGATATATGGCAAGCTTTTTAATCAGTTTGGGTCGAACATTTTTAGTTACCAATATATAAACCTATTGATGTATGTATGTTTGCATGTCTGCCTAGAACTTTCGACAGAGACGAGGGATTTTTAAAAGATCATTGTCTTTTTGAAGTTCGACCTTTCACACGACAAATATCGAAACATTGGCTAAAAATATTAATATCCTCATCTTCAACTGGTCACTTTTCTACAGGGGGGTCGTTTTTTGCCGATATTTTTGAAAGTTATCATGTCCTTTCGATGGTCTAGCCTTAATTAAAACCTACGTAGTTTCCGGTTTGGCGGTTGTGGTAACAGCAACGACGTCAGGTTTTTCCCGTTCTTTTCCTCCTTCGCGGTACGGGTTCGAGCCTGCCTTCCTACTACCGCATTTGTTCGTTTTTTTTTTTTTGCTCAAAAATGCCGGTCTGAAATGCTAATATATACATATATATATATATATATATATATATATATATATATATATATATATATATATATATATGTATGTATATATATATTAAAAGTGATGGTTGTGCAGTTCCAACGAGAGAAAACAATGTATAATTAAAAGAGTGTAGCCATCAACAACTGTGTTTTTTTTTAAAAGGTTTTCATCATATTTTTATTTAAAAAATATTTTTATAACGCGTTTCAAGCTTAGGGTGTGCTCTCTTCAGATGTTTCCGTAATTTTTTTTCTTTAAAATGGGAGTTTGAATAGTTATTTTTACCTCTGCTGATACTTCCTGTGTTTTTCAGAGGTATGTGGTCTCAGACATCCTGTCTCCAACCGTAAGTGTTCAAAGTGGCCGGTCAAATTAGATTCAAAGAGGGCGCTTTTGGTCCATTTGTGAAGGTTTTATTGGTTTTGTTATGTTTTTAAAGACTTCCTTTCCCCATGCATAGCACACACTCACACACAATCACACACACATATATATACATACATGTACCTGTACACCTGCGCACGCATACGCACGCAGGCACATACACATATACACACACACATACATAGAATATATGTAGGGCCATACATATATACACACCCACCTACACACTCAGACACGCACTCACAAACATCCACCACTAACACGCCAGGCACATTGGTTAATTCTTTTTTCCCCCAACAAAAAGACGCATGCATGCATGCACTTAATCATTCGAACATAAGTACACGCACACACACACACAAGTAAGATGGAGAATAGGTAGAAGATACATACACATATATACATGCACATATATATATACATGTATGTACATACACAGCAACAAACATCCACATACTTTGTAGGTAAATACATATACACAGACATATGCACATTAGGGTAGGTCGATTTTCAACTTTTTTGGAAAAATGTAAAAGGTTGAAGCAGAGAAAGTTGCACAAACATATGGGGAGTACAGATATTAAAAAACTAGGTTTCTAACATCAGACATCGGATGCTAATTTGATTTTAAAGATCGTCTATTTTGAGACACGGAAAAACCCTTATCTGTGAAAGATTTGTATGAAATTATTTAGCATTTTGCAGTTTCAATCATAACAAGTTGTTTTATATATTTAAATAAACGATATAATGACTGATGTGCTAAATATTAAACAAAATTATAATTGCCCCCCCCCCGCTTTGAGGTGGCGGCAATTACAAAATTATATAAATGCTGCATTTTACTTTGTTTTATAACTGCAAAATTCAATTCTTTTTACTATCAATGAAAAAAAGAAGTTTTTATTCTGTCTGAAAAAAGTCTTAATAAAACCTAAAACAAATTATTTACCTATCTCTAGGCAGTTATCTATGCTTGTATAAAAACACAAAACAATTGGCAAGTAAAAAGCTATTTTTTTACCATGATATAAAAATTCTCCCTATAGGGTCCTTTTGAAGCAAGAAATGGCCTCATTTCATGGCATAAAATCTTAGCAATTATATGTCTATGTCTTGCTTCAAGTCCATAGACTGATTGGCAGGCTTCTGATATCAATTTTACAGTCCTTTCCACACTTTGTGAATGTGCAGGCAAATCAGGTAACTCTGGCTTTCTGCCGCTCATCAATAATTCCTGAAGGACATCATCTGATAATTCTTCAGTTAGTGCTGGCTCTGAAACTCCACTTTGAAAAAGGTCTATCAAATTTGACCAATGTAAAGCGTCAAAATTTATTGTTGATATTTTTTTAAACGCTTTTTCACTGGTTCCTCACTCCTGAAAAAGAAAAGAGAAGTCAAATAATTTTGACTTGAACAAATGAACACAACTTTTATTTTAATTATTTTTTTTAAATTTAATAATAGAAAATGAATGTCTAAATCGAAATAAACAATTTGATCAGTTTTATATGACTATTTACTTACCTAATGGTTAAAATTCTTCTTATAGCTTCTTCTCTCACTTCCATTTCATCTGATTTTAACATAGAGAACAGAATATTCTCTGGCAAAAGGGCAAAAGCATTAAACTGAAGATTGCTTAAAGCAATTTCCTGAATTTCTTGAGGCTGCTTTTTTATTTGCCCAATCATTTTAAAAATATACATTTGCTGGTTATGAAATTTATCATCCAGTTTAATTTCAAACCAGTTAACTGCATAAACTTCTACAATAAAACTAATCAGCTGGTGCATTTTTCTGGTCAATTCAGATGGATAAATTTTACGGGTCCACATATACATTAATCGGATTGCCAGAGTAAGCCATCTTGCCTGATTTAAAGGTCCGATCCTCCATGCTGCATACTGAGGGTCTACTTTACCCCTTGAAATACCAACAGCATACTCTAAAAGTAGTCTTTGGTCACCAGTGAGATCATTTTCTGTTAGTTCAGAATACCTGCCCTCTAGAGGACTACTCACAGGTAAAAAGTCAACTTGGGGTAAATGATGGTAATTGTTGGCACATAATTTTCCGAGTTGACCCGTAAATGATGTTGGGCTTCGTGCACTTCCATCAAGGGATTTAAATAATGCCCTAAAAGGAAGCTCATTCTGGTGTAGAGAACAGCCAATGGTATGTATTTTTCTATGAAGCTTGTTTTCTAGTGAGGAAACTAGTCCGGATTTGCATCCAGTATTAGTGCTTGTGTTGTCTAAAAGGACAGCCTTTAAAGTATTGACACTCTCATACTGTTCTAGAACTTTGTGAACTTCATCCGCCAGAACAGCACCAGTTGCTCCAACAGTAGGGTTCACTCTATGTGTAAGATACTCCCCCTTACTTCCACAACCCATCTCCTTTGTAAATGTCAAGTGATGCTCTTGTCCTTTAGCTTTTCTTCGATTTTTGTTTCCTTTTTCATCGACAGTTTCCATGTAAAATAAAGTGTCTTTGTCGTGCTTCCCATCAACACCAATGCAGACAAGATTTCTAATTTTTTGATTATGTTTTTGATAGGCATTGTTTTTTTATCTTTCTTTTTCTCTGTCAATTTTGGACTTATCAAGAAAAAAATTTTTTAAATCAATATTTGATTTTAGAAGGCCCGCGGCCTGTAGATCCAAAAGAAAAGCATTTGCAAGACTTGCACCAAGGTTTGATGAGACATCACCTCTGATGAGTTTTATGGCATAACGAGGAATTTTTATCAGGCTGTAAATACTCTTACACTCTTCCTCTGGTTCAAAACTTTCATCTGTTCCATCACTATTTTCTGATGTCAGAATGATATTCTGGTCATGAGATGTTGAAGCAATAGGCTGGGGGGATAAATCAACTTGCTTTTCTCCTAACACAGTTAACTTTTTACATTTTGCTACTGCAGCTTTATCAACAGGTCCGAGTTGAAAATTGCCTTTGGGTCCTATTTTATTTCTTTGGTCCTTCAAATACTCTCTCTCCTCCACAGGAACCTGAATTAGAAAATTTGACAAATTTTTATTCTAATCTACGCTGATCTTAGAAATAAATTCTATTTCACGTCAAAAATTGTAATTTCTTATCTCATTGGTTCACATAAAATACAAGTATAGAAATTCATTTAATTTAAGATGTCTATGATTTTCATTAAAAATTTTTTTTTCAAACAAACAAGAGAAATTTAAAAAAAAATAGAATAAACTTACCTTTTTTTTATAGGACAGGTACAGACTATATGCTTTGACTGACAATTTTCTTTTTTGCATTTAATATTTTTGTCATGACAACTTGCAATTGGCAGGTCACACGAACAAGATGAAATGTCAAATAATTTGTCAAGTTTATTGACCAGCAGACTTTTGGCATATGCGGATAAAACGTTTCTATTTATTTGCTTAGCTTTTTTAAAGCAGGTGTCCTGCAATTTATGCAGAATCCATTTGTCAGTTAATAGTGGCAAACTGGGATTTACTGCCTTCCAAATATTTTTAACATTAGTTGCCATTAATTTTGAAAGGGCAAATTTATTTAACTTTGGGTGAGAATTCTCCATGTAATAGCCATATTTAATAACCTGACGGAAAGTAGGGGGTTCTGTTGTATTTAATGGAGAAGGTGGCCCCGCAAATTTTGTAGAATCAGTATTACGTGTAGAAATAGTTCGTTTCCGACTCATGGTTAGAAAAATATCTGCAAAATAATATTTTATGATATTGTAAGAAATTAAACAATGGAAATCATGAATTAAAAATAAAATTTGGAAAAATTGGTAAATATCAAAAAATAAAGAATAATGGTTTTACTTACCGAATAGTATGAAAACAAGTCAAATCACACCGAAATAGCCTTGCGAAGAAAAATGTTTTGTTTTGTTTTTTTTTTAAATAAAGAATTATTAAATTAAATAACACAACGGTTTAAAATAAATTGATAAATAATTAAGGTTTGATAAGATATAAAATGCAAATGTAATAATTTCTAAATTTGAATTAAGCTCCGATTAACAAAGTAAACAAACGTGTGAACACGAAAATGAAACCGATTACTTGGCGGTGTAGACGTAAATATTAACCGGATAAAATAAAGCCCTGGTTTATTAGTTGTTTACTTCATTTTAAATGAAATATTTTGCAGGGTTTCTTTTTATATCGACACTCAATTAGTTTTCTAAAAAATAAAATAGATATTACAAAAAAAAAAACAACGTATTGTTTATACTCCCTTCATATTTTTTCTTCAAAACCGGCATGAATATGACATGTTTATTCTTTGATTTAACACCGGCACCCGGCGACATAGACGCAACATATTGAGTTTTTCAATGTTTAAATTCATTTTAGCAAAAAACGATGGAGTTTTAGAAAAAAATATTTTGTGTTGTTATTCTCAATGTTATTTAACATCTTTCTCCGCATAGACCTAGTCATAATGCCAAAATCGACCTTCCCTAATGCACATACATAGAGAGACATATGCAGGGGCTCACACATACGCGTATATCCATATCCACACGAACAGATGTACCAACTCATACATATGCATACATATGTACATATATCCACACACACAGATGCGTATACATTCATCCACCCATATATATATATATATATATATATATATATATATATATATATATATATATATATATATGGACACATGCACCCACAATCACACATACACATACATATTCATACATCCTACATTATGTATATATTGGTTGAAGTTGTCTTTATTTTCTAATCCAATAACATATGCATAAATGTATTCAGTCACCCAAACCTAAGTGCACGTACACACACAAACAAGATGGAGCATAGATAACAGATTATATGTGTATATACGCACACACGTATACACAATCATATATATACACTCACATACACACACATATACACATGCACACATGTACGCACATACACACACAAACGCATAATTTCTAATTGTTTGTTTAGTTTAGAGAAATGATACTGTACTGGATATGGACGCGCGCACCCGTGAAAGTGTGCGCCTGCTTTATTGTGCTTTTTTGTTTCGTGTGTGAGGGTACACATTTACCCCAGTATGCATGCGTGTAAGTGTATTTTGTGTTTTGCCTATTTATGTGTATAATTATGGAGAGATGTTTAAGGCGGGGTTAAACTTTGCTGTGAAGTTTTTTTCTTGTGTTAGCAAGTAGAAGTAGTTGTCAGTTTGAAAGATGGGCATTATCTTGAATCTGCCTCCACTGCGTGTGTGTATATGTTGTGATACATGCAGGTGTCTATTTTCTGCGATTTTGATGTTGGATCGGGGTAGGGCTAATCTATTACTAAGGTGTTTTGTAGCGCCTATGTAGGATTTATCGCATGCTGGACATTTTATTACATATATCACGTTTTTTGAGGTGCAATCTAGTTTTTTTTAAATTTTGAATGTTTGTATGGGGTTCGTAAATGTGTATGTGTTTCCCTCTAATAGTATGTTGCAGACTCCACATCGTTGTTTGTTGCATTTTGTGACTCCTTTTCTTACGTCTTGATTGAGTTTGGATGAGGTAATAATGCGCTTTAGGTTTTTTGGTTTGCGTTTGCTTTTTATTATTTTTGTTGTGTTAAGGAAGTTGTTTAGTTTGCTGTTTTGGTTAAGTAGGACGAGAATTTTCGTTATCTCTGTGAAAAGCTCTGGGGTGTTTGTGTTGTGTGTGGAGACGTATGTTGGGATGTGTTCTTTGGTTCGTTCTGTAGAAGTTTGTTCTATGTTGAATTACATTTTTGGCTGTAGGTTCTGGAGTATGGTGTGTAAGTCTGTGATGCCCCCCCATGTGGGTTTCCATAGGATGAATCAGTCATCTAAGTACCTTTTCCATGATTCTACAAACAGTTTTTTAGTGATGGGGCCTAATTTGTGTTCTAATTTTTCATATAATGTGTCTTCTAGGTTGGCTAATGTAAGGGTCGCGTAAGTCGGTGCCATTTTCGTTCCCATTGCTGTACCTAGTGTTTGGATGTAGTTGGCATTGTTGAATTCGAAGGAATTATTATGTAGGATTATGTATATACTACCGATAATGAATTGCTTTGTGGATCTAGGATGTAGTGTTTGTGTGTGTCTGTTGATCCAAAATGTTATTGCTTCTTTTCCTAATGCATGGGATATATTACAATATAAACTGCTAACGTCAAATGTAACTAATAGTGTCCCGTTTTCTACTGTATGTGGTAAGGTAGTAAGAAAATGGATGTCGTCCCTTATGTTGCTCTTAACTTGGTATGTGAAAAGTTGTAATAAGATGTCTATCAAGTTGCTAAGTCTGCTTGTCGGACAGGTTGGTGCTGCTACAATGGGTCTAAATATAAGGTCACTAGGGTTTGGAGCACTAATATATTCTGAGTTTTGCGTATCGATGGCAAGTTTTATTACGTCAGATTTGTGTATTTTAGGCAGTCCGTAGAAGTTGTTGGTCTTTGTAATGAAATTTGTGAGGAAGTCCTTTTCTTTCTTGTTTAATATTTTGTTGTGTGTGGTACAAAGTTTTGTGATTTTTCAGATGGTGGTGTTATCTATGTTGGTACTAATGGGTTTATAGTAGTGTTTGTCATCAAGTAATTCTGTAATTTTTGTTTCATAATACGTTTTGTCGATGATTATTACGGCACTTCCTTTGTCTGCTTCTTTTATTATTATATCCTTATTATTATGGATCTTTTCAAGTGCTTGTTTTTGCTGATGTGTGAGGTTGCTTGTGGTTTTGTATTTTTTTGGAGGTTAAGGTTCCAGAGATTTTCGAAGTAGCTATTTAGTTCTTTTGTGTTGTTCTGTTTGTTCGGGAAGTATGTTTATTTGTTTTTTTACTACAGAATCATCTTTGTCCCCTTTGTTATGTAGTGTTTTTATTAGTCTAAATTTCCGTTCGAATTCTTTAAGGCCATGTTAGTTCCGCTATGTTGCTTTTAGGGTTGGGGCAGAAATGGAGGCCCAGCTTCAGTATTTTCATTTCATTCTTTGATAAGGAGTATGTGGATAAATTGATGATTTTGGGTATTATTTTTTCTAACCTGGAATTGTTGTTCTCTCGGGTGTTTCCTAAAAAATGGTGGGGGTTGTTTGTTTTCTTGTTTCGAGGAGTGGTGTGTTTTAGGGTGATGTGATGTTTCCTTGTAAAATGGGTGTTGTGTATATTATTGTGAGGGGTCAGTGATAAATGATTGCATGGGTTATCATTATATGTTGTTTGTGTTGGATAGTTGTGTTTCAGTTGGAATTGATGTTGCTGTTGAGGATACATGCATTGTTGTATAGGGTTGTGTTGTTGGGGGTTGTTGTAGGGTAGGTCTATTTGTTGGGATTGGTGTTGCATTGGATATTCTAATGGTTACCGTTAATGGGGGAGGTGCCTTAGGGGTCTGTTTTTAGTGGGGGGTATGAGGATAGTTGTAGACAGTGTTTTGAATTATGTGATGTCTGCGGTAGTTGTGTTGCATTGTGGGGATGTGTTGGTAGGGGTTGTTTAGTAAAGGTATTCTTTCGTTGTTTGTGTTAGTGATGTAGTGTATGTGGGAATGAATTTTTTTATTGTGTTTGCTGAAGTTGGTGGTAATGGTTTGGTGTGTATTGCTTAGGATTGTATATAAGTGGGTATTTTTGTGGAGATGGTATGTTGTCTGGTGTGTTGTGTTTGTCAAGGGCGTGGGTTCTTGTGTAATTTTGAGGTGCTATTAGTGTGCGTTTTGGGTGGGTCTGTTGTTGGGAATTTGTGTATGATGTGGATATACTGTGGTTGCTTCTATGTGTGTAGTTGTATCTGTTGTGTGGATGTGTGTGTATGGTGTATGCTTCGTTTCTTACCTTTGTTATGCGATCTGTGTGTTTGCGGATATCGTGTAAGAGTGTTCTGTTCCTGGTTGTCCTTGTATGTATTTGTCGATTGTTTACTTCTTTCTTTTTCCCGCAGGTTTTTTAGCCAGGTTATTTTCCGTCCAATGATTTCCCTTGATTTTTCCTCCTCTTTTTTGCATTCAGATTACCAGAGTTCCAAGAGGGATTGGTGTGTTTCCTTGGGGCAAAGTTCCTTTAGTTTTAAAAATATTTTATTGTCAATTTCTGTTTATTCTCCGTAGAGTGTACTTTCTTGTCTTCCTGTATGTCGATTTCGGCCTGAAGTTTTGAAATACCCTGAGCATTTTTGATTTTCACTTGTTACTATATATATATATATATATATATATATATATATATATATATATATATATATATATATACGTGTGTCTGTGTGTTTATGGATATAGATATTTTTGCTTCCACTAAAATCTTACTTATTCTATTTGCAAATTATTTAAAAAAATGTTATTATCTATACTCCTATGAATTTGTTTTTCTGTTGAAATTCATATTAAACTCCCTCTTTTCTATTTATTTAAAAAAAGACAATACAATGTTCTCATATATGGGTTGTGGAGTTGCATTCACTAGCAAAAGATCTAGCTTATTTATATATGGATTTAAAAATTCATTCTAATTAGTTTCCTATTATTTGCTTCGGTTTTCTAATGGGGTAATCATCTTTAGTAAACTTTACGTGTAATTAGATTCATGCAGATATTCTACATGACTTATAGTTGTATAATATTCGCGTATAAAAGCTTATAGTAAACACACAAATGTTTTCCATATATATTTATGTATACGTATATATTTTTATAGAACAAATGCTGCCTTTCAAGCTCCTAGAGTTTTTGGTTTACATACATTAAACTATTAAGGTATTTGAAGCCATGCAAAACTTTTTATTTGTGCTTATCCCTGAAAAATCTGTACAAAAGTGTTAAAAAAAATGAAATTTGCCAGGTGAAGGAGAACGCCGCTATTATAATTGCATAACCTAGTAGATATTAGTTCATGTTTTCATTTTTATCCTTGCAGTTAACATGTTTTCATAACTCAGTCATTGACGGCAGAGTTAAAATCACTCGTCAGCTGAACCTTTTGGTTTCGATGTTCGGTGGGGGTGCTTGAGTCTTTTTTTAAATACTTTTTAAATCATTGCTATATATTGCGTCCAATCTATCTATCTATCTATCTATCTATCTATCTATCTATACAAGTGAAAATGTTTGTCTGTCTTTTCTCCATGGTAGTTAAGGAAGACTATTATACAGAAAGGCATTACCTTACATATTCACACTTTTTAGTATATACCTATGCACATAACTTTATGAACAGTGAATAGGGCCCCGAGACAAGCCGGGGAACTATGAATCTATAAATGTGAACGTGGTTGTGTGTGTCCGTGGGTCTGTGTGTGTGTCTGTGTACATTTCCAATTTTAGGTATACAGGCTCGAAATTTGATACACAGTGTACTGAGATGCAGGAAAATCTTTGTGATTAGTTAACGATCAGAAACGTGGCTGTTAAGGGGTCAAAGTTTAAGGATTTTACCTTTGAAAACCCTACCAAACTCCTCAGACAATTTCGGGTCTAAACGCTTAAAATTCTAGATATAGGTTCCATGGAGATATATCTAACTTAATAACTTGATTTGAACCCCAAACAATGAAAGCTAAAGGGTCATAATAGGGGTCTAAGCTAAAAAAAATGACCGATTTTTTTTTTGTTTTTTTGCTCAACATACACCTTAAAACACCCGGCAACCCCGGACAGAAATATTAGTATATCTGTAAAAGCGAACGTGTCCGTGTGTCTGTGGGTGTACATTTCCCTACGCAATATTTCCGCCAATTGTAAGTCTACAGACGCGAAATTTGATATACAGGGTATTGAGAGTCAGGGAAATCTTTGAGATTGGTTTACTGTCAGAAATTTGGCTGTTAAGGGGTCAAAGTTCTACGATTTTACCGTAGAGAACTCTACAAAATTCTTCCGCCAATTTTAGGGCCTAAACACTTGAAATTTTAGAAATAGGCTCCTTGGGCATGGATCTAACGTAGTAATTTTATTTGAGCCCAGAACAATAAATGTTCAAGAGTAAATAGGGGGTAAAGTAAAAAAAAAACAAAAATTGGGCGTTTTTTTTTATTGCTCAACATACATATCCAAACACCCGGGCAACCCCGGGCTGAAAAGCTATTAATATATAAAATACTGGATGTATAGGGAACAATAGGACATCAATAAATTTGTAGATTCCTTTAAGAAAAGACGCGTTAATCAATTAATTGCCCATTTTTATCATTTCTTATGAGATTATTTTTTGTTTAACTATTACACTGACTCCTAATTATGCACAATTTCTACATTCTGCATAATTGTGTAGAATGTAAAATCAAAACCTTTCGGTATCCTCCATATATATATATATATATATATATATATATATATATATATATATATATATATATATATATATATATATAGAGAGAGAGAGAGAGAGAGAGATAGATAGATAGATAGATAGATAGATAGATAGCAAGAGAGAGAGAGAGAGAGAAAGGAGGAAGTCAGTGTATGTGCGTTCCTTCCTCATCTCATACGTTCCTAAACGGCTGGGCCTATCTTTTGAAAATTTCTCACAAATGTTCTTTATATGTCTGGCAGTGTTCCTAGATACGATTTCTACAGGATTTCAGCCAATGAGTATCGAGCATCCGATCTAAGATATAGTCTGTTTTTCTTTTAAGAAATACACAATATTAACAAGAGGATATTTTTCAGTTCCATCGGCCAAGGGAAATAGTGCTCAGCTAATCAGGGAAGATGGAATTCTAAGCAAACACACCCGAAATTTCATGAATGACATTGGCATTACTATTTTGTTTTTTATATGTATATATTTATTTTGCCAGCTTAGTCCACTGGGACAATTATTCCAATTAATACATATTTTTAAATCGAGGTTTGATTCTATAATCTACATATACAATCTGCATCAATTAATACCCCATGTTTAAACCTATTCTATGACATTGCAAAACTAAGGGACCGGCTACCCCCCATATATATATATATATATATATATATATATATATATATATATATATATATATATATATATATATATATATACGTGTATATATATATACGTACTATATATATACATATATATCACGTACTATATATATATATATATATATATATATATATATATATATATATATATATATATATATATGCATGATTCATTATTTGTGATTTCTAGGCCAATTGAATGGTCGTGGATTTGCTTTCAATAGCATTTTGCGCTCTATAATGTTTTTTTTATTATATTTTCACCCTTGGGCAGCAATATGTCTGTTCACGTTACACTTGCACTTCTGCACGTCAGTACAGTTAGGGAAGCAGGGATCTGGAATGGAATACCAAAGTCTAGCGGTTCTGGGGAAGAAACTACTGGTGTAGAAAGATATTTTACATCTAGAGACTTCTACTGTGTGAGACTGAGATTTAGTTGCCCGTCGAGTTTGTCGATTGTGTTCACGTCGTGGGGGAACAAGTGTTTGCAGTTCGTCAGCATTCTCCATTAAAATACTTGTAGAACAGGCAGAGGGGTGCGACATTTCGTCAATGGGAGAGAGGCTGAAGCTTCGATGCCAGTTCAGGGCCTATCAGATTGGCGACTCTCTTTGGAGACTTGTCTAGGAGCGAGAGACTAGTAGCAGATTCGCCAGCTCAAATATGACAACAATAATCCGTACATGGGCGAGTGGTGCCTTATAGAGGTATAGGATACTTTCGGGTGTTAGTAATTTTCTAGTACAGTAGAGAAAACCTTAATTCTTTGCGGCGGCCCTGGCACTCCTTTCGATGTAATTGTTCCAACTCATGTTTCCTGTAAACGTAAGGCCAAGGAGTTTGAAGAATGCACTCTCAGATACAGTGTCGATTACAGTTAGGATGTCTTCTGTGGAAAGGGTGTGTATTAATCCATATTGTTCGTCAGTCAGACGTTTAGGATCTGTAAGGTGATGGACTAGAGCATGGTTAATTAAGCTCCTTAATATTTTGGCAAAAAGTGGGAGTGTGCTAATGGGGCGATAATTTAATGGACCCTTTCTGTCGGCAGAATCCTTATATACTGATAATGGAGAAGCAGTTTTCCAACAGCCCGAAAGCAAGAATCATTAAGGCATGTGTTGTAGAGTGTAGAGTCCACTGCAGCTGCTGCAGCTGAGCACTTTTTTAATAGCACAGCTGGGATGAGATCAGGTCCACATGCATTTGAAGTGTCAAAGTGTATCTATGATAGTATGCACCTGAGCAGGGGTGATTTCTAAACCATCTAGCGTGGTGTCTGTCCGCATAGGAAAGTTAGGTAGGGGGTGGTTGATCGCGTCCAGTGTGGAGTTTGAGGCAAACCGACTGGCAAGCATGTTAGCCTTCTCGGTTGCTGAGCAAACAACCTCGTGATTGTTGGTTATTGGGGGAATTCTTGATTGTCCATTATTTACTACACTGTTGTAGATTTTCCAGAAGTCATGAGTTCCTAGTTTTTGTGCTTCGATTCCTTTTTTACTGGTTTCTGTATATTCTCTTTTAGCTGTCGCTATTTCTTTCTTAACGTTACTTCTTGCGTCTATGTACTTCTGTCTGTTTGAACTTTACTTATGTCAGTTTAATCTGCGGTATTCATGCTGGCTTGGAGCAATGGCTGTTGCGCAAGTTCAAGTAAGAGAGTGGGGCCATAAAATTTCCACATGTGGACATGTGCTTACATTGCTGTTTTGAGCCATTCAGTGGTCTCCTTTGCACACTGTTCAGCAGAAAGAGAAAAATATTTCCCCATGGGACATCTCTGATAAGATCTCTGATGGGTTCCCAGGCAACATTTTTATAATATCTCGTTGTTTTTAGCACTGGCTCTTCAGTTTTGGCCTAGAGTTTAGGGCAGTTTCAACCATTATCACTGCATGATCAGCGTTTCCAAGTGGTCTGTCGGCATTCGTTATATAATTATCGGGTAATGTGGTCAAAAACAGATCTAGAAGTGATGCGTGTTGTGCTTCCTGATCAGGAAAACGAATTGGGAATGTAACCATTTGTGATAGGCAGTAAAAGATAGAGAAGATATGTGTTGTGCTGCCCGCTGTGGCTGTGTAAGTAACGAATCCCTATCAGTTTTTTTTGTGGTGGACATTAAAGTCACCAAATACATGTATGTGTGCGCTAGTGTCGAGGGAGAGTGATGTGCTTATGCTGTCATAGACTGTGTTTATTATGCTACAGTCCTGGGTCGAGGGAGAGCTGTAGAGAAAATAAAAGTAGCTAATGTCGTGTTGCATGTTAACTCTACACATAAACGCCTGATCGTCCGATTCTAGGTTTGTTTCTTTAGTCAGGGGGAGTGTATTACAAATGTAAACTCCAAGTTCGTGCATATGCCTGTCAGAGTCCTCACGGCAGAGTGGGAGATATCCATTCATGTTTAAGTAGTTAGAGGGGGTGGAAAAGTGTAGGTTAGTTTCACTTCGTGGTGATATATCCGGGATATTTTTTTTCGGAGAAATGCTTCAACATCAGCTAAATTAGATGTTCGTTAATGCAAGCCTCAAGGGAGGAGGCAAGTTGGATTAGTTTGACCCTAAGCCTGGTTTAAGTTTATTTTTGGTTGTACAGTCATCATATTGTAAAAGAGTTTAGGTAAGGAGGAGCCGAACAAAAGACTTTGCAGAGTCTCACAAATGCAACAAAGTAGACCATCACTCTGACCTTTCTTTAACTAGGATTGTGGCCTAAGGAAAGCGGCGATGAGTGCAGGATCCCTTTCAATGCTTTACACTGCACTGCAAACATCCCGATATTATACAACTGTTAATAGAGCTACCGCTCTAAGCGCTACCAAAAAGTTAGGGCTCCTGTACTACCAGTCGGAAACAGTAGTCAGGAACTGCCAATCCGGTAGCCTCAGCCCATCAGAGGAAGGTCAACCCAATCTAATTGTTCTGGCATATGTGGTACTCAGGCACTCTCAAGTGCCCAGTTTTGAGAGGTGGGATGTTTCGGGAGTGAAGAAAACGGCATCCATTGCCCTAGACAAGAAACAAGATCTACCACTGGTTGTTTCTGTCAAATCACTGTGATATCGTCTCTGCGCCTGCAAGGAAGGATATGGAAGCCGGGCGATAAACAGATCCTATCTACTCCTTAAGCAATGTAGCTTTGCAAACCGGTAATTTGTTTGATACACCACCTCTATAAAGTTGCCATCCAAGACTGAAGGGCCCTATCTCCCCTTTGGTTTTGTTTCCGAATTTCTTTTCCTAGACGGATGATCTGGGAAGATCTATTTGGTATGTAAGCACTGAGAAGGGTTGCTCCGCGCCTGGGGTCTAATCCAGGTGTTTCTGCGACCCCACGTGATTAGTTAGTTTTACTGGGTTAGTGTGGAGAGGTTAATTATCTGCCGAATAGTTACCCTATTAAGTGATTAAGGGACATTGTTATTTCATTGTTACTGGCTAAAGGTGGTGAGTAAAGCTCACGCAGTGTAAGAAACTAAGTTTGTAAGAAGACTTGTAAGGAGTTAATGGGGTTTGATTTTATTCATATGTTACCTTACGTATATGATACTGTTACAGCACGAGAAGTTATTAAATATTGACCTAACAGTTTTGCCCAATCTCTGTATACGTTAGATGACAGGCGGGTTAAGATGAAGTGTAATACAATACGGATAAAACAGTAGGTAAGTTTTGCATCGTGTGTAATTTTGTAAATAGAAATATGGGCAGGTTTTTAATAGATTCAAATAAGTTGAAGGTTGAAGTTGTAGGTATTAAGTATGTGTCTATTATTAAAGGAATATAATTTCAGAAATACTACTCCGATTCTTGTACATAATTGTATATGAAAAAACTAAACTAAAAAAAATAGGGATACATCATACTCCCCAAATCACATAAATTGATCAAATACCTTGTCTTCTGTACAACGAAAATAAAATTTTATGAAGAAGCTAGGACAGAGTGTTTCACACTACTCTCTGAATAAACAAAGGGGGATTACTTAATTCCAACTTCCGAGATGCCTTTAGTTTGTATTAACCCTGGTAATTGCTATATTTTACCATTAATTGTAAAATATGATAGTATATATATATATATATATATATATATATATATATATATATATATATATATATATATATATAAACTACTTGATCAACCTATGTGCTCCTTGAAATATTATCTTTTCATTATGTGATAGGTATATATTTCATAGAGATTTTCCGCACTTTCAATCTTTTTTATATGAGGTGAATTCCGGAGAACTACTAGTAATAATAAAAATAATGATAATTACGACAGAAAAACAAGAATATGTCCAAATATAACAGTGGATCACAAATTTAATCGATGGATGATATAGTTCTGCCTTACTATGGAATCCTTTTTCTCGTGATCTGACACGGTGTCGCCTGATAAAGCGTCTTATATGCTTCTTTGTACACACACACACACACACACACACACACACACACACACACACACACACACACACACATATATATATATATATATATATATATATATATATATATATATATATATATATATACAATTTCACTCTGTCAATATCGGACCCCAACCGAAAATATAATCGATCTTAATTCTAGAATGCTATTCAGACGATACGAGGTGCTTTCAATAATTTTCCAGACTTTTTCGTGCGGGCGTTTTTATTGATAAGGCACACAAAAAAAACTGTAATCCTCTTTTGCTTCGGCTTCAATAAATTTGCTGTTCGATTCCAACAACGAACGAGTTAAAAACCTCTCAGTTCCTAGCGAATAATCGTGTATACGCGCCCCTGAATGACATCAAATAGTACACTTTTTATATATGTCTATAAACTGCTTTATTTACAATCTCACACCTCTCATCATCCATCACACAATTCGTGCCTGCCTTACGTTACTCAAAATTGATGCTCGATTCATGCAAAATGGTTCAAAATAGTATACGTTGTTTCATACGTTTCTTGACAGTGTTTATAGTAAACACAGAATTGTATTACCTACTGGTCTTCTAAGGTGTCAAATTACATTTTGTAAAAATACACCAGCTGTTACAATCAGGTATTTTCTAATCTGTGCTCTACCTGTTCATTTGTATCTAAAATCATGAAAATTGGGCTGTCATCTCATAAGACATAGAGTAATATGTTACTGAATTTTCACGAGTTTTATACAATTTAAATCCCATGTGCAAAAATGTCTGGAAACATGTTAGGAGAATCGTTCTTTATTGCATCATTCTTATTCGCATTTCATTAATATTTATCATTCGAATTCACCGTAACATCCCATTCATATGTGTGTTTATATTTTCCTAGTATATGTTTATATACTAGCGCATATATGTTTATATACTAGCGCATTACTTAACATCGCCCGGGTGTAAAATATGTATTAATATAATTGTTTATCTCATGCAGATTTCATATTTTATTATAATAAGTCTAAATCTCATTTTATTATAATTGTTTACTTAATAAATAGTAGTGATTTCAAAAGTATGGGAAAATAAACGAAACAAAACATAAAAAGTAGGTGCAATATCAGTACTGTATTTGAGCAGTTATGTTTAAAGTAACATTGACTCGGACGACTCTTTTCTGTAACGGAATTTTAAACATTTAGTTGAAATTATAAGTTACCAAAACATTAATAAGTACTCAAAACGATGAAGGGCAGGTTACCCGGACGTTCGATGTTTCTAGTTTGGTAAATTCCTAATATGAATTTATGATTTATTTATTAATGAAACAGAACCAATTAAAACGATGGCGTAATAGAAAATATACAGGGCACTGCAGCTTCTATTTCAATATTCGGGTTTTCACAATATCAAATAACATCAATTCCTTTTGACGGACTGATTCTTGCTATTTTTTCTGATGAGTTAAAAACATAAGAGATTCACTAATTAAATTAAGTGATTGATTTTGCGCTACGAAACAGATACTATCAAGAATTGTATAAATCAACTGTTTTGAAGGAATGTCTTATAAGATGGTCAACATCATGAATTTGGAATATAAATGTTTTGTAATTTATTCCATATATTGCTCTGTAATCACATTGAGGTTTTTATATAAGGATTGATATATAATAAGAAAATATATTCTACAATATATATGTATATATATATATATATATATATATATATATATATATATATATATACTAGCAAAAGTGGCCGTCGTTGACTGGGTTCCAAAACAGCCTACAGAAAATGGACTCTGATTTATGAAAGTATGGTAGGTTATGAAAAGAAAGGGGTGTAAAGAGATAGCTTCGAATTTGGGGGTATCAAAACCAAAGCAAAATTCGATGAAAGTAAAAATAAAATAGATACACCCCATACTTTATTATACCATACCTGTTCACACGGAAACACTTATCTAATATTCTCTGGATATATATTAAAAAACCTTGTTAAACTTTGCGACATATTCCCATTCTATGGAGGCCAGGTGCGAACGAACACCCCATAATTTTATTATACCATGTTTCCTCAAACTGAAATATAATTATTAAAGTATACTTACGCAGATAAATATGAAAAGTATTTATAAGAGTATATGCCTATTTCCATTCTATGGAGGTCAGGCCGAACGCAGACCCCATAATTTTAATGGGCCACTGTTCTGCCAGATCAAAGATGCACATTACTGTGTCTCAATACATCTTCTATCATCATATGTAATCGTTTTTTTTAATAGTCAACCATATAGGAGCCTATTCGTGACCAGAACGACACACATAGACATTCAGCTTTATGTTATAGATATATATAGAGAGAGATAAACGGAGTCCATTTTTTGCATACATTAACTCCGCAGACACCATATATATATATATATATATATATATATATATATATATATATATATATATATATATATATATATATATATATATATATATATTTATATGTGTGTGTAAATATATATATATCCACATACAATATATATATACATATATATATATATGTATATATATATATATATATATATATATATGTGGGGGGGTTAGTGTGACTGTGTGTGTTTGTGACTGCTGCAAATATATATATATATATATATATATATATATATATATATATATATATATATATATTATTGCTGCATTATTTCAACATGATCGCCTTAATATTGTGTCCTCTCCATCTTATTGTCTATACCAGTGGTTTTCAAAATGTGGCCAGCAAAACCCAGGGAGTCCGCTACGACAAGACAGGGGGTCCGATGCCGGACAGCGAATCCTATTTGTGCGTAGTTTGATGTTTTATATATTTTTAACAGACATTTTCTACTTATAATATGTAAATGTATGTACTTAAATTTAAATTAGGTAGTTGAAATGTAGCCTTTTCCTTTAATGGAACCGCTTTTTTTTTTAATTTTGTCCGGTGGTTTTAATTTAATAATTTAATTTTAATAACAAATCAATAAATGGGTTAACTAAATTTATTTTAACATTTGTTCGTTTTTTATTATTCTCGTAATTAATTATCTATTACAATTAAACTAACGTAATAACAATTCAAAATATTTACTTTTAACAATATATGTTTCTTTTGTTACTGTAATTGATACCTATTTTATCTTTTTTGTTTCGTAGAAACGTTAATAATTTTATTATAAGGTTATTGCTCGTTTTTATTTTAAAGTGCACAGTAAGAATTTGTAATATATAAATACTTGTTACTTATTATTTATAACATCTTATATTAACCTAGTTCATAATTAAACCTTTCAGGATCTCCAGCTACGTTATATCTGGAAATGGTTTCTCAATTATTAAATCATTTCTCTCTGGCAGGTTCGTAAGAGTAGTGGTAGATGGGCAGAAATCAGAAGCCAACAGTATAAATGCTGGAGTCCCCCAGTGGTCCATCCTGCTCCCAACCCTTTTCCTGATCTACATTAATGATCTTCCAAATCACATCCTTACATCATTCATAGATATTTATGCTTATGACACTACTATCTATGGTAGCACATCTAAGATCGTAAACGACCAAGTTCTCTCCGATACTCTCTTCTCTGATCTTAAGCAAGTGGTACTATGGGAAAGAGGTGGCTGGCTACTTTGAATGCATCTAAAACCAAGTCTTTATCTTTACATCATCAACGCTCTGATCCCCATCTTACATGAATTGAAATGAATGGGTCTAGTCTTGGAGAGGCTCCAAGTTTTGACAACTTTCTGGGCTTGTTTTTACTCCTGATCTTAAATTGAACACATACATCAAATCCGTTGCCAAGGCCGCTAGAAAATTGGTGGAATCCTGCTATCCATCCAGTAGATATCCCACTGCTGATACAATCTTCTATCTATATGAGAGCCAGATACATCCAAGGATCAATTACTGTTACCACATCTGGACATGAACTGCTAGAAAGCACTTATCCTATCTTGATAGAGTTTAAAATAGACTTCGTAGCCCCGTAGGGGACGCCCTTTTCTGTTCCCTGCAACATCTTTCTCAGAGAAGATGTGTTGCAAGTTTGTCTCGGGTTACTGTTATTTTCATGGAGAGTGCTCGTCTACGCTCCAATTATGGCCTCCTCCTCGCAAAACTTTCACAAGAAATACCCGTCTTACAGAAAACACTATCAATAATCTCCCCAATCTTTATCTGTGCCTAAACCGAAACGTTGATTCCGTGAACAAAGATTATATCTTAGAACTGCAAGAGATGCCCCATGAGGAAACATTGTTTCTCTTTCTGCTGAACAGTGCGCAAATGAGACCACTGAATCGTTCCAAACTGCAATCGAAGCGAATGATCTCATGCGGAAATTTTATAGCAATACCCACTCTCCCCAATGGTCTACTTAAACCTACACAAAGGCAGCATACATACCGCAGATTTAAACGAGCGAAGTCCAGTTCAAACAGACAGAAGTACATAGGAGCTTGAAAGAAATAGCGACAGCTTATAGAGAATTTACGGAAACCACTAAAAAACGCATCGAACCACAAAAACTAGGAACTCATGACTTCTGGAAAATCTACAACAGTGTAGTAAATAATGGGCAATCAAGAATTCCCCCATTAACCAACAATCACGAGGTTGTTTGCTTAGCAACCGAGAAGGCTAACATGCTTGCCAGTCGGTTTGCCTCAAACTCCACACTGGACCCTACCTGACTTTTTTATGCGGACAAACAGCACGCTAGATAGTCCAGAAATCACCCCTGCTCAGATGCATACTATCATAAAAAACCTTGACACTTCAAAAGCATGAGGACCCGATCTCATCCCAGCTGTGCTATTAAAAATCAGCTGAGCCGAAGTAGCTGCAGTTCTCTCCAAACTCTACAACAAATGCCTTTAGGAATTTCGCTTCCCGGGCTGTTGCGAAACTACTTGTCTGGTACCAGTATTCAAGAATTCTGTCGAAAGAACTGACCCCTTAAATTATCGCCCCATTGGCCTCCTCCCATTTTTTTGCCAAAATAGTTGAGACCTTATTTAACCATGCTCTAGTCCATCACCTTACAGATGTTAAACATCTGACTGACCAACAATATGGATTTTGACAAACCCGTTCCACAGCAGACATCCCCACTGTAATCTCTGAACGTATATACAATTACCTGGACAGCGCGGGGGATAGCAGAGCGGTAGTTTTAGATATATCTAATGCTTTTGACAGGGTATAGCATAAGGGTCTCCTCAGAAAAATTAGATCATACAGTATCAGTGATAGAATACTCAACATAATAAAACCCTACTAAGATGAGAGAACAATCCAGCTTGTCTCCCACGGTCTCATATCTAAACAATATGATATAAATGCGGGAGTACCCCAGCGGTCTATCCTTGGACTTCTAATTTTCCTGATATTCATTAATTGCCTCCCCGACAAAATTACCTCTGAGATGGGTATATATGATGATGACACCACACTCTATAACAGACACGACAGGAAAACAAATGAACACATATCTAATGAAAGGGCAGAAACACTAGACGATGCCCTCCAATCTGTAGTGGACTGGGGACAAAAATGGATGGTCACGTTCAATGCCGCCATGACTAAACTAGTTTCATTCAATAATTACAAGAAACCATCTCTACCCCCTATAGGAATGGCCAACGACTCTTTATCCGATAGTACATCTTTCAAACTCTTTGGCCTAGCATTCACAGGAAACATGAGTTGGAACAATCACAATTAAGGCATTGCCAGGGCCGCTGCAAGGACGGAGGACTCTCTCCCTACCGTGCTACAAAAATACTAAGACCCGAAAGTATCCTGTACTCTATAAGGCCACCATTCGCCCATGTATGGAGTATTGCTGTAATGTTTGGGCTGGTGCATCGGCTACTTGTCTCTCGCTCCTTGACAAGGTGCAAAAGAGAGTCACAAATCTGATAGGCCCTCGACTGGAATCTAAGCTACCGCCTCTGCCCCATTGACGAAATGTTGCACCCCTCTGCCTGTTCTAGAAGTACTTTAATGTTGAATGCTTTTACGAAATGAGGCATTGTGCCCTCACGACACAAACACCCTCGACAAACTCGACAGGCTGGTAAATCCTAGTCCACACTGTAGAGACCCCTAGATGTAAAAAATATTTCTACTTAAGTAGTGTCTTTCCTAGAACCGCTGGACTTTGGAATTCGATTCCAGGTCCCTGCTTCCCCAACTGTACTGACGTGCAGAAGTTCAAGTGCAACCTGAACGGGCATCTTGCTGCCCAAATCCCTACATCCCTGGATAGCAATCTTCATGGCTGCAAAGGTCATAGGTTTGATTAGCGTAGGTTCTTCTTCATCTGGTTCCACTAGGCTTCAATAACGTTCAAATTTGGCGAGATTTAAACAACAGGGATCGATCATTCTCGAAGCCACGGTGACGTGATTTTCGC
>NC_136489.1:37060514-37360514 GCF_053919585.1 Euprymna scolopes
GGCCTTGTGCCTAATTTGCTCAGTGGGGGAGCAAATAAATACCATCTGTTCCGGCAGATGCTGCAAGCTATGACTAGCTATGACTAGCAAAGACCAGATGTGGGGGCAACCCCACATGCCTGACCATTAACCAGCTCCCATTTCCCACCTCTCGGGAGCTGGTCCCCCTTTTTCCCTTCCCCCTCCCTTCACTCCTCACATTAAAAATCGGCCTTGTGCCTAATTTGCTCGGTGGGGGAGCAAATAAATACCATCTGTTCCGGCAGATGCTGCACTTAAGATAATTTGTACCAGTCAATGGAGGGGAAACCCTCTATACTGGGACAATTATTATTTTTGGTAACCAGATTGACCCCTTTTAGGGGAGCTGGTTTTTACCTCACATTAAAAACGGCCTTGTGCCTAATTTGCTCAGTGGGGGAGCAAATAAATACCATCTGTTCTTCAGATGCTGCACTTCCATTTCTTGTTCTCTTTCGGTGGAGGAGAAATCCTTCACGACTGAGACAATTTTTATTTTTGTACCTTTTCTCCACGTTAAAAAACGACCATGGTGTCTAACTCTGTCCCGTGGGAAGGCATAGTTAATAGGTACTATATGAGCTATTGTCAGATCAATTAAAAAGCGACTGAAAAAGAAAAAAATGTCCGCGTGCTCGGATTTTAGTCGATTTTATCTTGTCATGGTGAATTATTTTTGAAAAATCAATTAAAGTAACTTGATTATTAATAGATATTCCATCGAATTAAGTAAGACGCGTTTAGTCTCCATCAACACCTCGATATATGTCCAGAACTAAGAGCATGCATTTTCCACAACCGACGGTGGGAGCTCGGCGAATATTCAACATATAGCAGCGACCAAACTGGTTTTAGTGTGATCATAGGTCAGGTATGTTATGTCCTCGGTGTACGAATAGAAGAAATAGTCCAGTGATTTCAGTCGGGGGAGGAGGAGCTGAGAGAAGGGCACACACTTGTAGCACTCTTTGTGAAGCCAATCCGCGAAATGTTTGGTCTAGTAAGCAGCGACGAGGCCTGCTGTTACATCCCGGCTCGGCAAACAGCAAGCTGATATCATCGGTGGATCACTACTCTCTTACACATATCCAGGTAGACTTTGGTGTTGATTTTCATGCCGACTTCGATGATTTTGAGGTGGCATGATATGGCCATCACTTGCAACCACGCCATAGACAATAAGCGTTGCGGCAAACCTTGTTTTCCTCACCCTGGGCACGAGTCTGTTATCGGGAACTGCCTTTTAAGGTTGTTGGCAATGATCCAGTTTTCATAACGTGGATTGATAGAAAGCATGGTCTGAACAACGTCGTATCTTCAATAGCACTCGTTGGAAATTGTGTCACTTTCAGATATGATATGAGGCTCCTATCACGCTTTGGGATTTGAATACAAATGGCCAACTGATTAAAGAATCCATTGATCTAACCATTATCTGAACTTGAATTACAAGGATTACACTATCTTACTGTGTTTAATTTTACTAACTCTTCGTCATTGTGTATGTTTATCCAAGCTATTGGTTCATGTAGACATTTAGTATAAATAGTTAAAATGTTCTGTGCTCTAATACTTCGCTTGCCAACTTTTTACATAATCTCGCGGAAGATCTTGTCCTAAATAGTAGTCCTCTACTTCTTAGTGGCACCATGCCTTGATTTGGTGGAAACACAGTAAACAAAACGTGTACGTTATGTTTATTTACATGATTTCTGTTAAACACCACGTAGTTACATACTCATTGCATATCAAATAAATTTATATTTTACTGTGAGTCATGTATATTATAGAACGTCTCTATTTATAATCGACGTATTATCCTTGTCTGCGTTGTGACGTTACTTATTTAACAGCAGAAGGTTATTTAATTATTGATCATTTCTAAAAAGAAAATAACCTAACGCAATCTTCCTTGACTATTTTCAGGTGTTCGTGTATTAAAGGCGCCGTCATTGTTATTTATCCTTTAACTACATGTTGATTCACGCTGATTTGAAAAAGAAAAACGAAAACTCTATTCTTACGTATAAGATATGCATGATATTTGCAGTGAGATCAAATTGGTATGAAATAAAGTGCATAAATTAGTTTCTACTTGTCATGGTACATACGTTGAAACTTAAACAACAACTAAACATTATGGAGTGAAAATGTAGCTGATGATTATCCTAGACTCCAAACTAATAATTTCAAAGAATGCAAATTACCAAGGGCAAAACAATTATTTTAATATTATATCACCAGTATAAAAACCAATGAATATGTGTTTACAGTGAGAAAAAAAAACGAGTTATGTTCACCAGCTAAAGAGAAACAAATACCTGTTCCTTTATTCTTTCCTGCAAAAAAAAAAACACACTTACCTATGTCTAACATTTTTAGCTTGTATATGATTCCGCTTGTAAAAGAAAAATATAGAGTATTTGCGTCACATTTATTACTTTTTTAAATGCAAAGAGATCGCCGTGACGTGCACCGTCGTTTAATACACTTAAATATGATAATATAATGAATCCATGGTACGGATGTATATATATATATATATATATATATATATATATATATATATATATATATATATATATATATACATATATTATATGGTGGTCACCGCTATTCAAAACACTACGCGGTAATATATATATATATATATATATATATATATATATATATATATATATATATACATATATATATATATACATATATATATATATATATATATATATACAGTTGTGAAATACAAAGTAAAATTTATTACTTATTATTCGACAGAATACTCAAAAACTGGTGTGTTGAGTAGCCCTTAATCCGCGAGTTTCCAAGAATGCTTAATATTCTCATCAGAAGAAAACTGTTAGCAAAATAAGAAAGAAATGCATGATATTAGCATTGACATGCATTTGTTGCTTACTGCATGATATGAAATTAAATGTTTTATGACTTTTAGGCAAACATATGAAAAAAGAATACACTGTAAATAGGGAACAATTTAGGCGATGTGTTCTTTCGGGAATATATGAGGAAAAATAACGTATATATATATATATATATATATATATATATATATATATATATATATATATATATATGTGTGTGTGTGTGGGTGTATATATATATATGTGTGTGTGTATATATTAGCACGCATGTGTACGTATATATCCATTTATATTTGATTCAGATTTCAACATTAAAACAAAAAACGCCAACTGTAATAAAGAGTATTAGCTGTAACTGAAGAGAACAACAGCAGGTCCGCGTCTGAATAATCCGCGTTTAAAATGCGTTGTAAAAAAAAAAAAGAATTAAAAATATTGAAGGCAGTCTAAATTCATACGTCGATTTTCGCCTGAAAAAATCTGATTAATGGGGAGCGAGTGAAAAGAAACGAAATCAAGCTAGAAACGTTGTCAGGGTGTACCACAGCAATGAAACCTTCCCGCCGGTAGCCACGTAGACAATGTTTCTGGCGCGAATAATATACTTGTATTATAAAAAGAACAACATTTTTTAAACTCCACGTATTAAGGAGGTTCTAACTCACCTATTTGTAGAATTCTGCTGAATAATAAATAAACTAATTGTAAATTATTTTACAGTTTGACGCTTATTATTAGTTATCATAAGTTCTAATTTAATCAGCGAATATATGAGCTTTTCGTTTGAATGGAATTAGTATATAATTTGCAATATTTATATTGCTTTTTGAGGTTACTTTTACCTTTTCAAAGCTTTATATATATATATATATATATATATATATATATATATATATATATATATATTAATTATTAATTAGAAACAGTTATACTTAATCGCTACAAACAGCTATATGTTCAGTCAATGATACTTTGTTAGGCGACCCTGAATTTCGACGCCATAGAAAAAGAGAAAACATTGAGCTCTTCAAAAAAATTATAAAAATAGAGAGCTCTTTTATAAGAAGTATAAAAGTTTGGAAATTCCATTTCAAACTATTTCGACGGTTGGAGTTTTAGACATAGATATATAGATTTGAAAGGATTAAAATTGATCGTATTTTATGTCCTTCTAGCGACCAAATGTAACAATGTCCTTGTAATAAATATCAAAAGTCATTTTGCTCTTGTTATCGAGCACTATCTTACAACCTCTCTCTCTCTCTCTCTCTCTCTCTCTCTATATATATATATATATATATATATATATATATATATATATATGCATATACTTTTTATTTCCCATTTTATATTGAAGATGTAGGTAAAAATAACTTTTTCCTGCTATATAATTTACCACTCAAACTCTATCCAGATATTTTAATCTATTTCTCTTACATAAAATACTCGCACCACATTTTTACCCGAATATTTGACGTGCTACTCCCAAACTTAGTGAACAGTTAATCGAAATTTAGAACAATTCTTATCACAATAGTTTATTTACTCACATGTTCTATTCCGCCAGTCCTTATCGAGTAAGATCTTTAGAAAGAAAATCACTGACAACCGCCCTTTACTTTGTATTTCACCTGTTAAGCCATAGACATTTGTTGACACCCATCTCCAAACTCAGTCATGTTGTATATTTTTATGTTGTTACGCTTTAATAATTTTTAATTGTTTGATTTATTGGTATCTCTTTTTATTGTTTCTTGCATTGTGTCCCTATATCGTTTCATTTTATGGTATACCGTTTATAATATAACCCACACGCACACACGCATACACACACACGTATATATATATATATATATATATATATACATATATATGTGTGTGTGTGTGGGTGTGTATGTGTGTGTGTGTTTAGTTGTGTAGATGTATGTACGTGTGTGAGTGAGTGATTGGGGAGATTCTAATTTTTTTACTGGTGCCCATATAATTACGGATTCAGTACAAAATACACATTTACGACACAATTCCCAATTCTGCTTCTTTATAATCCTCCTTATATTTTATTATAAAGTGTGTTTATTTTATTACCGTAAAAACACATACTAGATGTGCATATATTTACCCAAACGTAAGATAACATTTGTGTTGGAAGATCTATAGATTTCAACTTTACTGATAATTTAAAATTAATTTATATTTATTATTTTATTATTAATACCTTCAGAAAATATATTGTTTTAACGAACTTAAAAATTATAATAATTTACGGAACTGTTTTCATCATCGGAAAATAGGTACATTTTTCTAGTTATTATACCCAGTCTTATAAAACAAAAAGTGTTTTTTTCCGATTACCGAACAAAGCAAACCTCTGCGAATATTTTAACACAAACCTTTTTATGTATATCAAAACATTTGCAAAACTATGCCATTTTGTAGTATTTAAAAGCGATAAATAATGTCGAAAAATGATGAAACTTTTCACCTGCACAAATTTTAAGCTACTTACTAAAGTTAGCCCCACTTTCACTAAAGTTTTTTCTCCTTTTTTTTATATTTTCACGTATTGCAATCTTTAATTCTCCTAGTGTGCGAGGTTACCCACCATATAGGTATATTTGCAAACATCCCTTGGGATAAACATCGCACACGGAAAGACTGGGTGAGCGCGGATCAGGTGAGATCTCCAAAGTGTGAAATGACATGATTAGAGAATGCAGCTCGACCAGCAGTCATAAACTCTCTCGCTGTGTGAGCAGTGGCACTATCTTCTTGAAACGACATTAATGCCATGTTGATTCCTCGGCTGTGAAGCTCAGCAAGGAAACTGTTTCCAAACATATTAACATACAAACATTCGTTTCCCCTGATTTACACATGCGCACACACTCACTTTATTTATTTATTTATTTATTTATATATATATACATATATATATATATATACATATATATATGCCTATATCGAAACCAGATTGAATGTTGTTTATTAAAGAGGCGTTTCAAGTTTATATAGTTCAACATGCAAGGTGGAGATATAGAATATGGTCTCAAACAAAACAGCACTATTGGAATTTAACACTCGAAAAATAGTTAATATAACAAACATATCACGTAGACGTCTAAATATCTGAGAAACATATAGGTAATAAAATGTTGGTTTTTGCTTTTCGCGGTTGAAAATATATTACTTGCGTCTAATTGTAACAACGCATTAAAAAATGTAAAGACTAAATTAAATGACAAATTTTAAATGGCCGATCTTTAACAATTATTATAGTTTCTTTGGTATATAGTTAACTTGTTTAAATGAAAATATAACAGTGAACGAATCACGGTATATTGACAATATCCTGCTAGATTTTGGAATAGAATATTTACTACTGCGAATAACTCCCGTTTAGATTGATATAAAAAGAAATAGGGGCCGATTGATAATACATAAACATATTTAAAAGCTAATCAATTGAATCATCGCCACTAGCCCTGGTAAATGTTACACAGTAAAAACCTCAAATTTATCAGAACCGAATATTAAGGACCTAATTCGTGTACAAAAAAAAACTTGTGTTATCTGAAATAAAAAAAGAACAATCTTTAGTCCACATATTTCTTAAAATTAGAGGGAATTTAATAGTCAGATTAGGGAAACTTTGGGGATGGAAAAAGTATAATCTATGATCTCCTGGAAAATGAAAAAAAACAACAACAAAATGTTGCTCTTTCTATCTGTGAAGCAGAGTTTGTTGCACTTTTGCATTCAGTGTCAGAAGCAATTTAAAGGTTAAAAAAAGTTAAAAAGTCTATTTAAAGCCAGATAAAAATTTAGAAAACATCCGTAAAACATTGTGACAACCAGACTATTATTATATTAACAAATAAATGTATGATTCATCTAAGATCGAAGCACATTGAAATCACATATCTTTTCATAAGAAATGAACTCAGAAAAATATATTAGCTTAATTATGTAGAATCAGAAAATAATGTAGTCGACATTGTTTTACTAAACGGTCAACAAAAGTAAAATTAAACCATTTTATATGTAAACTTTTTGGAATTTAATCTGAATTTTTTTTCAAAACGCAAAAGTAGAAGTATAAACAACCAAAAAAGTGTAAATCGCCCCAGGTATTGCAAGAATCTGTTATCATTTTTTAATTGTCATCATAGGCAATTAACAAACTTAAAATATCAAACAGAATGTTCTGAGTTTTTGTTTAGGAAAAACGTTATTTTCCTTATTTAGAAAATCCTTATTTAAAAAAAAAACACATTGTATGTATCATTCAACCACTATCGTGTTAATTTTACGCATCCAAACATGTTTTATATGGAAAAATTCTCAGATCTATTTTGAAAAAAAGTTTTCACTAAACATGAGTTATAATACAATTACTGGTTTTCGAATGTTCTCAGAATTTGTAAATAAACGGATACATTTTTTTCTGTTTGGCCGTTCGTTACCATAGCAACCAAATCTGTTTATCCTCTTTGCAATGATTTGATTCTTTGTGTGCCCGCATTGTCCGGCCTGTCGTCAGGATTACGTCAATGTCGACTCCTGTCGTTAATAATTCACCACTCTCTCGACCTGTCGCTAACGTGTACTGTCACTGAAAAATCAACGTCGCTGTGCTTAATCACAAACACACCTTTCACCTTGGCTCGACTGCCAAAACTGATTAGTGACTATTTATTTACTTAATTATGTCGTTTATTTGATTGTTTTATTTAGTTAATTTAAGAAGTCGGTAATAATTTTTTAACGGGTTGTTGACAAATCAAAGCCTGGAAAATTCATGGATTACATAAAAATAAGTGTATGGAAGTAATGTTGTAAAGATTAAACTTAGAAAAATAAAAGAACCAGTTGTTAAACTGAAAAGAAAAAAAGACTAGATAACTTAGAAAATATAATAATTTTAAACTTAGAATATTGCAGCATTAATAATAGATTACATAATGTAAGATTGAATTTTAAAAATCTTTATGCCGCAATATTTAAGTAATAAATGTATTATATTTTTACTACAATACCATGCCTTTCTCTTTTCCAGTTTGACTGACTAGTCCTTTTAATTTTCTAAGTTTTATCTATTAAATTAATTTTCATGCTCGCATTTTGTATGTAATAAATCTATTCATGGACATGTATACATCTGTATACAAACAATCGAATTAAAGTGTCATTTATTCCTGGTACCACGTACACACTCTGTAGACGTCTATATAAATTACTACATCTGTATGTTTATATATATATATATATATATATATATATATATATATATATATATATATACATATATATACGCACACATTTGAATAAAAGGGGCGGAAATCTCTCAAAAGCTCTTTCGACTATCATCTCGTCAGGAGAGAATCGATAGTATAAAATTAAATAATATAATGCCGGAATAAAGAGCAAAAGGGGGCGACGAGTAAACGAGTACTAAAAGTGCCAGAAAGACGATTAAATGTAAATTTAATTGGTGAAGAGAAAAAAAGCGTTTAAAATGGCACCGCGAGGGAAGGACAAAAAAAAAAGGGGTTATCAAATTTCCCCGAAGAGATTCAACGCCTTCACCGTATCCTTCTGCCAGCATAAAGATGGTTTACAAAAGGCAATAGAGACAGATTTCAAAATTCTTAAATGATTTTTGGAGTCCGCTCTATGTAGTACCTCAAACCACTCTATTTTATACTTGAACAAATTTTCCAATCCTTACAACCCACTGGGCTGCGGCAGAGGAGCAATCATCATGAAAAAACATTCTCAGCAGTTATTTTCCAAATGACTTCCTGATTATTCTTAGACCAGTATCTCCATTCGATCCTGCTGGCATACCCTCTTTCCATGTAGCATAGCACATCCTGCTATCAATATTAACAATTTAATATAGTAAACCTTATGCCGTAACAACCGATGTTTTATTTTTCCTCCTTACTGACTTAAAAACTTCTCGTTCGATGGGTATGGACTTTTATTTTTCGTGGCTGTTCTACGTTTTTGGGGACATACATACAAGCTCATTTACTCAAATTTTTGCAAGGACTTTAATTATGCAAGATATACCTTTATTATACTGATTCACTCAGTTTTGCTGGCTTGGACTATTAAAATTCGAGAGTGACATCAGCAAACATCACCCTAGACTAAATAACGTGCTTCCCAGAGCTAAATACTAATTGCTCACTGAATCGCTTACTAGGATGGTAGGCAATTTTTCTTTCCTGATCCGTCAGAGCGTCCAGGACACTAAAACAGGGATATCCCACATGCATTCATCTTTAAAAAATTATATTTTTTCTTGTTTAATCTTTATTCTTCTTAATTTACCGCATATTTTACTTTTATTTTCTTTCTAATTAATCTGACTTTGTACTGACTTAGTCGTCATCGATGTACCTGACCATCTGTCGTTTCTTCCAATGTCTGTATTTTTAATTTATTTTGTCGAGAATTACTACCGATTTAAAGTCGATATATGCAGTCTGCTCTAATAAATCACACAATATTGTGTTTCATTTTTTACTACAGGCGCTCCCCACTATTTTGCTGGAACCTGGCTAGTGACTTTTCTTGCTGAAATAGCACGGACTAAAAAGTTTATCTTATCTTTGGCTTATCACTTTCAAAATCTCTTCAAAATACCCGTTTACAAAAATTTTACTCCAAATTTTTAAAATTATTTCCGGGCCAACAGTTCATTTAAATCATCATTTTTATAATGTATTTTTATAATATTTTTGATTTTTAATTCGTTTTAATTTCTATCTAATAAATTATTGTATTGAATTCCAGGAGACAAAATACAATACATTACACTTACAAATATTTTTTCACAATATTTGTTCATACATGCCGACAATTTTTCTCAAAAAAACACATGAACAATTTTACAAGCATTAACTGACACTTAATAACACAATTTTAATATATGATCTCCTAGACTTTAAATGTCTACTATAACAGTTCCCCTTTTTTGGAAAAAAAAGAAAAACAACAAATTGTTAAGTTAAAACCATTTGAGCACAATACATTCACATCAATAAAGGAGATCCAAATTAACTTAATATTTATTATTGTCCGTTTAAAAAAAATAATGAAGAAAGTGAAAGCTTACAAATCCACAAAATAACTTTTCGGTTTCTTTCATCATTTGACAAAAACGTCCATTATAGTTCGCGTCTCGGGGTATCCTCATCTCAATTTCCACTCATCCAATGTTTTTTTCTTATTTACAGGAAAAGGGGGGGCAGCTTTTGCCTGTAACAATTATTGCCCAGTTTAATGCTGCTTACATCTTGATTGACAGAGGCCCTTTTACAATTCCCGACTTTTATAAATATTTTCAAGTATTTTAACCGAGGTCACTTTGTTGTTCTGTCTTTTCTGATTTAGTTTAAATAATTTCGTTTCGACACGCATTCTCCAAACACGCTGTTATCCCACTCTCCGGTGTTTCCTTTCCCTTTATCTTTTATAGACTTTGAATAAATTATCTCGTCTCTAATTTGTATGTAATTCTCACACATAAATTTGCATGAGCTTCATACATATAAATGCCCCGTCGGCATTTTACATTTTTTCTTAGAGGAAAAAACATGAAACTCGTGCTATCCAGGTAATTCCCTCCTGATCTCATGATCACAAACAGGGCAGGGAGGTAGTAGCCGATACTCTCGGGTACTTCTTCGAAAAGAAATAACGTGACCCTGACTTTCGTGCTTACGCTCATCTGTGAGTGGGTTTTCAGTAGACACCCATCAGTTGGGAGGCTGCTAGCATCAGAATCATTCTCAAGTGGATCTGAATTAAAATAGCTGAGCCGCTTGCTGTCCTCAGAATCACTTTCCTCAGAATCACTTTTCTCACTTGAGAAGTGTGTCTGGATTATTGGTCGAAGGTCTTTAACGTATCTAGGCACCCCATCAATTTTCACAGACTGTAGAATGATCACTTTAGTAAGCCGACCAGTGACATATTTCGTTGTGCACCTCCCACGTGGATTTTTTTAACCCAAACGATATCTCCTTTTCATATTTCCGTCAAGTCATTTCTGTTTTAGACAGTGGGTAAGCTACGATACATTTGATTCGTATTATGCTATGTAGCACGTCCCCTGGTGCGGTGCTAGATGAAACGTAATCATTTGGAGTGACGTTGTGCCAGTAGACCGCCTTCAGTATTGCACAGTTCATTCTGTATGCGATTATCATAATGGTTTTATGGCTACGCTCTATAATACTATTCGAACTTGGTGAGTACGCACATCGAAAACACAGATGCATTCCACATTTTTTTGTAAATGACTAGAACCAATTTACGCCGTACACTCTTGCCCATCTACACGTCATTTCATGAAAGGAAGAGTCTCAATGTTAAGTTTGTGGGGGAGGAGAATAATGCTATTGCCTCCTCCCCTACGCCGTTAACCTGACACCGTGATGATATATATCCAAGGCCGCTGCATCTGAAGCAACGTATCTCACAACGGACTTTGCACTCCCGAATATGAACCTCTTTTGGCGATTCTATAATCAGTCTCTCGCCAAGTGGTTGGGACTACCACATCTGTAGCAAATTTTTCATCATCACAGTGAACATTTGATCGTGATAGCTGATCGTCTGGAAGACGGAAAATCATCCAATTATGCAGGACCGTCGTATCGAATAATGCTAGCTCTGGTTCGGCTCAACAGTTGTTCTGCACTCATTGTTACATTCTGGATGAGACACGTAATACATGTGTAACATGTTGCGGTAGTCCGGGCACGAATGCACACAATAGCCAACATTCGGGACAACGGTCCCCCAACTAACTGGACCAGGCGTCGCAGCTCAGCAAAAACATCTTCCGCCGTCTCGTAAGGGCGAAGTTGTCGATATATGCATTAAATAGGCGTTTATAAGAGCTTGCTTCATCTGTTCTGCGTCCGTTTTCTGCTCCATACTAAGTTGTTTGTATATGGCCAGAACTCTGCTTCGCAATCTCAATGGCAGGGCGCGCTCAGCATTATTTATGGTGCAAAGCTCGCACGCACGCTCCACATTTTAAATCCATTCGATAGTGGGCATGTCGGTGGCAGCACCACTAAATTTCGGAATCAACCGGACATCACAAATCTTGGTTTCTGTGTCCGAAAGGTAATATAAAAAGCCGAAATAGCTTATATAGTGTTTGAACCGAAATAATTTGTCGTTCTTTCTTTTTTGATTTAGTTTCAATAATTTTGTTTCGACACGCGTTCTGGCCAACGGTGTCTTCCCATTCACCGATGAGTCCTTTCTCTCCCTGTTTTATACCCGTTCAATAAACTCTAATGTTCATATTTCACACGTAAATGTGCATGCCCATCATATATATATAAATGCGTCGTTGGCATGTTAACTTTTTTCTTAGAGGAAAGAACACAAAACTCGTGCTATTAAGGCAAGTTACGGTTTTCCTTACAATGACAATATGTAACGCGACGGTCGTGGCATAATAACATCATATTTTATCATTCATTTCCCCAATTTTTTAATGTTTTTTTCATGTATGATTGGATTTGATTGTGTTCCGTATTTATTTATTTTTACTGTTTTTTTTTGCAGCATATACTCTTTTTTAATACCTTTTTCCGTGTGTGATTATCCTGAATACAACTTTCTTTTTTTAACATTATGCGCATGCGTGTGTGTGCGTGTGTGTGTGTTTGTGTGTGGGGGGTGGAAACTCGCCTATAATTATTGTTTTGTGTTATATAGACCCTGTTTCTTCATGTTGTGATCATTCTTTATTTATTTCCATGGTAAAAATTCACGTATTTCGCAACTTTTAGAGGGATTTGGTTAAACGCACAAAATCGACATATATATTGCGTAGCAGTGGGGACAAGACATGCATGTAACTGGGATAACGATGAGACAATTATAATAGTTACACACTCCTTATTGAAGGAGGGGAGTCCGTTAATATTATTGAGAAGTGTTAGATGAAGGGCTGCCAACTTCTTATGTAAGTAAGAAGACATACTAGATAAGTGAATATGATGTTAGGATAAGGTTAGAATCGAATCTTGTAGACAAGTGTTAAAGATAATAATGGACAATGGAATTTGAGAAATTAAGTCCATTCTTAATCATATTAGAAATAGTTACATATTGTAATGTCGGAAAAAATCGATTGTCAATTATTTTAGAAATCTGAATATTAATTATGTCAGTAAAAAAAAACATTGTTTAAAACAGGTTAGACATTAGAATTGATGATTCTTTTGTTTGCCAACCCTGTGTTTGCACAACATATGTAAAGCCACATAAAAATTAACGACGGTTGAAAACCACACTTCTGATGTCATAAACAAGGAGATTTCCCAGTATAAAAATATGTGGGTTCGAGGTTATAACTCAGTTGGAAGACACCGTCAAGAGTCAAGAGTTGATAATAGATAGTTAGTTGGAGAGGAGAGTCCCTTATAAACGAAAGGTAGAAGATTAGACCCTGTAGAGCCAAGTTTTAATTTCTTACATCACTGCTCGGTCAATTGAATACAGATACAAATGTTTTTGTAACTGTTCCTCTCGTCATTCCTTACACCAAAAAGATAAATGGGTTTTATCATCATCTATATCAAGTAAACCCTTACAGGTAATATGTGTCCTCCCCACCATCATCATAAGTTAAGTGATCTCCTCCCCACTATATCTGTGTTGAGAACTTGCATCATATCTCCTAGCCGTATTAATATATGTTACCAAGAATCCACCCAGTCTTATATAAATGTATCCCTCCATATGTATCATCACAGTCGTTGTCATGATGTCAATTATAGAAACCTTATCACCATCATTATTATGAGTCCCTTCCCTGCATTACATGAACCCGGTAATGTTTCCTCAATATGACCCACTGTAAGAGAACAGACGCCGGAATCACTTACACTTTCGAAAAGTGTTTCATCCAAAGTTATTTTATATATACGATCGACAAAATCACATTACAACGAAGGAATGGTTTTATTATAAATATAAATAGCCTGAGTTTTTATCGTTGTCCGGGTGTTTGTACATGTAAAAAAAACTGGCAGTAGGAAGCAGTCTTGGACCCTGGCGTGAAGCGTAGAAGAAAGTGTAAGAAAACCTTACGCCTTTCCCCTACTCTATGACTGGAAGTTCGAAGATGACTTGCACAATTGGCGTTGCTTTTAAACCTACAAAAAATGTTGTTTTTAATGTGGAGGAAAACAGCTAGGCAAAACATAACGATATCTGGCAGTATCTAATGAGCAGTAATCGTCTCAGTATGAAGTGTTCCACTATAATGCTCATGGACCAATTCTAAAACAGACACTACCCGGCCGGAAGACGAGGCCCACGTTTTCGTTCGATTAGTTTCGCTTTATATATAAAAAAAACACTAGATGCAAGGAGATTTTTTAAAACACTATGAAAAAAAAAGATAGAAACGATGTCCGTTTACGAATCTGAGATATTACAATCAAGGAAGTATAAGAAAACGTCTATTGAAATCTAACCAACGCCAGACCCAGACGCAAAAAAACCCTTTCGTTGGCATACACAACCGCTCGCGCCCATTTTTCCTTTTAAATATTAGACATGCCTTAGTTACCGGCGTTTGGAAGATTGTGAAGATCAAAAACAGCATGGATAGTAGGCAGGCAGGCTTTGCCGTTACATTCATTGCAAAACCCAAAGTGGCGAAACTTTAAATTAAGCTAGTCAATCGAAAAGTAGGGATTCTTTCGAAAATAGTGGGGATAAAAGCGAGCCCTCCTTGTAGAAATGTGTCTAATTAAGGGTGAAGGAATTAATGTTTTAAGCCATTTTTTCGATATTAGTCGTCCGACGGGTCAGGCTTTCAAACGGTTCGAGTCTTTGTCGAAAGTTTTAGGCAGATATATAAACATAAATACGTACATATATTAAAACAGACGGATGAAATTTATATTACAAACACGCTTTAGTGGCCGACATTACGCGGGGTTTTGGAGGTATGTGTTGAGTAAAAAAAGAGAAAAACAGAGGCAGGTTCGAACCCATACCGCGAAGGATGAAAATAACGTGAAACATAACATGACGTCTTTGCTGTTTGTCCATCCTCAAACAGGAAGTAATGAAGGTTTGAATTAAGGCTAGTCAATCGAAAAGTGGGTATGCCTTTCGAAAATATCGGCAAACAATCAAACCCCGCCTCTAGAAAAAGGCCCAGTAAAGTGTGAACATTTTAATGTTTTTAGCTGATTTTTAGGTATTGATCTTCCAGTGAGTCGAGCTTTAAAACTGTACCCTTCCCGTGAAAATACTTCGCCTCTGGCAAAATACATACAAATACATGCATTTAAACACACAAATGAGATTTATATTATAGATGATCTTTATTCTATCCGAATGACATTCGAATGCTTTGCTGATTTCTACATTGTATTTCTTGCCTTTTATTCGCTTCCGAAATGTGCTTAGCTAACTGTCCTCCTTCACGACTTGACCCTGACTGATCAGTCTCAACTGCTGTCTCTTATCTGACTGACTCGGACCCTGTTATCTTAATATATTCTATTTTTCTTTGCGACATCAGAAACGTGTTTAAACATGAACTCCTCGCACGTGTATTTACATACAAAAACAAAGCCATTTCTTAATTTACATTGCCCGATACATGACATAAAATGTCGTATCGTTAGTTAGTTGTTTCTAACCACAATGGCCAATCTACTAACTTGTTGAGAATGCAATATGCGTTCACGAGATTTGTATCGGATAGTGTAAATAAACAATGTTTTGTTATTGCTAGAAACGTGTTTGAAGAGAGTACATATTTGAGCACGTTTTGGACGTCACTGAGTTTCATTGACCTTTTACGTTAATAAATGTACTCTTTAATCTTTTCACTTCTTTATTTAATTACTTGGGGCTGTTCCCTTCCATAGAAAACACCAGGTAATAATATTCAATTTTGTTGGCTTTTTAGAGTGTTGTTCTTGTGTTTTGCATACGAGAATAGACACCCGCCAGCAGCAGGTAACTAGTCAGTTGAAAATATGAACATACGTTTTTAGGCCCTTTTATCTAGACCTGCCGTATAATCTAGCTGAGCAGCACTGTCACTTTAAGGGGGTGCGTTTTCGACTATAGATAACCGAAACTATTTCCGCTTCCTCAAAAAATAATGGTGATGTTGAGGTAAGCCCCCTGTCTACAGATTTTGTACTACATATTTCCAGTTTGTAAGGTCTATACATACGCCTCGCTTATACCGCCACAGGATCTTCTCACAAAAAAGCTGAGTTGTCGAAAGACACTTTCAAACGCAGAGGTCACGAAACTTGTTAATACCAGATACTTGAAAGAGGAATAATGTGTTTGGAAATAAAAATGTATTTTAACCTATTTGAAAGACTGTTGTTCATGCTGATGTAATATATAATAATCTGAGCGAGTCACATTTATTTAGTCGCCAATCAGACTCAGTGAAGATGTTACCTGATATTTGTTGGGCGCATGTGTTTCTAAAATGTAATATTTTGATATAATAAACAAAGAACATGTTTCCCCATGCCTGTAAACGTTGAAAATTAAAATAATGTTAATGACGGCGATTATGATGATGATGCCTTACAGAGATTATGAAAACAAAATTATATATATATATATATATATATATATATATATATATATATATGTGTGTGTGTGTGTGTGTGTGTGTGTGTATGCATGCCATATATAGGTTTCATTATTATTATTAATATTATTATTATTATTGTTATTATTATTATTATTGTTTTATTATTGTTTTTATTGTTGTGATTGCTATTCTTGTTGTTGGTGTTATTGTTCGTTGTAAGGAAGTCTTATCAAAAGTGAGTCTTACAGAGTCTTATTAAGAGAGATGTTGCGTTCTGTGTTTGTGTTATGAAGAGATTCATATATATAAAATATTCATACTTATAAGTGTTAGAAAGAAGCTCTTAGAGTGAGGAGACAGTGTTGAGGCAGTCTTAGTGTTCACATTGGTGATATGAGATGTAGATACATTGTGTAAGTGAAGGCATTTTAAAACACAGGATATATAAGACATATAATGACAATTTCACTTTACCTATTGGTAGAATTACAACACAAGGCGGTGTTTATAAAAACCCATGACGTGTTTATTTCCATGGACTGGTCGGTGGTTTTCTTAGTCAGGAATTCAGAGTTTTACATTCTATGTTTCAAAGGTGACTGTCTCGATTCCAGACGTTCGACTGCCCATCTCTCGACTCCAGACTGTCGTCTCTCGCTTAGACTCTCTCTCAGACTCTCTCTGCTTAACTCTAAAGTTTCTTACTATATCGAGAACTTCCCATTTCCCATGACGTAATACACATGTTAAAAGATGTGTCTTCTTTCACGTGTTCTGAAAATGCGTGCCCAAAACCTTTTCCTTTGTTTACAAACGGAATGTTAAACTATATTCCCAATAACCTATATTTTTAATATGTTAAAAAAATGTTTATTAAATTATCATATAGTTGCATTCCTCATTCAATTTCATAAGAGAATTGACAAATGCACATTTATTTTCTTAAAACTATTTTATCTCTAAGCTAAACAATTGTTTGTTTTCACATTCCATTTTCTAATTCTCTCTCGCAATCTATTTCTAAACTTAAATTACGAGGTTCGAATTTCGTCTATTCTATTTCATTTTTACATTTAACTAAATCTCTCTATTTATATACTTACATGAAAAGGGGACAGCCCTTATCATATAACATGTATAAAGATATATATATATATATATGTGTGTGTGTGTGTGTGTGTGTGTGTGTGTGTGTGTGTATAAACACAGCCTTTTTTCCTACTCAAATGATACAATTTCTTTCCCGCGAGACAAGGGATACCCCTTCTAAAAGCATCAGCACGTGTACTTGTTCGCCCCCAAGATTTGAGGTAAATGAGTCCCGAACGACTGAATACAATACGGACAAATAAACAAAGCTTCTATATAACCTGTCATCTCTTAATAGCTAGTGATTTAAGTACTTACTATGCTTAAAATGTTTTTATTTGGTGATCGGGTGTGTTGCCGTGATTATGCCATTGTTACAATGTAATCAGATATATTATTCCGTATTTCATAATATATTTTTAAATAAAGATTTTATTTTAAAGTAACTACTTACTGCCTTCCACAGAATTACAGGTGAAGCCTTCAATATATGCTATTTTTTTTAATTTGATTTATTACGTGAAATATTTTGGAAACGCAGCAGGTTCTCATAGGTGCAATGATTTCATATATATTTTCATTTGATAAATGAGAAATTGACTTATAGAAGTCACATAAGTAAACTATGTGTGTGCACATGTCTACAGGTCACTGACACATTTATCCATCTGCGTTTTTCTATTATGTCTACATCCCGTCGCGTGATATCTGCAGAATTCAACTGGCGCATATATATATATATATATATATATATATATATATATATATATATATATATATATATATATATATACCCGATTTTGTTTGCAACCCGTTTTAGCTACTTACATATAAAAAGGCGATATTCCAACTTTGCTGACAATAAGCATTAAATTGGATGAAACTGGCTTGGATTTAACGGGGAAGATTTTGCTTTTGTTTTGCTTATTGTTCGGCAGAAAATTTGTGACGAACCTCCTAATTACATACACGTCAATCAATCAAAACAAGTTATTTTTAAGTTTAGTTGATCCTTACCTCGTTCAGTACGTGAATGCTCTCATGTCTCTCCAGCAGTTATGCTGCATATAACCAGAAACTGGTTTTACTTCAGGAATATTTATATATATATATATATATATATATATATATATATATATATATATATATATATTCATATTAACTTCATTATATGCATCTGAATAGTTTGACATATCTCACTATGCTATTAATATATGCACATTTTTGTATATGTTTGCGTGCGCATCGAAAGCTGTTTATTTAATTATATATATATATATATATATATATATATATATATATATGTACATACATATATTCATATATATATATATGTGTGTGTGTGTGTGTTTGCGTGAAAAGAAAAAGAAAGAAAGAGAAAGAGAGAGAACGAGAGCAAGGAGACTCAAAATTGTATGGGATTTAATGAAGCTCAACAAATAGTTTACAGCATAATTAAATACATTGTCACTGTAATCGGTAAAATTGATCTGTTTCTAATCAAATTGAATGATTGCCTGCGCTTACTATCGACCTACCGCAGTGCACTGGAAGATAACTTAATATGCTTCCTTCCTCTGAGACTGGTCTCAAAATGTAATCGTTTATATTGCACTGTAGAGAACCTACGCTAAATTATATACAAATATGTTTATATATTTACTTGAATTTATGTTTGCATGGCAAAAGTCATGCATACTGGATGAATGAGGATCTAAAAAAAGACATTCATTATATATATATATATATATATATATATATATATATATATATATATATATATATATATATAGTAATTTACAAAATATCTATGGCGATTTATCTACACTGAATATTTCGCGTTTCATCCACTCTAGGACTCTTCAGACTTATGCGCATAGACCTGAAGAGTCCTAGAGTGGATGAAACGCGGAATATTCAGTGTAGCTTAATCGCCATATATATTTTATAAATTACTAACTAGCTCTACCTACGTATTGAGCCCTTTTTGAGTAAACACTTAAAGTGTACGCATAAATATATACTTTCGTATATTAATTATATGTGACTAAATTAAATAGTTATATATATATATATATATATATATATATATATATATATATATATATATATATATATATACGTATTTGTTGCAAAATTATTCCTACTCAACTCCTCTATCAGTTTTTGGTCTCCAAAAAAGAGTAATGGAAACCATGCAAACCATTACATTTTGGTTTTATCTTCGGAAAATATGCGCAAAATGTGATAATTAAAGCAACTAATTTATTTGGCCGATGATGGTCAAGTAACGTCTTTACGAATATGCATCGGTAACGTAATTTTTTTTTTTGAATTTTGAACTTTTAAAAAAAAAATAACGGCTAAAATTACGATGTCCGGACGCTCACACTTGCGAATTGAAATTACTCTCTTCTTCTAATTCACTAAGCCATATATATATATATATATATATATATATATATATATATATATATATATATATATATATATATATATATATATATATAGTAGAAATGGTAATTAATAAAAACCAGAAAATGTGCTCAATACTGTTATAGAGAATATGTGCGTTTTATTTTTTATTACAATTTTTTTCTGTTTAATTACATTATTGTTTCCGTTTTTTGGCCGTCTTGTAGCCTCTTCAGACTTTGCAGAAATGTTCATTTATGTTGGAATGAAAGAAAGAAGGATGTCAGAGGAGGGGTGCGATAAAAGCGGAAAAAGAGAAAAAGGGAGAAAGGTTGGTGGGGGTGCCTGGTACGTCAGTAGTGCTTTAGTGTATGTATACATGTGAGCATTCGTTTATGTGTATGAGTGTATGTGCGCATGTGTGTGCTAGCGCGTACGGCCCCAGGCTAACCTTCTCAAAGCACTTAACAGCAAATAAATATCAAATAGAAAAGCCCCCCGCCTCCCAACATAAGCGATCACCCAAACGGTGAAGACATATTTAACAAGAAATCATCTCACTAAAGAGACGCTAACAACCTAAACCTTTGAACTCGAAATTTAAAGTGACACCCCTTCCTCTTACCCCTACATATCTCCCTCCCCTCCATGTATCCCTATGTCCCTAGCCACACCAGAGATTAACTTCCCAGATCCCCCCACAACCACCTAGTGTTCTGTAACTCAAAAACTAAAGAACTACCGACCTAAGAGACACCCGCTCCCACCTTTGCTTGTAGAGCTGGAAATGTCTTCTCGATTATTAAGTCATTTCTCTCTTATAGGTTCATTAGATGAATTGTAGATGGAAAACAATCAGAAGCTCACACTGTTAATGCTGGGACCAATACGGGGTTCATTCTGGGTCCAATTCCCTTCCTGATATATACCAATGATCTTCCTAATCGCATCCTTAGATCATTCATAGACATTAATGCTGACATCACTACAATCTATGACAGCTCATCGAAGGCCCCAACCGACCAAGTTCTCTCTGATTCTCCCTGATTCTCTATTCTCTTATCTTTAGCACGTGGTACCGTGGGGAAAAAGTCGCTGTTTACTCTAAATGCATCTAAAACGGAGATTCTATCTTTACATCATCAGCGCCCTGATACTCATATTACATAAATTGAAATAAAAAAGTAAGGTTCAGTATTTTGACAAACTTCTCGGCTTGACCTTTACTCCTAATCTTAAATAGAACAGGTACATGAAATCCGCTTCAAAGGTCAATGGAAAAATGATGGGATTATTCAATCGATCTTGTAGATATCTCGCTGCTGATGAAATTCCCTGCCTGTATCAGAGACAGGTAGGTGCAATGATGGAGTATTGTTGCCATATTGAGACAGGAGTTGCTAGAATGTCTAATCATTAATTGACAGAGTTCAATTTAGAGGTTGTAACGTCGTAGAGGATGCCCTTTTCGCTTTTCTTTTAGCTTCTTTTTCACAGAAGAGGCATTGCGAGCGTGTATCTGTTTTTGTTGTGCCCATTGCAAGCTATAATCCGAGCTCTAATTTATGCCCCACCTCGCGAAACTTTCTACGAGAACACTCCTATCAGCGTAAAACACTATTAAAAATGTTCTACACTCTTTATCCTTGCTTAAACAAACGTAGATTTATGAAGCTTCTGTCTTATAACTGCAGACCTGTGAACTATCTTCTGTGTGTATGCGTTCCAATATAGTCGTCTTCAAGTTAAACGTGAACAAATTCTTGATGATCCGTTCCGCTTAAGTAATCCAATTCATCAGATTTACTCTTGTAACACTTACTCTGATATTCTCCCATTGTCTACTCTTAAATCTTAAACTTTTATCCTCGAGTGTCCTCTGTGTATTCATAAGTTGTGAAACCTATGTAAAACTAGCACATTCTGCGCTACATAATGCATTTCGTGCATGCTCACAACCATTCTCAATACGCGTCAGTGAGAGTTCTGACGACGCATCTCCAATCCTACCGCATCTTAATGAAAAGATTTTCATTTTGTAATCTTTTACACGTCAAAATTTTCATGTTTTCAACAGAGTGGGGAATCTTTTTATTCATAAGTAAATGAGTTCAGTGACTATCAGAATGTAATTTGCAATCCCTGCTTGCCCAATCAACTGAATAAAAAGACCAAGATAGTGCTTTTACTACCTCAATGTAAACATTTAATGGTGTCAGACTCTAATATAAAAGAATTTAATAGAGGTGTAAAAGTGCTGAATCTTATAATACTTCCGTTATTTTTTATACGAATTTGATATAAATATGCAAAAGTCGATGGAAATAAGCCAACAATTAGAATTTATTAAACTTATAAATAAAGGACTAGCTGTAGTTCTGCAAAATATTAACACAAGATTTTTATTCATCATGGTGAAAAAATATAAATTCTGAAATATAGCTTAAAATGGAGTATGAAATATAATGATACTTTTACGGATCTATCAATTATCGCGGTATAAAATAATTAACGTCACGAATTTTAGGTAGCTGCTATATTTAGTCAGACCACAACTACGTACTTCACATAAAACATCGTCTTATCAACCAAATTGTGTAATAATTAAAACTTTGACTAAATTCAATTTTATAAAATAACATCACCGCTCACATTTCTATAGTTAATTTTACTTCTTACTTCGCAATATACACAACGTTCATGTCACGATTTTCCTGTAGGAATAAATTACTGCTTCCAATTTCCTTATTTTACGTTAGGAACGATTGTTTTCTGATGCATTATATACACTTCCGTACGCATTATCCACCCTAAAGAAAATTAAGTAAAATTATCGCGATAACAATATATTTAAGAGGTACAACAGCATTTTACGGCCAGACCCTACCAAGCAGCCGTGCATACAATTTCTAGCGGGAGATTTTGACCAGTAACGTAATGCTGAGTTCAACTCAGGTGGTGGAATGTCGTCGTAATTTTCGCCGAATTGATTAAGTCGCATAGTGAAATCTAATTTATGTGTAGGAGAACCATGTGTTAGTTTATACATGGTCGTTTTCAACAGATCTTATAACACATTAGGCAGGTTGTCTCACTTTGGTATCTGCAGCACTTTCAAGTAGATATTGAATTTGTTTTTAACTAAATTATGTAAACGCAATTAAAGCGGGTACCAAATTTTCAATGTAATATATATATATATATATATATATATATATATATATATATATATATATATATATATATATATATATATATATATATTCTAGTAAATATTCGAAGGGGGTGTTTTTTCCAGTCACAGAAGTAGTGAGAATCATAAACTGTAGACAGTACAATACCAAATATACTGCATTTTTCAGACCGTCAATGATATAGACGAGCATATAAATATATATATATATACATATATATACATATATATATATATATATATATATATATATACGTATATATATATATGTATGTGTGTGTGTTTAGAAAATATTTACAAATAATATTTTAAGCCGCGTTCCTTGGGTATATGAGTTCCAAAAATTATTTCACTAAATGCTTCATTGAACCAACTCAAAAGACTTTGATTGTAAATTAAGCAGATAGAGTATCCTGGTCAAATTTTATATGTATAGACATTTGAATAACTTTTTTTCGGACATCGATCACAATGGCAATATGGTAGAACTGCCGGCTATCAAGATTATTATAGGTTAAAACTGCGGGTCAAGAGTTGCATTAAAGAGCTCTGATGCATAAAAACAATCTGTTAGCCTGGCGTTGCCCAGGTGTTTGGAGGTGTATGTTGAGCAAGAAAAAAAAGAAAAAAAGAAGCGGTCGATTTCTTTTAAATTTAACCCCTATTATGTCCCCTTAGCATTAATTGATTTGAGGGTCAAATCAAGTTATTAAGTTATATCCACATCCAAGTATCTTTATCTAAAGTGTCCTTTGTTTAGACTCAAAATTATCGGAGGGATTTGGTAGAGTTCTCATAGGTCAAATTGTTGAACTTTGACCGCTTGACCGCCAAGTTCCTGGCCGAAAACAGAATTACAAGGATTTTCCCAAATCTTCGTACCCTGTATATCCAATTTCGAGTAAGTAGACTTAAAATGGGCAGAGTTATTGCGTTGGGAAATGCACACACACAGATACACACAGATACACACACACGTTCAATTTCACATATATATATATATATATATGTATATATATATATACATATATATATATATATATATATATATATATATATATATATATATATATACTAGCATTTTAGCTCGATATTGCCCGGGTGTTGTGATGTGTATGTTGAGCAAAAAAAATGTGGTAGTAGGAATGCAGGCTCGTACCACAAAGAGGCAAATAACGTGAAAAAGCGACGTTTTTGCTGTTACGACCACCGCCAAACCGGGTGAATTATGTTTAAATTAAGGCTAGACAATCGAACTGCCTTAAAAAATATCGGCGAACCCCCCCCCTGTAAAAAGTGGCCAACTTATATGAAGATATTAATGATTCTATCCAATTTTTCGATATTTTTCGTCTGAAATGTCCAGCTTCAAAACGATACTGATGTTGTAAAAATCCCTCGACTCTGTCGAAAGTTTTAGGACAACATGCAAACATACATACATATAAACATTTATATATTGGTAACTAAAAATTTTCGACCCAAACCGGTTAGAAAGTTTGTCCTATCTCTGAATACCCTTTATGTTAAATTTCAAATATTTAGACAAGAAATTGTCTGAGTAATTGGTAGAGACGGCAAAGGTCATTTTTTTACGTTTGACGCCGATTATGACCCCTTAACATTAATTATTTAGGGGTTCTAATCAAGTTATTAAGTTTGATCCATGTCCAAGGAACATATATCTACAATTTAAATTGTTTATACACAAAATTTTCGGAGGATTTTGGTAGAGTTCTAAAAGGTCACATCGTTTAACTTTGACTACTTAACAGGCCAATTCCTTGCCGAAAACCGATCACAAAGATTTTCCCAAATCTCAGTACACTGTATATCAAATTTCGAGTCTGTAGACTTTAAATTGATAGATTTATTGTGTAGGGAAATGCAGACTCACAAACACACAGGCACACAGATACGCAGACACACATATACACATACGTATACACGGACACTGTTACTTTTTATGATATGCTATCATTTGAGCCCGGTAATGCCTGGGTGTTTGGATGTGTATGTTGAGCAAAAAAAAAACAAAAACAAAGTAGTAGTAGGATGGCAGGCTCGAACCCGGACTGGTAAGGAGGAAAAGAACAGGGGAAAACCCTGACGTCTTTGCTGTTACGAGCACCGCCAGACCGGAAGTGGGGTATGCTTAAATTAAGGCTAGACAGTCGAAAGGAGAGTATAACTTTCAAAAATATCGGCGAAACAGAGACTTCCCCTGTAGAAAAGTGCCCAGTTAAAGGTGAAGATATTAATGTTTTTATCGAATTTTTCGATATTTTGGTCTGAAAGGTTGGACTTTAAAAGGTTACTAATATTGGTAAAGTCCCTCACCTCTGTCGATAATTTTAGGCACACATGCAAACATCCATACATACATTTATATATTGATAACTAAAAATTGTCGACCCAAATCGATTAAAAAGCTTACCTATATCTGAATACCATTTATGTAAAATTTTAAATGTTTAGACCAGAAATTGTCCGAGTAAATTGGTAGAGACCGCAGATGTCAATTTTTAAAAAATCGACCTCTTTTATAACCCCTTAACTGTTATGGTGTTTGGCTCACATCAAGTTATTAAGTTAGATGCATGCCCAAGGAACCTATATCTAAAATTTAATGTGTTAGGACCCAACATTGTCAGAGGATTTTGGTAGAGTTCTAAAAGAATATCTGCATGAATTTAATTACACGTAATAGGTTAATAAAGATAGACCCAAAATTTTCGGAGGAGATTGGTAGGGTTCACTAAAGTCAACTCGTTGAACTTTAACCCTTTACAGCCAAATTCCTGGCTGAGAGCTGATTCCGAAGATTTTCCCAAATCTCAGTACTTTGTATATCAAATTTCGAGTCTATAGACTTAAAACTTACATATCTATTGCGTAGAAAAATGTACACAGGCACAGACACACAGATACACAGACACGTTCACTTTTATAGATATACTAGCAGTTCCGCCCGGCTTTGCCCGAGCCCCGTGGACTGTTCATAAGGTTAGGTATATATTAAAAATTGTGAATAAGTAAACTGATGCCTTTCTCTATAATAGTGTTCCTTAACTACCATAGAGAAAGGATAGACATTTTTTTTTTTTACTTTAGTAGATATATATATATATATATATATATATATATATATATATATATATAGATAGATAGATAGATAGATAGATAGATAGAGATATGCATTGGATTCAAAATATAGTAATGATTGAAAAAGTATTTAAAAAAAAAAAAGACACTTGCGCCACCACTGAAAATCGAAACCAAAACGTTCAGCTCACGATTTATTTTCCCTTTGCCGTCAATGTGTGGGCTATGAAACCATGTTTACTGCAAGGCTAAAAATCAAAACATGAACTAATTGCTACTACGTCATGTATTTTTAATGCCAGCGTTCGACCTTCACAGTGCAGATTTCATTTTTTTCACATTTTGCACCGATTTTTCCGGGCTAAAACCCAAATGAAAATGTTTGCATTGATTCAAATATATTATATATAAAGTTCCATGTCTGTACAGCAAAAAATCTAGGAGAAATTTGGTAAGCAAAATTTGTTAAACAAAAATATATACGTATACATAAATAAATATGGAAATAATTTTGTGTTTACTATAAAGCTTTTACGCAAATATTATGCAAGTACAAATCATGTAGAATACTTGCATGGCTATAATTACACGTGATAGTAAACTAAAGAAGATTATCTCATTAGAAAACCGAAGCAACTAATAGGGAACTAATTACTGCGAGCGATTAAAAGAATATGCAAATTAGCTACATTTTTGCCAGTAAATGTAACTCCATAACCCTTATATAAGTACATTGTATTTTCTTTTCAAATAATTAGAAAATATGGGTTTTAATATGCTTATCAATACACGCAAAAGAAAAACGAATTTATAGGAGTAGAGACTAGTATTTTAGTCCGGCGTTGCTCGGGTGTTTGGATGTGTCTTTTGAGCAAAAAAAAAAGTGGCAGTAGGAAGGCAGACTCGAACCCGTACCGTGATGGATAAAAGAAAGGGGAGAAAACCTGATATCTAAGCTGTTACGCCCAAGGGACATTTTTTAAATTAAGGCTAGACAATCGAAAGGAGAGTATAACTTTCAAAAATATCGGAGAAAAAAGCGACCTTCCCTGTAGAAATGTTTCCAATTGAAGGTGAAGATATTAATGTGTTTAGCCAATTTTTCGATATTTGTCGTCTACAAAGGTCTGATTTGAAAACAATACTGATCTTGGTAAAATCCGTCGCCTGTTTCGCAAGTTAAAGCAGACATACACACATACATATATACATGCATTTATATATTGGTAACTAATATTTTTTTAACCCAACCCGATTTAAAAGTTTGCCCCATCTCTGAATACACTTTATATAAAATTTCAAATGTTTTGACCATAAATTGTCTGAGTAATTTGGTAGAGCCCGCAGAGGGCAATTGTTTTATTAACTTTGACCTCTATAATGACACCGTTACGTTTATTGTTTTCGGCTGAAATCAAGTTATTAAGTTAGATCCATGTCCAAGGAAACTATATCTAAAATTTCAAGTGTTTAGACCAAAATTGTCGGGTGGAGTTTGGTAGAGGTTTCAAAGGTCACATCGTTGAACTTTGACCCCTTAACAGCCAAACTACCAACCAAAAAACCATTCAGAAAGAATTTCCCAACGCTCAGTACCCTGTATATCAAATTTCGAGACTGTAGACTTTAAATTGACAGAGTCATTGCGTAGGAAAATACACACACACACACACAGAGTCATAGACACACAGGCACACAGACACATTCACTTATATATATATATATATATATATATATATATATATATATATATATATATATATATATGAACTTTCTTATGTAAATTACTTAACATGGTCGACTTATGCTAACATTACGTTGTAATTTAATATTCCCAAATTCCGATATAGTAACTAACTCCGTATTAATAGTCTTTGACGCAAACATCGAATTTTTCGGGCAAATCTTTGTTCGTAATATTTTACATTTTACAAGAATTTAGAAAAAAGGGAAGAAAACAGCAAGCGAACGGGCAGATCTGTGTATGCGTTTTATTGGGAAATGAGGATAAAGGAGCAATATGTATTTTAATATTTTAAAACGCTACAACATATTAAAACTAATAAAAAGTATACTGACGTTTTTGCACCTTAATATAATTACAATGTCTTTTGTTATTTTATTTCATATAAGTTTATTTCGCCTTATTGTTGAAAGTAAAGTAAAAGTAGTTTCAACTTATTTTTAATATACCTTACACGTTTAAAAGCGAAAAATTAGAAATAATCAAAATAATTTCATCTGATATTTTAATAAAAACTGTTCAAAATGAATAAATCTCGTGGTTGACACATTGAATAAAAACATGTACTAAAAACCTCTTTTTCGTTGGCTAATTTGTGTTCTTTCTCGTTAAACACTAAAGAGTTCGGTAACAAATTTTCTTAGAAAGTTAATGAACAAAAAGTCGTTTTTTCGTCAAAATGTATAAAAACGTATATCGCTCGTATAAACGCAATTTCGCTATTTAAAATTTCCAAGTGACGTTAGAATCAATCAGTCATCTAACAACCAAATCTACGAAAACTAAATTTACATTACTAATATTATTATTTTTTTACTCACTAGGTGTAGTCACACAAGCCATCGTCAAAGAGTGTTCTTTCAGAACAGGTTGTGGAATGTTTCCTGGAGTCTGAGTTGCACCAAGTCTCCCCATATTTCCAGTACTCTCAACCTCCTTCGGTAAACTTTGCAAAAGAGTTCCGTTATCGCATTACCCGCTTTCCATTGATTTCTCGTTAGTGGCAACAATTAGTCGTCACTGGAATTTCAGTGGCTATACATTTCTTTAGACTTCAGTCCTTTTTGCACTAATACAACGTAGGTTTGGCTGGTTCTTTCTATACTCCTTCACCCTCAGTATTTCGTATTGATACTCACTAAGGGAGGGGGTATCTTTCAATGATATAGTTACAGTTTTCATCATTCTATGTGATGTGCCTTTGTGTTTCGCACGTGTAGCCGTTTCTGCGTCCGATTTGTGTGTTGTTCATGTGTGATGATAGTCTCCTCATTAAATGATTTTCCTAAAAACTGCAGTGTTCATTATTAAGATTCATCTTTTCACGCATCGCCCTGATATGAATCTCAACTATTATTTTTCAAAGTTTTTCGCTATCCTTCCTAGCACTCCTACTATAAGTAGTATCATTTTTACATTCTTCATTTTCCAGATCCCTTTGAGCTCTCTGGTCAATTCCGTGTATTCGTTCGGCTTTTCAGTCTACTTGATCTTTACACTGTGGCATGCAGCAAACTCTAAAAGCAAGCAGGACTTTCCCGTCTTGTTAACTATTATGACACCCGGTCTTCTTGGATGGGTTTATTCGTTTGCATATCCATGTTTCATAAGATATTGTGACTTTAATTTTTCAGTACTGCTGCTGGTTGTATTTGTTCCATTTGTGTATGGGTTCAAGGTGCTGTTGGTTAAATAGTTTCCAATGTGCTGCCTTCCTTATCATTATTATCTATATATGAATATGCTTTTCCGTACGGTGTCACGTCATCATCATCGCAAACATTAATTAATGAAACGCGTCATCATCATCGCAAACATTAATTAATGTGAATTGTCTCCCATTATTGTTCACTCTTTATAGTTAAAAAATCATTAACCCCTTTTATTTTCCAAAACTTCCCGAACAACAACAAATATATATATATATATATATATATATATATATATATATATATATATATATATATATATATATATATATATATATATATATATGAACTGTCTATTTATGGTTCTGGATTATTTTAAAGACAATTATGCATAGAAGGTATCGTTCCACAGTTTAAATATTATAGTATTTTACTTACATTTTTAACGGTGTCTTCTGTTTATTATTGTAGTGGAACTCTTACTTCATTTTATTCAGTAATAAATATATTTTTTTTACTTTTAACTGTACGAATTCGTTTTTATTACTGTGCCACTTTATCTTTTTTTAACTGTGCCACTTTATCTTTTTTTTTATTTACTTTTGAGTGAGCCTTACATAACAAAAAATATGTTTAGAAATAAATGTTACAAAAGTCAAGAATGATTTATTAAATGAATCACCATAGTCGCCATTCGCAAATACACTGAGTAAAACAGAGTCAAAACATATTTTACGTCTTATTTTGTTTTGTTTTTGTTTTACGGCATATCTATCCTGTTTCGTGTTATGTAATGCCGAATCGAGTAATTTTGTAACATTTAAACATCTTCACGTTGTTTACATAGTTATTATTTATGTTTTGTCTGTTTTATTTTGCTTCTTTTACAGGACTCAATCATCTTCTAATGTCCACCGACAGGGCATACATATTTAAATACTATAAAAAATGGACACGACAATTTTTTAACATGAAATACGACAGTGTTTCATTACTTACGATTTATTTATTTAAAGAATATTTATTTCCTATTTAAAGATTTTCAGTATATTTTATTTAACTGAAGAAATATTTATTGTTCATACATATATTTTTCCATTATTTTTATTACATTGTTAGGTGAAGTTTCACAATAGTTAAACCCCCTCCCCATATTAAGAATGACTTTCGGCATGATTCTTACAATAGCGTTATCAACGTTTTTTTTATTTATTTTAAAACCTATTAAAAAAAAAGATACAAGAATATTAAATTTATTTTTCATTAAATCGCTATTTAGGTGAAGGTTCAAAATAGTTAACCCTTCTCCCCATAAGCGTTTTTTATGTAGTAAAACACTGTTTCAATAATTATGGTTTAAATAAATATTTATTCCTTATTTAAAGATTTACAGAATAATTTATTTAAGTGAAGAAATATTTATTGTTCATACATATATTTTTCCCTTATTTTTTTTACATTGTTAGGTAAAGTTTCAGAATAGCTAACGCCCCTCCCCATATTAAGAATGGCTTTCAGCATGATTCTTACAATAGTGTTATGAAAGTTTTTTGATTTTTCTTATTTAACAAAAATGATAATAAAGATACAAGAACATTTAAAACCTTTTTTCATTAAATGGTTATTTAGGTGAAGGTTTAGAATAGTAAAACCATATCCCCTTATTAAGAATGGCATTTTTATTATTTCAGCATGATGCTCACATTTATTCAGGGTTATTGCAAGTAAATTACGTAAGTGTGGAGATTTGATAAAGTTTTTACTTAGGAGGGTTGTTAAAACCTACATCTATTATAGACATCTGTCTTAAAAGATGCCCATTGTGGCATCATTTCAGTCAATTACAACTAGCAAAAAACGTCAGAACTAACATAAATGAACAGGAGTTTTCTAGTTGGTCCCTTCATCTTGGTAATGGTACACTAACGAGCAGTATTTATGACGTTACTGTAGATGCCATAGATGTTGCTGATGACTCGGTATGTAATGGTTCTCTAATCTCAGACATATTTGATTGCAGCCCTCAAGAAAAGGAAAATTAAATCATCATGACTCCAAAAATACAGAATGTTTAACAGTAAATGTAGAAATTCTAAATAATCTTCCCGGATGCATAAATACATATATAAACACAAATTACATATCCGATGATGATGCTTAACTTCAAAATTATCCTATCGAGTTCATAAATTCATTAACTCCATCTGGAATGTCACCTCACCGACTTAATGTGAAAATAGGGGCAATAGTAATGCGTCTGCGAAATTTATCCATAAATCAAGGACTTAGTAATGGAACCAGGATGAAAATAAAAGAATGTCATCAGAACAGCATCATTGCTATTTTAATTAATGGATCTAATAGAGGTTCCACAGTTATCGTTTCAAGAATTAAGTTAACGCCAAGTGATACAAATGTTCCATTTCCATTTCATCGGATACAGTTTGAAATACAATTAGCATATTCACTGACCATCAATAAGGCACGAGGCCAAACTTTAGATAAGGTCGGTATATATCTTCAACAACCTGTATTTCCTCATGGTCAACTGAATGTGGCATGTTCAAGAGCTCGATCTAAGCACAGTGTGAAATTTAAGGTAATGCAACTGCATAGAAATGATAATCAGGGAAGAAAGCGGGTGTAACATATACTAACAATATTGTTTACCGTGAAGTGTTATGACAACAATCAGGAACAGCTATGGAATCTAAAAATTAACTTGGATGTAAATATGATTTTGGAAAAAAAATGTTTAAATTGCTTTCCTTATATTTAAAATTCATAATTTGATGAAAAAGTAGTGTACAGTTTGTTTAACTGCACTTAATTATATAACATTGACATAAATTTGATAGGTACAACCTACCTCACATCATTTTGATTATCGAAAAATCAAAATTTAACTGTACTTCGTAAGATTTACAGAAACACTTCATTTTATATCCATAATATACACAAGAATCTGAATATTATAACATTGGATCATTTAGCAAGGAATGAAGATGGCGCTTCTGGTGTACCAGTTATTCTACCATCTTCATTTACAGGAAATAATAGGAATTTCAACAACTGTATCAAGATGCAATGACAGTTTTCTGTAAATATGGAAAGCCAGACCTATTCCTTACCTATACATGTAATCCAAGATGTCCTGAAATATTAAACAGCTTGGGGGTCATCAGAACTTTCACAAAATCGATGTCATCAATGTCACACAGTTTTTTTTTTAATTCGCACTCTGACTCCCCATAACCTGCTGACTGACCACTATTCTCACTCCAAGCAGATGATCGACGTCCCTTTCACCGCCTCAATCATCACCAGCACTTCATGGCAATATCAACAGTATCAGTTACGATCGCATTGACCTTCAATAAAAGTTTAAACTAAAGTACTTTGATCTACTTGCTTCCATACGTTCATTTTTGTAATATAACAATAAGGAATTTCTTACTGATGTGTTTTAAAAGATTTTAACTCCCGTGGAATTTCCACGGGTCCTGCTAGTTATTATTATTATCATTATCATTATTATTATTATTATTATTATTATTATTATTATTATTATTATTATTAAGGATATCAAAATATCAATAAAAAGAATATAGATTATTTACTTGAAGTAAATGCTTGTTTATTTAATTATTTATAAAAAAGGTGTTTGTTGTTTAAATTGAAGTATATTAGTAACCATATGCTTGTATATGTTTCTTTGCTCATGTTCATTTGCGTTTGTTACAAATTTAGGCGAAGTGTAAGGACATTATCATATTTTTTATTCTCACCTCATAAACAGTGGTTGCAGATCGCGACTGTATTGTTATTTACCATAGCACATTTAAGTAAGAATGCAACTGCATCCGAAGTGTGTATATATATATATATATATATATATATATATATATATATATATATATATATATATATATATATATATATATATATATGCACAGATATCGATAGAGACATTAATATAGTAACAGAAAGATGGTAAAATGTTATGTTTGTATTCTTCTTTAGAAACACTGCGATATTTTTTGGAATATATATAATTGTATTAATTTGATGTTAACATCCATTATTTTTATTGAAAAGAGACATATTTATTTCGCAGACAAAACATATTTTCCTAAGTGAAATTTTTAATGTAAAAGTAGAGTCAGCTTTTATTCTATGTAGACTGTCCATATAATTTGCCGTAATGCACACATTAATACGTATATTATTACCGATAAAAATGGTTTTGTAATATAAAACCAGGAATATGCATAATAATGTGTAATGTGTTTGATATATTAAAGGGTAAATAGTCACATGCTGCCACAGCAGCATGGTGTGATGCACGTTTGGGAAAATAGGGATATATAGCAAACTCCACTAACGGAAAAGACCTCTGCCCTAGCAAAAATTGCCTTGGCATCTCGGTCAGCATTTCCTGGTGGACGCAACTCAGGCAGCAATCAATACACTTACCGCACATCAAAGCCGTGTCGCAAGAGCTGGGTGGGAGGCTAGACATCCTGGGTGATCCTCAGGTGGCGCTCCTCAGTAAGACAGGTATTGGGGAACAACAGATTCTAGACCGGTATATTTCTAACCGCTTTCCTTGCAACTGTAGCAGAAAAAGGGTCTCTTCCTGCAAAATGCAAATAAAGGGAGGGTGTGACCACCGTATGTTAAAAGGTTCGACTTAAAAACACTGACGGAAGAAACTGACTAATCAAATGGAGCAACGTTCCACTAGCAAAAGTGCAGCAACCTCAATTGCATGAAAATATTGAAACATTTAGCATTGCGGCACATATGTTTCGTGTCAACGCGAGGGATATATTTGGCTCTTCACCGAATATTCTTCATCTCTAGCACTTGTACAGAATAGGTATCCATTGTAAACCCTTTTTAAAGTAAAACATAGCTTTCAAAGTATGTACTTAATTACACGTATGTTTCTCAATGAACGTGAGATTTTCTGGAAAGCACTTGAGGGTGCAGTCTCAATCAACGGGTTATTTATCTTAAGAATGCGATAGCTGTATTTGACAATTTAAAATAAGCAAGTGGTTAATTATGGTTTACATTATGTTTTTTTAATCGTTCAATATTTATAAAGATAGTAATATTTAATCAAGGAACTTCTATATAATTATAAGCACTCGTATTGGTTTATGTTGCAAATATAGTCCCATACTTTTTTAAAGCATTTTTAAACTAGACACTTGACACGATTTATAAATATATATATATGTATATATATATATATATATATATATATATATATATATATATATATATATATATGTATATATATATATATATATATATATATATATATATATATATATATATATATATATATATATATATTACTGTATTGACGATAGAAGCAACATTATATTCATGGAGTAAATATCCGTTACAAACTGATTTTGGCAAAATTTGGGATTTTTTCAACCCCAGAATAAAAAATATAAATATTAAAATATTTTCCATATAATTTTTTTTTAATGTTATTACTTATTTCTTAAAATATCCTCGATTAGCAACTGTGCCACGCTTCTCCCCTTAGTAATAAGACACAAACACAAGCATAGATATATCCTGGTACCATTGTATGATGTTACAATTAAACATAGCATCTATACTAATATATATATATAAATTATGTGTTGTTGTCGCTCAATGTTTAACTATGTATATTTTTGTATGAATATAGAAAATAAAATCGGACTAAATTGTTTAGGATGAGATGGCATGAATTAAGAATAAGTTATGTTAAATGAAAGCATACTGCTTTATTATTTTGTTCTGCTGTAGAACAGTAGATGAATCTTAAAATCTGATTCAAACGTCTGTATATCAAAGAGTGTCTTACTGCTGGCGTCTGCATGGCAGGAACTGCATCATTCACTTTTGATATTCGACCTTTCGAACATTTACTAAGTTCAGACATTATACCTTGCGGAATAAGTCTGAAGATGTCTATGACTTCTTGATCCACACACGTAAGTGACCATTCAGAAAATAACATCGGCATATAAGTTGTTGAACTTAATACAACGGCGAATGACGATATACAATGGGTATGAAGCGATTATATTAAAAGGCGAAGTTACCACACGAGATATACATTTTTCTCTGAAAACCGCAGATGTTATATTTTTCCAGAGTCTAATAGAAACCTGAGGTAAAATATCTCTGAGACTTGAGGATGCTACACGAGTACGTGGAAGTCTGCAGTGCGCCAAGCAACATAACTGATATGAGTGTACGCTGATAATAAATAAATATAAATACCATATAAATAGATTCCGACACATTAATGTGCAATTCTTCCCCATTCGTATGAAATATCACTTATGCTGCTTTATATGATGAATACCTTTGCTTAAAATTAATTAAAAGAGTGAACGTCGGATTGATAAATATGTTGAAGGTTATAAATTTCTTCTAGGCGAGAAATTCTAAATGTATTTATCTCTCAGCCAAAATAAATTATAATGTAGCGTATGTGAAATCTGAAATAATAAAATATAATTGTTATGAAAGCTTTTAATACCAACATATTCTCAAATATATACAGCCGTAAGAAATAAAAACATCGCAAAACTTTCCATGTCAGTTTATCTTAACACATAATTTTCAATTCACCACACCCCAACCCCATCTAAAAAAGTGTTGGTAATACCTAGTGGCCTCCAGAGTACATTTAAAGCGACGTCATCGTGTTTTTTCCCACCACCATCACAATCACATGACGCCACTTCCGGAAAATGTCTCAGCAGGTTTGTTTTTTTTTCGAAATACATGATGTCATTATAAATTGTTTGTATTTTTGGACATGGGTACTACACTGTACAAGCACGTTATTTAAAATTCATGCTATTCAAAAAATAAATATTTCAAAGTGCAGTTAGTGATTAGGTGTTAAGGAGAAGTGCAACGATGACTGTGTCCAGGCAAACAAAAATGACACAATGAAAATCCTAGGCGATCAAAGGAACAATGGGTCAATCCTAGGAAAGGTGACCTAGGCCGCATCAAGTAGGAAGAAAACAATGGAAATCCCAGGCGATGAAAGAACAAAGAAAAGTGGTCGAAGCTATATCCAGGCAAATAAAAAGAGGCACCATGGGCAATCCAAACAAAGCATTCACTGTTAAAAATAAGGTCCTTAATCCATTGATCTTCAATGTAAGTACATCTCACCAAAGGAAAACCACTTGCAAAATATTAATACAAGTTTGAAATTTGAAATTACTTTGCTATACGGCATATAAAAATACTTATGATTAAATCACATTAAGGAATATAGGAAAAGGAATTATTGTTTAAATCAGAATGTCCAGTCGTATGTATTTTAATCCAGATAGTCAAGTTGGGTGTTCAATTTAATTAAAAGGCAAAGTAGAATACAATCGCTTTTATTTTGGGTTGTATTTTAACAATTAATTAAGATCCGGGAACTAAAAAAAAAACTTAGATGTCAAGTGGTAAGCATAAAAAATCCTTACGCTGAAATTTCTGTATTATCGTGTACCAAAAAGGCACCAAAACGGGGTATGTTGTATAATTGTCTAAATGCCCATATGCGTATTTGCAACGAAGGGTTCATCCTGATGTGTATACGTGTGACTAAATGTCGATTGTTGGTGATTCTTCACTGATTTACCCCTAGCTTATGTTGTTGCTGTCTAATCATGCGACATTCATATCTAATTGTTAATATGCGGGTGTGTAGAATACATGTATTTTTGACATACCCTAACTTCATTCGTCGTTGATCTTGCCCACCTGGAATTCATCTTGCTCTTGGACGGAAGGCTGGACACTGTTTGAACGAAACACATTGACTCCAAGACGATGATTGGTTTTATATAGCTTTTATTCACTTTCAAGGTATCGATCGAATAAGAATTGAAATGGAATATATTTGCTTGCTTAGTTTACGTCTATGTCTCGGTTTTTATACATGTAAACTCGCTCCCCAGTGAATGGGGGGGCGACTTGTTAAACCGTCCGCTCTGTTCAACATCACAATTCCATCTCTCAAATTTCCAGATAACATGATCACGGGGATCTTATCAGCTGATCAGACCTTCCGATAACAGTGGCTATGATGTGATTTTACCATATTTTGACAGGTTTTATAAATATTCTTCATATTTATCTCCTGTCAATTTCTCCACTTAAATAGATAGATACACCGAGATGGATATAGAGAAATAGATAACTAAATAGATAGATCTTGTGATCGACCTATTACATAACACAATTATGAAAATAAATATTATATTTCTGTAATCTCAGACAATGTTTAAGTATTAATAACGTAGGGAGATAAAACGGGAAGCGAGAAAGAAAAAAATGGAAAGCAAAATCGAATTTTTATTGATATAGACTAGTTCTGCAGCAGGCAGGCAGAAGGACAGACCGGGGCGAAGTCGGTGAAGCGGATATGTATATTAAAAGAAGGATGGAAAAAAGATAGGAAGATAAGGTGCTTATAAGGAAAGGGTGTAAAGCAACCTTATTTGCACGTCGCTTTAAACCCCTTCATTTGTAAGTCTCCTATCGTTTTCCCTTCTCCCTATTTCAAACCAGTATTAACATTTTGATACTGATTTTCCTGATTGGATGTAAATATGTTGAAAACCCATAAATGACGTATATTATTTTGAACATGTATTCTTTGTTTCCAAAATATATATTTTTTATATTTAGAAGTAATTATTTATTAATAAAATATAAATACATAATCGCTTACTATATATATATATATATATATATATATATATATATATATATATAAAGTAATGTGATTGATAATTTAAAAATCTAATTACAACTAAATAAAAAACCCGTTTCATAGGAAGGAACAACAAGAAAACCAATAATCTGCACGTTCGTTTCGGAAAATAATGTTTTTATTGTGGTAGACAACAATTTTTACATATAGCGTTTTTAACAAGCAGAGATTCCTCATTAGCAAAATATTGGGAAGGGTTTTTTTTATTATATATAAAAGACACCATAAATAAACCTAGCATTAAAAGAAAGGCAAATGTACATGTATAAAATAAAAATAAAGGTATGGATTTAAGTTGATATGAACATTAATATGGGTTAAAAATAAAAATAAAATAGGTTAAAATTATAAATCTAAATTTGGTTTAAGTACAATATTATAATAGTATTTTTCTAATAAAACTCACAGACACATACCCATATATATACATACATATATACACACATACATATATATACATATACACATATACACATATACATAAATACACATATATATATATATATAAATAAATACACACATATATACATATACATATACATACATATACATATATATACATATATATATATATATATATATATATATATATATATATATATATACATAAAAATATACATACAAATACTTACGTTTTAATTTTTCGTTTTTTGAAATCAGGAGCTAAGGTCAAGGCACAGATATAGATGTTTGTTGTAGCTTTTCAGCTGATGAAATGATAACTTTTCAAAAGGAACGATTGTGGAATATTTTACATCCGTTAGCATTCTTTTGATTAAAAAACGCCAAAATTTAAAATTCGAAAGAAAGGGAAGGATAATCTTATTTGTATAATTAAATAATGCAAGGGGGATAATTAGTCATATTTCTTTAATTACAGAATGCAAGGGAGATAATTAGTCTAACTCAATTTATTACAGAATAATAAAAATATTATAATCTATTTTTACTGATAAGTAATTTTTACTGATTTAAGGTGGTTTATATTTATTAAATTTAAACCAACGTTTATGACTGCATGTGAAGATTAGTTCCTCTTTTGAATTTAATAGGGTGGTTGTATTTTTTATATCTTCATATTTCAAAATTTTTAGGGTCTCTTTAGTACATAGTGTACATAATTTATCTCCTGGTTTATATAGTTTGCAAGATTAATTACTTGCCATTTCAACGTGAAAGAAATATTGTTATTCTTGAGTTGCCAAATATACTTGGACAGAGTAGTTTGGTTTGGCAGAGAGTTATTTTTAAAAGAATATGTGTGCGTTGAAATTCTATGTTTTATTAGGCCATATGTGGAACCAAAATATATTGCCTCTTGTTTATTGTGATTATTTTCCATTAGGTCTGGTGGTGGATTATTATATGGAGGGTTGGTTTGTAATTGATTAGTAGATTGGTTAAATTGGTGTCATTATTTAATCTGGTGATTGAGTTATTGTTGCTAATAGGTTCATGTTGATCTGGGGGGTTTGATACTGTGCAGCTATAGATTACATTTTTTTAAAATACATGAGCCTTGTAGGGGACATTTATTTTTTCTTCTACAGTTACAGTCTGATGTATTTTGTATAATTGTATTTTGTAGCTTATTAATTTTTTGTACTATTAGAACTAATTATTTTTTGATGAAGGTTAGGCATAGTAGAGCAAGACACTTTGATTGTATTTTTATTGAAATTTTATTATATCTATGGTGGGCTTTAAAGTTCCTAACTAATATTTTAAAAATCCTCTGGCTTAGTTTGTCTCTAGATTTTTGGAATATGGAGGGTTGAACCATAGGGTCTACTTATATCTATTCTTACGTTTACAGCTTTTGGTTTGTTGTCTATTTGTATTATTATCTAATATTGGTGGTTTGGTTTTTATTTGTTTTTGTCTCTTGGTCATTATTCTTTAGTCGTATACGGGAAGACATTGCCAGATTATATGTTATGACGATCTTAATAGGTTTATTTTCAATGTAGTTTATGTTTCTAACATTTTTATTTATGAATTTAATTTGCGTATTGTATTTTATTAAAGATTTAATTTTGGGGATAATTCTATCTAATATGTTTTTACTAACTAGTCCTATATTTGATTCTAAGGGGCAAATGAGTCTAATAGTAGGGCTAATATTAAATCTTTGTTTGTGGTCTTTTACAGTAAATATCGGGGTACCTGGTACCGTTATTTCCGTGTATTTATCTATTTTAAGTTTAGTTATTTTTTTGCGTAATTATTTTTTCTATTTAGTGCTGACTTATTTGTTGTCTTGTAATTTTTATTAAGTTCCTTATATATTAGATTTGTATACTGTATATATTCCCTTGATTAAAAATTCCTAGTTTTATCCGCCGGTACTATCAGTTTATTTTGGTGGCTTTTAGAAATAGATTTTGAAAATTTAGTAATTTTTTTAAGGGTTGGAGTGACATATTTTTTTGTTTTTCTTAAATTCAATAATTTTAATCAGGTTGATTTAATCAGTTTCAAATTTCTCAGTGTCTTTGTTCCGTTTAGGGTTTTTATATGTTTTTAGTCTGTAGTATTTTGCTGATTTTCTCTGTTCATCGTCCTGTCTGAGCTTGTTTTTTCCATTTCTCCAGGTTGATGATATATTGGTTCTGTGGTATCATTTCGGTGATTATCAAAATGGAAGGCTTTCCATCTCAAGTTCCTTATAAATATATTTATACTTGTAATTAAGCTGCTTATAAAAGTGTTTTAGAAGGTATGGGGATACATTTGGTTGATAATTGCAAGTCCGTCTTATGAAACATATCTATAATTACGTATATAAATTCGACCTGTTATAGGGAGCTAATAATTTAAAGGAGATTAGAACAATAGTCCAAAGAGCAGAGTGTATTTTAATATGATAGTAAAATTACTAATTTAATTAAAATGCAGTGCAGGAAAAAGTGCTCGTTGTAATTTAGATATATAATAAACTCTATAGGTAAATATCCTAGAGCTAATTTAATATTTAGTAATGTGATTGATAATTTAAAAATCAAATTATAATTAAATAAAAAATCTTTTTCATAAGAAGGAACAACAACAAAATCAATAATTTGTACGATCGTTTCGGAAAACAATGTTTTTTTATTGTGGTAGACATCAAGTTACGGACAATAATTTTGTCATATAGTGTTTTTAACAAACCAAGTTTCCTCATCAGCAAAATATTGGGAAGGTTTTTTTTATTATATGTAAAAGACACCATAAATAAACCCAGCATTAAAGGAAAGGCAGATGTATCTGGAAAAAATTAAAATAAAGGTATGGATTTAACTTGATAAGAAAATTAATATGGGTTAAAGATAGAAATAATATATATATATATATATATATATATATATATATATATATATATATATATATATATATATATATATATATATAAGCAAAAATGTGTGTGGACACAAGGAACAGTTTTGATTGGCTATTCTAATAATCAAAATCCTCCTAAACGATGATACCAATTGTCTAAATCTCAGCATCAAATGAAAGAAAATAATTTATTGTTTAACTTGGGGTGTTCATTTTTTTCGAAGCGAACATTTACAAAAATAGAATTATACGAAACTATTCCCAATAGTAATTGTATATACGAAAATTGCCATTTGTATCATAAACTTACGTCTGGTTTCTCTAGCAACACACCCGCACACACATATGCACATTGTTTTAAACCTAAATCATTATCACACCCCATTGTTTTTAAATAAATCATTTTTTAATTATCTCTAGAGACGGAGATATTTTGTATCTATGGGTATATTATATGATATGGTTAACTTTTAAAATACGCATTTTTCCTATGTTCCTAGGTGAAACTTTAAAAAAATGCAGTTAAACGAAAGTGACATTAAACACATTCAAAATATTAAAAGTGCGGTGTAAATGTTACTCTTACACAAAACATTATCGTAAAATTTGATGCAATGACAACTTCTTTTAAAAAATATTTTTCTTGTTTTATTTATTTCTGAACATTTTCTCTGTGGGTGAGGAGTTAATTCGATGATTGTTAAACTTTTGTATTATTTAGTAGAAGCATAAAACCCCTTTAAACGTTATAGCAAAAACAGGCATAGATTACTTTCACTATGACATGAATTGTAGCCTTTACTTTTTACTACTTTTTTTATTTACAAACTCAGCCCAATCTTGTATATTAAGCAAAGTATTACCAGTTTTCTTTGTTAATTTACTTGGTTATATTTTTGTTAAGATATTTTCCATTTACATCTTATTACGGACTGCTTGCTAAAATTATTTATAGATTTAAGAAATATTATTTTTACTTTTGAACTTCGCTTGTATTTAATATTTTTTTTACATTTTTGTAACTGTTTTTAAATGACGTTTTTAATGAAAAAAAACATCGTAAAATTTCAAGCAATAACAAGTTCTTGAAAAAATGACTTTGTTAATTTTTTTTTCCTATTAACTGAAAAGTAGTTTTAAGAAAATAGTTTTTCATCTGCTTTGTATTTTTCAACAAATTAAAAAATATGTGTGTACAGTAAGAAATAATTTGTTATAGGTTATGGTCACCTAATATTATATGAGACCTTTATTAATATATTTGTGGGTTGGGGGTTTATTGTATGATTAGTTTAAAAATGTATTATTTAGTAGAAACACAATAACACTTTGAATGGTATAACAAACACAGGCATATATTACTTTAGATGTGACATGAATTGTAGCCCAAACCCCAAAATAAAATTACTTTGCCCTTTTCTGTCTTTTAACTATTTTTCTATTTACAGGTTCAACACAATATTGTATATTAAGCAATACATTACCAGTTTTTCAAAAAATAGACTGACCATATTTTTGATGTATTTATATTACGATATTTTCTCTTTACATCTTTCTATTATTGCTGCTTGCTAAAATTAATGATAGATTTAAGAAATATTAATTTTAATTTTGAATTTAAACAAACAATTGTTTGTAATAATTTCGTCAGTAACTTTTGCATTACTTTCATTACACTTATATTACAGTTGTTAATTTTGAGAATATTTCTATCAATTATGCCAACAAAGGGGAAGACCATTTACTCCTGATCTTAAATGGAACACATACATTAAATCCCTTTCAAATATAGATGTAAAAATTATTGGATCCTTCTATCGGTCCAGTAGATATCTCACTGCTGATGCAATTATATATCTATATGAGAGCCAGGTACATCCAAGGATGGAGTACTGTTGCCACATTTGCAGGAGCTGCAAGAAAGGACTTACCCCGTCTTGATAGAATTCAAAAAGGCTTCGTAACATCGTAGGGGATGTCCTTTTCTCTTCCCTGCATGCTCTTTCTCACGTAACTGATGTTGCGAGTTTGTCTCGGCTTTATCGTTATTTTCATGGCAAATCCTTGGATGACCGCCAATCTATAATCGCCTTTGCCAATCTTTCACAAGAAACACTTGTCTAGCAGAAAAAAAACTATCACTAATTTCCCCCACTCTTTATCTGTGCTTAAACTTAGACGTAGATTCCATGAGCAAAGCTTATTTCTTAGAACTTTACGTCTATGGAATTGTCTTCCTTTTTCCTGCTTTCCAGCTGCCTACAATATGGTTGTCTTCAAGTCTAACGTGAACGCATTCCACATAAGTTAACAAATTTACCGAACTTCCATTACTAACGATTACTATATTGTCCAATTCCTACTGTACACTGTTTACCTTTTATCCTGGAAGGTCCTCTTTTGCTTAAAAGTGGGGATGCCTATGTAAAAAAAGAAAAAGTGCATCGAGGCATTACTTAATGCAAAGAAAGCGCATGACGCAACAAACAACAATTACCTTGCCCTACGACACAGCAGAACAGCCAGGGGATGCTAGGGGTGTATTTGTTGAAAATTATCGTTTGGGTCATTCGGCTGGGAGTAGTTCTTCCTTCATTGAAGATTATGATTAAATTGGTGATAATTCCAATTTGCTGGGGCCTTACACAAGTAGTGTCTTAATCGCAGCATTAGAAGGTGAACTGCAGGCCAATCTCCCCATTTACCCAAATGAAAAGAGTAAAATCCAGGTTGTTTCTCAAGCTTCAATAGACGAAGACCCAAGAGAAAATTATTTGAAAAGACAGGTATCAAGTTCGGCTGAAAAGCAATGAAAGAATCGTCTTAAAAGGAAGCGATTAGGTCACTCTGCTGCAAGCGCTTCCTAAACCGACGTTTAAGGAGAAATGCTTCAGTCATCTCCAACACACGCGCTTCAGAAAATGTAGAACAACGAGACAGACAGATGGATGGTTAGATACAAGATAGAGCAAATTTGAAGGACATTCAAGAATAACAAAGTCACGCTAGTATTTGAAAGCATTCAAATATAGTCCTTCTTCTAATTATGCTGAACGCCCTGACATAAAAATAGGATCTATGTACAAGAAATGCTTCCATTCTCTCGTGAAAAGATGACCAAGTGAGCCAGCAGGAATATGCAGTTAAAATGGCAAGATGAAATTCTCACTTCTTGAAGAACCTCCTCAACCGCTAGTATGCTTGCTCACATATTCAAATCCGGAATCAAGAACCTTCATGAAACAAATAATACACTACAATTGCACATTTCAGATGATGGACTTCGGATCCAGTTACCCATATGATGAGGGGTTTATGCCAACATTCAAAGTACAGATCCTTTGTTTGATAAAAATGCATGCCCATTGGCTGATAGCAAGGGGCGCGGTGGATACTAGAAAGCTGATTGGCTAACTAGAAATCCTCAACATATATAAAAACAAGAGGCAACCACAGAATTCGCGCATAAGCATGACGAATTCTATAGTTGGATGAAACGCAGAATATTCGGTGTAGCTTAATCGCCATATATATTTTATAAATTACTAACTAGCTGTACCTACGTATTGAACACTTTTGAAGTAAATACTTAAAGTTTACGCATAAATGTATATTTTCGTATATAAAATTTTTGTGAATAAATGAACTAGTTATATATATATATATATATATATATATATATATATATATATATATATATATATATATATCATAAGTTTTAGTTTCGATTTCGATTAATGATGCTGCACCCAAGCCATGTGGATATGTTTTTAAATCACTACATTATAATCGATAGGAAATTGAATCTATAATAATATATACGAAATATGTATAAATTAAATATAATATGCAGGCGTATGTTTCGATCGGTCTAGCCGGTCGTCCAGGCTAGCTAAGATAAATAATTTTGCGGTTAAAAAAAGAGCTACAATAATATATGTACGCCTTTATTTATCATGAACATCCACTGAATGCCAACATAATTATATTACCTATGAAAGAGATCACTGTAAAAAGTCCGCGAGTCCCGCTAGGAAAAGATGACATTTTTTTTTTTTAGAGGCAGCGAAATTATAATTAAAATAAATCAGAGTACATATAATTTTATTACATGAATATAGGTTTTACTGCTTAGATAAATATTCAGCATAAGCATTTTAATACAATTCTCGGCACCTGATTCCCCGGCTCGTGCATATATGAAAACATCTAGCGGTTCAATTCCCAGCAACCTATGCGTATCATTAAGACAAATTTCTGAAATATCCTGTCAAAAATATTATTATTTAATTGTTTAATAAAGTTAATTCGCACGGACCGGGAATATAGTTCACAGATCTTAAACAGACACTATGGAAAATATGTTATACAATGTTAAAATGCTAATTAAGGATCTAAAGCTTCACTAACTTGTTAAAGTTTAGAAATGTGTTAAATTATTATTAGTCAGACTGGTACGAATAAAACAGACATCGTTAAATATTTGATGGACGCAAACGCCATATTCTTTTCTCATCGAAAAAAAAATGTGATATTTTATATACACAAGTAAACACCTGGCTAAGTATATTTATAATCAATGTATTACTATTGAAGTTTATACGAAACTGACTAATAAAAGCGTGCGAAAATTTAAGCAGAATTATGATAATATATTATTAGTGAGTAAAGCTTAAGAAAATAGTCTTAAGATACTTAAGTGTTAACTTTAGTCTAGAATAGATATAGAGTTCCTTTATAATGATATGTTTTTAAACTAATTTCAGTATTGTTTATACAAAGCTATATGCTGTCAATTAAATCAGAGTAATTACAGTGGTAAAATTAATGTATACGGAATTGAAATTATTTGACTGCAAAAAAATGTTTTAGAAAAATAATGTAGTTGAAAAGTGAGAAAAATACCTAGGGGTTATTATATAGTCCAGTTCTAACATACGATTAAATAACTAACTCACTCAGTTACGCATTGCGATCTTTGAGTCTTGTTGAGACAAGTATTAGATTGATTTGTATTGCATAGACCCACACATATACACACGCACACAAATACGCACCCACACACCAACACACCCACTTTGGTACATACACACATGCACACGCATGCAAATACACACACACACGAGCGCACGCACACAAAACAAAACATACACAGATGCACACACACGCACAATCACGCACATTCACTCACACCCACTAAGCCAATATTTTAGAAATAGGCAGTTTAAGTCTTTAAAATCACATATATGTAGATTTTAAAGTGTTCACACTGTCAATTTCTGGTTATGGTTAAATGTTACTGTCAAGCTATAGAGTTTACTGTGAAAGGTTTGGGCAAAATCCTGGCCTCTGCTATAATATTCGCTTAATCCATTTTATTTATTTTGTTTAGCGTATAAAGAAATAATATCAGTCAGTTATAACTTAGCATTTGAAAAATTTATATAGATTAATCCATTTTCTTTATTTTTGTTTAGCGTATAAAGAAGGTATTTCAGTCAATTGTACTTTAGCAATTGAAAAATGTATGTAGCTTAATAAAAGCGTAATAAAAAGCGGACAGCATGTGCCGATGTGTCGTAAAACAGTATTTAATAACATGTACGATCTATGTAAACGCAACATTTCTGCAAGGTAGTGTAACTGTAGCAGAGCAATATTCGTATTCCAATGACGGAATTAAAAGAGTGAGATGTTCGTTTGGAGATACATGAGAACTAATTAGAGGAAATAGTTAGTGTGAGTTGGCAAAGGAAGATAGACGGTTGACAGATCGTGATAGCCCCGGGCAGGTGACGCCAGACATGCCGATAGTCAGACCGTGTGCAGAACTTAACTCAGTTCAACTTATCAGGAGGGAAAATACATTTTAGAAAAAAAAGTTACGGTAAAAAAATATGAGGCTCTGTAGTACGTGGGGAGATTTTTATTGTAATTTTCCATCCAGACAAGACCCAAGATGGACCGGATATATTTTCCAATTGGCTAATCGAAATGCATGAATGAATTGTATTTGAATGTACATGCAACAAGCACAACGGACGATTACACGAATACATGTAAGACGGTTATATATATATATATATATATATACATATATATATACATATATATATATATATATATATATATATATATATATATATAGTAAAATCAATAAATGCGTCATTAAATATTAGAAATAAAATACAGTATATAATAAAGAGGTATATAATCAGAAAACATTAGGAAGAAATCCGTAAGGAGGGGAAATCCTGAAACCAAGGGCCAGAAAACATCGTATCTCACATCGTAATCTGAAAAAAAAAACGTACCCTTGGAACACCGAATTCCGGAGTTCTACTATATATATATATATATATATATATATATATATATATATATATATATATATATATATATATATATATATATATATACTAGCAAAAGTACCCGTCGTCTACTGGGTTCAAAAACAGCCTACAGAAAATGGACTCTGATTTATGACAGTATGATAGGTTATTAAAATGAAGGATTGTAAAGAGATAGCTTCGAATTTGGGGATATGAAAACCAAAGCGAAATATGATGAAAGTAAAAATAAAATAGATAACCCCCATCATCTATTATACCATACCTGTTCACAGTGAATCCCTTATCATAATATTCTGTGGATCTATATTAGAAACCTTTTAAACTTTGTGATATATTTCCATTCTATCGAGGTCAGGTTCGACCGAACACCCCATAACTTTATTATGTCATATTTCTTCAAACTGAAACATAATAATCAAAGTATACTTACGCATATAGATATGAAAAGTCTTTATTAAATGGTGTGCATATGCCCATTCTATGGAGGTCAGGCGCGAACGCAGACCCCACAATTTTATTATACCATCTCTATTCAAGTAAAAACATACTTATCAACGTAATTTAATGTACATTTATATTAAAAACACCTGTAAACGTTCTTTTTTAATTTTTTATTTACATACTTTGTGAACCAGGTGAGTCCGCAGACCCCACAATTTTAATGAATCACCATAACGCCAGATCAAACATACCCATTCCTGTGTCTCGACATATCTTCTATGATTATATGCGATCAGCTTTCTATAATAGTAAATATATAGGAGCCTTTTCGTGACCAGACACGCACACCGACGTTCAGCTTTATATTACACACACGCGCACACGCAATATATATATAGATGCATATATACATATATATATATATACATATACATACATATATATATATATATATATATATATATATATATATTAATTTAAATGGAAAAGAGAAAGTTCAATTCCACAAAGGAGACTCATCCGGATAATGTTAAACCCAACCATAATTATTGGAGCTTATTCAATAGGACAACAAGAGTATGAAATGAAGACACAACACTATATGTTGGTAGATATAGAATGAGACATTTATTTAATAATGGAATACAGGAAAAATTTAGGGGATAGAAGTGTGTCATTTCGAAGTCTAATGTTTATCATCAGGAGCGTAGATAAGTGCTAGGTAGCATGGGGAAAATGCGGCATCTTTCGTAATGTTCATTAGGGACGAAAGAGACTAAGAGGAATTATAGAATGTTGGGGGAAGCTTTATTCAATTTTAAATAAATAAGGAAAAACGCATTATATATAGTATGATATATAAGAATATATATTATCTTGGACATAGTATTGAGATTCAGGGGTATATGTATTATGGTTAAATAGGGATGTATTGTTGGTAAGAGAATTTTTTAAGGTTCGGTCTTTATATAACACTAGAGAATGAACAAAAACACCTCACACTTCTGAGACGTAACATTAAACCTAAAGGAAGAAACATACTACCCCTACCATCAACCATATTTGTCGCTACACTATATCCACAATCACACCAGATCCGTCATTAAGGCAATCCTTACCTCGGTGTCCAAAGAATGTATAATCTCTCTGCAAACCATTAACTTTTAAATGACAGCTACACCTTTTATTAGAACGCACTAGTAAACTCTGGATACAAAGACACAATTAAGTACGATACGAATAATGCGAAAAAAATATCCACCCCCTTTGGCATAGTAACCCTCAACATGACTAAAAGCAAATCTAGGCAGAATAATAAGGCAAGATGGAATAATAAGTATCGTATGCCAAATACTCCTGTCAATGAAAAGCTCATACAAGTTAAACAGACACCCAAATAAAACGGAACAGAAGAAAGTCCAATATTTGGTTCAACCCCCCATATAATAATAACGTCAAAACTAATATTCCAAAAGAATTCTCAAAAGAATTAGTCGATGATTCTTTCAAGCATCCTCACATATACAACACGATCCTAAATAAAAAAACGCTATTACATTATCCTTCTCAACTATGCCTAATGTATCACAAAATATTATAAGCACTAATAATAGGAAAATAGAATCAGCGCAAAAATAATTAATGGAAATCCTAGTCTAGCCCAACCAAAGTGCAATTGTAACGGCCCAACTAGCTGCCCACTGGAGAATGACAGCGTACACTCAGAGTCATATATCCATGTGCAATAACAGAACTCATGCCTAATACTACCGCTAATAACCTGACAGCCCATACCTATAGTACCAGTTACACCAGAGAGGATCCACATAAACCAATAGGCAATATTACAAAATCTGAGACACTGACCACGCAGCAGATAGGTATGAGCTCAACAGAATATAAACATAGAAACCCAGGCCACCCCAGATAATTGAAGTACCTCTAGATACACCGCGTACAAGCCCTGTAATGCATACATACATAGGATTACCATCCTTCTCGATAAAAGCCAGAATTGCGAACCATTTACAATAATTCTCAAAGGAGAACCCTACAACAAAAACTACCCTATCTAACCTAGTTAGAAATCTAAAACAAAAGAAAATCGATTTTACATTAAAATGGAAAATACTAAGAAACTCCAATTCATACAGCCCAGGATCTAAATACTGCCTTCTATGTAACGCAGAGGCGACCGAGATTATAACGGCGCCTAAAAAATGAAACATTCTCAATTAAAAACACGAGATAATTTGCAGTTGCAGGCATAAGAGAAAGTTCAGGTACGTAAATGCAATTAACTCCACTTAAAATGCACCACCGGACAGGAACTAGATCATTGAGCTTCCTTGCGATCCATAAAATGCAACAATATCCATCACTAACCGTTTCCCCTAGTATTGGACTATTGGACAACACCCAAAACCAAAGTTGTTTTTTAACCACCCATAAGCATTCACGATCTGAAAAAATCGCCATACAAACTTGCAACTCTTTAATATAAAATATTAGCATACCCCCTGAACACACAAACATTACATAACTTTAAATACATTTGCAACATAGAATCGCCTGCATCTTGGCAATGCCTAATTAACAATACATTTGCTTTAAACAAAAGCCCACAAACAACTTTGCCTAACAAACCCTATCCCCGTAAAAATGTACACTAAACACGACATGTGAAATTGCAACCAAATAACCAACTAGCAAACGATGCAACGAGAGTATAACCCAGACAATATAAAACCTAGTCCCAATTAAAAATATAGCTTAGAAGCCACTTCCCAGATTTAACACCTAAATTTAGAAAGATCGACTACCACCCTAAACCACACTCGTGAGCCCCCCCAATAAGAAATTATTTGCTCTCCACTATTATATTTACACCAAGCCCTCCATCCGGTAGTATTTACACTAAAATTAAATGTACCCATACAGCCATGGCCCCATCCAATACGCTACCTTTTCGACTACCAGCTTAGCACGTCCCCAATCGCTTACAAGCAAACACGTGTATTTTCCATTTTCTTTCCAGATGCTACTTCCTACTGATAATATAGCTTAGAGTTGAAAGCAGTTGAACCAGTCCAGTTGGGTGATTTCCATCACAAGAGTCTCTGTTGAAAAAGTACATTTTTTGCCATCCAAATTAGGAGTAAATAAGATTTCAGCAGACCAACACATCTACGAAAAACCACGCTAACAAAATATTTGGAATTATATGGAGCTGAAAGCACAGCTATAAACTATGCTTCTTGTATCTCTTGGAGATTAGAACTACTACATTAAGTAGTAACGCCGATTCGATGGACGTATCACTCGTGTTCATAAACGAGAAAGTATGTATTCAATTTTCTAGGTCTGACTTGTTCATATAAACTTAAATTTGATGGCCTCTATAATCGAACTTCAAGAAATTTAAAGTTTTAAGGTGGGATCTTCAACCTACCATCCCGGTGAAGCAATCCTTTAATTTAAACCAAAGGTGCACCGAACACTTTCGCATTCCCGGCTTATTCTAGATCCATATATATATATATATATATATATATATATATATATATATATATATAATATATATATATATATATTATATATATTAGTTTTTTTAGTGTTTTTAATCTGTGTTTTTTAATCCGTGTTTTATAAGAATATATGAATGTATATGCGTATATGTGTGTATACATATATATAGATATATATATATATATACATATTCTTTATTTTGCTTCATTTTGTACGAGGCAACTTACCTCTCACTCCTCAACCCCTTTTTTCCTGCTACTCTGACCCCCACTTGTCTGTATCCATTTCTTTTACGCACCCCTAATAATTAGTATTAACACTATTTTCATTATTATTATTGTAGTAGTGGTGGTGTTATTCGAGGTAGTAGTAGAAGTATTGTTACTACTTCTTTTATTATTATCATTATGATTACTGATTTGTTTTTAACGCTTTTACAATTCTTCTTATTATTGTTGTTATCATTATTATTATCATAATCATCATTATAATTGTTGTTATTATTATTATCCCCGTTATTATCCCCAGCATTGCTGCCATAACCGCTACCATTATCTCTATTAACATTAATTTTTAATTTACTTCTATCACAACTATTGGTAATATTATCTTTAATGTTTATTTTTTTATGCTTACCGTTAATCTTGTCTTTATTTCACCTTTATTTTATCTTCAATTTTTCTTCTATTTTATTTTCAGTTTTATTATTACTACTATTATTATAATTTTAATTTTTATTACTATTATCTTTCGTACAATTATAATTACCCTACTATTATTTGATATATTTTTGCACCTCTCATAAGTAGTAATGGTTTTCTTACTCCCCCACTTTGATATGAATAGGTATATTTAACCTTTTGCATCAAGTTAAACGCACTCATTGTCATTGCCACCCTAATCTTCAACCGCCCCCTTATGATCATACTCCCTATATCATAACAGTAGAAATATATTGCCGCATATTACACTTTAGTTTTAACCCCGCTCCAATTAGAAGCGCATTTATAACCGCCATTTGCCGTTTAGGTGGTACCAATCAAGATCAAAATAGAAAATAGACACCCCCCAAATCATCAAAATAAATTACCACGAAGCAATAGTACACACCTATTTTACCATAATACATATACCCCTGAATCTCAATGCTATGTTAAAGGCCATACTATATATATAATAACCTTCTCCTTAGTTATTTAAGATTCCATAAAGCTTTCCCCAGCATTATATAATACCTCTTAATCTCTTCCGTCCCTAATGAACATTACGCTACCTGCCTAATTTTCCCCATGCTTACTAGCACCTTCTCTACTCTTCTGATGGGAAGCATTAGACTTCGAAATGCATTGGCATAAAGAGCCCCTTGTGTGCCCCAAAATTTTGCCTGTATTCCATCATTAAATAAATTGGGCATTGCATATCTAACAATATATAGTTTTGTGCCACACTACATACTCTTGTTGTCCTCTTTTCTATATATATATATATATGTATATATATATATATTTATATATATATATATATATATATATATATATATATATATGGAATCGAAATTGGCCATTTATATATACGAACTCGGACAAACATGGGCCACACCCATATATACACGTCATATATATGAATGTGAATTAAAACTACACACACACACACACACACACGCACAAACACACACACATACATATATATATATATATATATATATATATATATATATATATATATACTGCATCATAATATGACACACATTATAAATTAAATGCGGATGAGATATCAATCGTTCAGCGTGAATGATAAATTACACGTGTCGCCTGACACATACAAGCTCACTTTTACCGCCAAACCGAGTTGTTCTATGCTGTCTCTCTTTCTCTCTTTTCAGTTTCCAGCAGTGAATTGAAAACATCCTTGTATCTTGACGAAATTCTTCTGTTTTGATTTTAAGCACAGCAACAAAAACTTGTCTGCTGTCTATAATTTTGCAAGCATTTGATAAGAGCAAACTAGAACATTAAATATATGTCCAATAACGTAAAAAAATGTGGTAAAATCGCATTGTTATAATTATTGTATATAGGTATTCCTGAGCTGAAATTTGGATCTTTTTTTTTTTTTGCTGATATTGACGATATGAAACTCTAACGTAAAAAAAAACTGATATTAACGTTCATCGAAAGATGAAATGCCTCATTAAAGTCCTTCATACCATAAAAGATTATCCGATCAACATTATAAACATCTCTTTTGAACTGTTTTGAACCCGATAAACTAAACGCGAGAACAGTAAAGAGAAGTATCCGTCATTTTCACAGTGGAGACATAAGTTTGAGTTAAAAACCCGCTAATGATATTTACGATCGAGAAATAAAAAGAAAGTTAATTGAGGATTATGATGGTTGTATAGAAAAATATATTCTGGTACAAACAATCGGTCATTTTAATGGTGTTACTTTTGTCTCTGTACTTGTAAAACCAGTTCGTTATTCTGTTTAAAATAGTAGACCTTATCTTTATAATAATCCTTGTATCGTTGCCATCACCCACGACTTTTTTTTTTGTACTCAAATAGCAAGAGGAAAAATCAGTAGCGTATATCAACTTTACATATAAGTGTGACTGTTGACGGTTTGCTATTAATAGTAAATGATGAGCATGCAAATAACTTTACAAGATATATCCATTGTTTCGTAGTGACATGAGATAGCTTGATATTTTTAAAACCGGTCATTTGATTTTAGATCAGGCAACGTGTAGTGTATGTGTCTATAGAAAAGAAATAGCACATTTTCAGTGTAATTCAGACGTTTGATTGAAATCAATTGCAGCTGAAAGAAACGGCACCGATCAACTCGGAATCAAAAGAAAATACAAAGAATTCCACTTTACAATATTAACAATGGCTGCAAGCTAAACTAGAATGAAACGCAGAATCAAAACGCATTTATTCTGAGGCGAAAATCAATAGAAACCAACAGGTCACCGATTTAAGAATGAATACGTCACATTTAAATAACAGTGGAGAATGCATTAAACACGTTATATATAACGATTTATTTCTTATTGACTTTGTTTCCAAATGATTGGAAATTTCGTGGTTAATTTTATAATAATAATTCCATTATATATATATATATATATATATTTATTTATATACATATTTATATATATATATATATATATTTATATATTAAATTGTAATTCAATGAATTTCAAAAAACTCTCATTGAAATGAAATGAAGTGGTTGAGTTTCATATCAAAGAATTTTTATTATTCTAAGCAAGACAAAGAATGTTTTAGAAAGTTTATCTCCTTAACCTATAGGGTTTCGATGTCTACCATCTCATCAGAGGAGTGAAAATATTAGCAAATAGTTATAAAGGTATGCACCCTATTTGCTAATGTCAATATTTTCACTCCTCTGATGAGACGGAAGCCATCGAAACCCTATAGGTTAAGGAGATAAACTTTCTAAAACATTCTTTGTCTTGCTTAGAATAATAAAACTTCTTTGATATGAAACTCAACCACTTCATTTCATTTCAATGAGAGTTTTTTGAAATTCATTGAATTACAATTTAATTTATTTGCTCTATCTTGAATATCGAGCAATTCTCGTTTAGATGGGATAACTTATAGAATATTACTGCCAGTAATATTTTGTAAACCTACAATCTCACGTTTACATAACCACTGATTGTTAAATAAAAACTAATCCGAAGTATATATATATATATATATATATATATATATATATATATATATAGAGAGAGAGAGAGAGAGAGAGAGAGAGAGAGAGAAAGAGTAAGTTATGCTTAGCATAAACACTTAGGAGTCAGAGAATAATCATACGTATTGTGCGTTGAACTATTTGGTTTCATATACTTGATTCCCTACGGAAAGCTCGATTTTTTTTATGTAAATGGCCTGATAATTATTATAAATATTTCAATATATATATAAACATTTATTTTGTAGACTGCATAAACATCACACTTGAATACGTGTATTTGTATTTTGGAAGTGTAATTAAGAAAGGCAATGAGGAACGTAGTACGTCTAAAATTCAAAATCGGCGGTTAGAAATAGTAAACGTTTTTTTTTTTATTATTCCATTTTCACCCTAAACCAGGAACAGATGTGCATTGGTGTAGGGGATAATTACCGGGGAAATGTGTCATGGATACTACATAAAAAGTAGAGAACCAAAATGCCTGTTCACATTTCATTTGAACTTCTGCATGTCAATACAGTTGGAAATCAGGGATTCTCAAAACAGTTCCAAGGACTTGAAGTTCTGGGGAAGAATGTGTTAGAGTAAAAAGCAATTGACATCAACGATTAAGTTAACCTCGCATTATGCAGAGTATATTCTTTTAAAAAGGTGTTATCATGTTAATATTTTTAAATATTTTTATCACAATTAAAAAAATGCATTTCTCTATTTAGTATGATATGAGAATTACTGTTCACGGGGAAATACCAAAACCTTTAGCATTATTACGCCAGACATAGCAAGAGATGATTCAAGATGGCATTTCCCAACTAATCAATGCTATGCCTATTGGGCTTTTGACTGAAAACTTCAAAGTGATTGTCAACTAATTGTTACTTTATCAATTTCTGACCATTTATTTTTTTTGTTGTTGTATAAATTATATATTTATTGAAATAAAATCTTTCTAAAGGTTGTTATTCTTTTCTATTATATCAAGGTATGCGTGTGCGCGTGTATTTTTTTATTTAATGGTATTACATATTTCTGAAACTCCAAGTGCTGAAATGTCTATGGATTGTGTTTCTCGAAATTATCGGGCTTGCGATATTATAACTAAAATGGAGATTCTCATGCAGCGTAACATTTTACTAGCAAATTCAACTTTTTCCACATAAGATGTTGTGCACCCTTATTAGATGTGATCAACTATTGTAATCTGATTCATACCGAAAATTAAAAATTATGATCCCGTGAAACAAACACTTGTAGAATTACAAGAAATTTGTATTTTCGATCTTTATTAAAATACAAGGCAACTTCAATAAGTTTTCATAGTTTTGTCGTTTGAGTAATTTTATTGATAGTACATACATAAAACTCCAGACACCTTTCCAAGAAATTTTCCGAGTCCAATGCACTGTTGTAGCGTTCATCATCTTCTGCAAGCCCCCCCCCGCCGGAAATCCTCTGGTGTGAGCGTACCAATGACTCTCGCAACAGCTTCTATCATCTCATTTCTCACACAACGCCAGAATCTAATGTTTTCCCTGAGTTTAGGGAAAAAACTAAAAGTAACAGAAAGAAAGTTTTAGAATATCGGATGCATGACAATCTGAATTCATCAGTCCGATTATCTCCTTTCTCTTATGACGAAGCCTTCTTAATAATCCTCTCTGAGATCGATTGTGACCAACTTCGCACAAAACTTGCACATGTCTAATTCCTCGCCAATATGTGAGGACAGTTCCTACAGTGACATCAAATAGTGTAATAGTCTATATGACCACACTAGGATTGATAAGAATATATTCTAAATAATGCTATATTTAAACGGGAAATTATAAAAACTGGTGAATCATTTAAAAAGTTATACAGAATACCTATATAGAAGTTTCAAGAATGCACGACAATTTAAAATGTTTAGCCAAAATGTCTGGACATTTATTAAAGAAATATTATATATACGAGCTGTACCCGGCCACACGTTGATGTGGCTCAGTTTGTTAAAATGGAACACATGTGAAAGTAGAGAAAAGTTTGATTCTTTTTTTCAAGAGAATGTACAAATTATTTTTTTTAACAAATGTTAAGAAAATAAACAGAAAAATACTTCCATCATTAATTATGAAAAAAAAATATATTGATTTAGTGTTTTAATATGCTTATAAATTACGATAAAACTTGCTGAGTATGCACTGTTTTACGGTTGTTGTAAAAATGGAACGGAAACTTAAATTTCGCTTCATTTTAATCTTTCTTAATTTTTTAATTGTGCCCCCCAAACGAATATAATCAAAACAGTAACATTCAACAATTGTACTTTATGTATATAAAACACAAAATATTTATAAAAAAAAAAAAAAAAATTTAAAGTTAATAACGAAAGGGAAATAATTCCATTTTTTAAACGAAAATTCAGTTTACCTAACTTACTGTATTAATGCTATTTTTTTAAGCAAGAAAAAAAAAGGTAAATATCCAGATACGCTACTACAGAACACCGACCACTCTAATTTGTTTTTGTATAAGTAATTGAGGTCGCTGACAACGAATCTGATAGTCAAACTTGGGGTGAATTTACCGTTTGCATGGTATTTACCCCTGAACCCACGAACTTCTTTCCACCATTTTGCAGCTTCCGTTTATGCTACGCGCATGCACGCTGTAGCATAAACGACGGCTTCACCAAGCAAACTACGTTGGTGGGAGGGGATTTTTTTTCCAGGACATAGAATTTTCCAATTTTCAAAAATACATGATAGCGCTTTTTGGGTGGAAAATTTAAAATTAGCTGAAAAAGAAATAAAATAAGAAAAGGAAAGCACACCAAGTTGGAGTAGGGGGGGATAATTTATCTGTTTTTTGTTTTTTTTACCTGGAACATCGAATTTTCAAATTTTCTGTAAGTAACGCACCGACATTTACCAATTAGAAACCCATTTAACATTTTCCGAAGATTTTGCTTTGTACATTGGGGGGGGGCGGATGTGATGTTGGGGCGCGCGCACGCCCCAACATCAGATTCCCCCCACAAAAAAAAAAATTAGAGTTGTCGGTGGGGTTTGTATTACTGCACACATAGATTCGAAAAAGTTGTCAAAAAACAAATATATAACAAATAAATGCTATCAAACACAAGATAAGTTACTTTTCTACCGAACTGGATATATTTTTCGTGTTTTTATTCAATGTAACATATTGGGTTTGTATTACTGTACACATAGATTCGAAAACGTTGTCAAAAAACAAATATATAACAAATAAATGTTATCAAAAGCAAGATAAGTTACTTTTCTACCAAACTGGATATATTTTTCGTGTTTTTATTCAATGTAACCTGTGTATTCAGCTCGAAAAATATACAGTGTTTACCGATGTATTCGAACATTCAAGATGGCGTCTGATTCTCTCTTTAACACGGTAAGTTTGGGAAAAGGTGTTATAAATAAAAACCCAGATAAAATACTGTTAAAAACTCGCTTAATATATGTTACCGGTACATAGGTTGACATATATTCGGCGGGTTTTTACTAGTATTTTGTATAGTTTTTTTTTATTTATAACACCTTTTCCCAAACTTACCGTGTTAAAGAGAGAATCAGGCGCCATCTTGAATTTTCCAAGTCATCGGTAAACACTGTATGCTTTTCGAGCTGAATGTTGGGTTTGTATTACTGTACACATAGATTCGAATAAGTTGTCAAAAAACAAATATATAACAAATAAATGTTATCAAAGGCAAGATAAGTTAATTTTCTACCTAACTGGATATATTTTTCGTGTTTTTATGCAATGTAACATTTTTATTCAGCTCGAAAACAATACAGTGTTTACCGATGTATTGGAACATTCAAGATGGAGTCTGATTCTCTCTTTAACACGGTAAGTTTGGGAAAAGATGTTATAAATAAAAAACCGGATAAAATACTGTTAAAAACTCGCTCAATACATGTTACTGTGACATAGGTTAACATATATTTGGCGGGTTTTTAATAGTATTTTGTATAGCTTTTTTTATTTATAACACCTTTTTCCAAACTTACGGTGTTAAAGAGGGTGTGAGACGCCATCTTGAATTTTCGAATACATCGGTAAACACTGTATGTTTTTCGAGCTGAATAAATATGTTACATTGAATAAAAACACGAAAAATATATCCAGTTTGGCAGAAAAGTAACTTATCTTGCCTTTGATAACATTTATGTGTTATATATTTGCCCCCCCCCAAACAAATTAGAGCGGTCGGTGTTCTGTAGTAGCGTATCTGGATATTTACCAAAAAAATATATTTAGGTTTGGCTATAAATTCCTAAACTCATTTCACCTTAAATAATTTAGGTGAGTTTAATAGGAATCTAATTGAATCTTTAATTTCCTCAATAGTATCCGATAATCTATTTTTCTTCGAGTTATAGCGAATACATTAATACGGACTTTAGGGGCTTTTGTCGTAATCTTACTGTAATAATTTTTTTTTATTGTTACAAATTACGATGCTTTAAAAAAAGCAAAAATAAATTCTTGCGTTTTTTATTTACTACTGAAAACCATAACTTTAGTAAAGGTATTTTTTGTTTAAACAAAATAAAACATTTTCACTAAGAGTTAAGTAAAAATAATTAGTTCATTATATTCTGCGATCATTATTTGAAAAATACTGCAATTTTCATTAAAATTCGTTAATTTCCTGATTTTTGGTGAATTTTTAAGTAAAGGGAGGAGTCAAAATGTGTATACACTTTCAGCGTCGTCATTCATTTTGAGACTACGTGTGGTTAATTTAAATATCCAGTTTGGCAGAAAAGTAACTTATCTTGCCTTTCATAACATTTATTTGTTATGTATTTGTTTTTTGACAACTTTTTCGAATCTATGTGTACAGTAATACAAACCCAAACTTCGGAGGTTGGAATCCCCCCCCACCTAAAATGTACTTGGAAAAATCGATTTTATAGTGAGATTTAAGAATGGTTAGTCGAAAAAAAGGTGAACAACAAAACAAATAATCAATAAATAATTGTTACCAAAGGCAATATATGCTACTTTTTTTTACTTACATTGAATATTTTCAAGCGCTTTTCTTTATTTTTTAATAATCTAATGCGAGTGTGTGGGTGCCAAATACCTCCAGATTTTCTAGAATTTCCCGCTAGATTGTAATCGAAATCTCCAGATATAGCAGGAAAACCGCTAAATTGTAACACTGGTCACGTGACAGGAAGCGGTAATAAATAATTGTCCCTAAATAAAAAAATAGCCTCTCGGTACAAAGAAATCAACCTATTTATCATAGAAAAATTAAGTATAATGTTAGAATTAAAAAGAAATATATAAAAACACACCTGGATATAGTAAACATATTATACCAAAACGTGGAGGCAATCCGGCCAGTGGTTTTTTAGACAATTAATTCCGAACGAACCAACGTTTACATTTATATATATATATATATATGTGTTTTAAAATTACTGAAAAAGCTAGGAAAAATATATATATTTTTTAATGAAATGGGATTAGAAATAAAAATAGACAGCACATACAAAGAAGTAAACTATCTTGGCATTACTCTTCATCTAAATGCTAACACATATAAGCCGTATCACAAACCTAACCAAAAATATTCTATATTGATTATAAATTGAATCATTCTAAGTGTATGAAGAAGGCACTTATTCCTAATATTTCTAAAAGAATATCTGAACTTTCAAAAAATGAGAGCCTATTGATAAAAACAGAATATTACAATGACGCTCTTCTTAGATCGGGATGCCATGGTAAAATAGAATACAAGAGGAGTACAAACAGTAAGAGTAGAAAATCTTACTGCACAATATCGTACAACATGGCAATGAGATTAAGAAAGAAAGCAAAGATTAATAAAGGATGCAATAATAAGGATCAACGCAATGAAAACAGTAAGGGTAATAGTAGCAGTGAAACATATACTGATGAACTGACTACTAGGAATTAGAGAGACAGACGCAAGAAACAGGTTGGGTTTACTCCGCTTTTTAACGAGCATATTTTAAGCAATATACCTAGGGTAATTTACAGAATAATTGAAAATATAATTCCCACCTGAGAATAGATTAAGCAAATTAATTAATAGGAACTCAGTAAAACTATATTTTACCACCTCTGCCCACTCAGCAGGCACTCTAATTATCTCTAATAACAGGAAAATAAGTAAAATAATGAATAATAATAAGTATTGGATGCCCGTGTTTTAGAGAGAACCTGTAACTGCAGAATATCTGATCTTTATCCCTTGGGTTGCAAATGCTTAAACTCTGAGATAGTGTACAAACCTGATATTAAGGCTGATAATATAAAGACGGTATATCTTTGAGCCACGATGTGCGTCTTAAGGGCAGATACAGAAACCACGCCGTTTGCTTCCAAATGAACAGAAGATGGAAACTAATAGAGAAGGTGTTAATGATGGAAGGGGATGGTAGAAGAATCAACATCATAAATAAAAAGAGGAACATAACTGCATAAGGTTATTGGGCTAAGCAATTTCATAAAAACAAAAAATATATATTTTGAATTGAAATGGTCAATAGTAGATAAGAGTAGGAAGTATAAACCTGGTAAATCAAAAAGGTGAATCTGTGTTTACAGGAAGCCTTAACATAGCGAATTCTAAAGAAGAAATACAATGCTGGATGTCATACAGGGATGTATTCATAGAAATGCATTGTATATATCACGTCTTAAACGCAGTTAAGAGAAAAAAGATTCTTGAATGTGAGACCAAAGTTAATATGGAGTTAAGTATCTATAATGGTAAGAATTGATGTGATAAATGATTCAAATTTATCAAGCACATCTGAAGTTTTATATTCTACACTTCAAACACATTATCAGAAATAAAGACAACGGATGATTTAATCAGAAATTCAGATCTATAAAAAGGCTTAACAAAGATTAGCAATACTGTTTCAAACCTGGTAACACAATTTCAGTTATATTGATGGTGAAATAGTTGATACCATTTCTAGATCAATAAAATAGTTTTAGAAAGATTAGCTATATGAATTTCACAACAAACAAAACAATATTAGTAAGTACAGAATGGCGATTAATTGATACTATTTTTAGATCAGTAAAACTTGGAAAATCTTTGTAATAAAAGGATACTCTTGTTCTGAACGATTAAATAAAAAAAAGAAATGCGAACCTACACTTTCATTGAAATAATACGTACATGAGTCTAAAGGATATATTTATTACAAGCTGTGCCCGGCCATGCAATGTCGTGGGTGAGGTTTTTTATAATGGAACACATTCTTCGAGAAAAATTGCAATTATTTACTTTGAATATTTTCTACAATTTTATTTCCAAAAAAAAAACTTTTTTACCATGAATTGTTAGGGGAAAGTTTTTTTTCAGGAAAACTGGCACGTTGTTTTTTGAAATAAAATTGGCAGTAAACATTTCTTTTTGCAAGCGGATTTTTTTTTTATAAAAAGTAAAAGATGAATTATTTATATGAACACTGTAAATAGTTAGGTGAAATAGAGAATTGTTTTTTTTTTTTCAGGAAAATGTACAAATTATTTGTTTGCCAACAAATGTCAAGAAAATAAACTGAAAAAATACTCCCATCATTTATTTATTAATTATGCCAAAATATAAATACAATGTTCATTTAGTGTTTCAACATTTAAACAACGCTCGGTTTAACCCGGTGCTTGCCGGTCGAACCCTAACAATAAATGGAATCAGCTGGGTAGAACTCTACATGAGTACCATTCTTTTTAATTTCGTCGTGTGTTCAATTTTTTAAGTGGGCTACAAGCGATTGCCAACTAACAAATGTAACCAAAATGCGAAAAATTCAACAATGAAATCATGTTAATACGTACTCATCTTCTAATAAAAATCGAAGTCATCACCCCCACCCCTTACTTGGTCGTTTGTTGTAAAAATGGAAGGGTAACTTACATTTAAACTGTAGAACAATTGCCGTTACAAAAATATAAAAAATAAATAAATAAACAACCCACTTCACCGTTATAAAAAGAGAAAAAAACAATCATTTGTATTAATTTCTTGCTGACCTTTCAAAGTTGATTTATATTAAAAAAAAAGTTTCCAATTATTTATTTGTTCGAAAAAAAAGAAAACTATTTTGTAAAAATTCAATGTTCCTTTTATTACCGAATGGTTTTATTAAAAGAGTATAATTTTTTTACGCAAACTTATCAATTATTCTTTTTCCAAATATATTTTGATAAATGTATGGAGTATTGTTGTCACATCTGGGCTGGTTCGTCTACTACTAGTCTCTCGCTCCTAGACAAGGTTCAAATAAGAGTCGCTAATCTGATAGGCCCTAAACTGGCATCTAAGATTCAGCCTCTGTCTCTTCGACGAAACGTTGCTCCCCTCTGCTTGTTCTACAAGTATTTTAATGGGGAATGCTCTGAAGAACTGCAGACACTTGTGCCCCTACGACGTAGACACCCTCGACAAACCCGACAGGCAGCTAAATCCCATCCCCACACTATAGAGATCCCTAGATGTAAAAAATCTTTCTACTCCAGTAGTTTCTTCCCCAGAACCGCTAGACTCTGGAATTCCATTCCAGAATCCTGCTTCCCTAACTGTACTGGCAGGCAGAAGTTCAAGTGCAACGTGAACCGACATCTTGCTGCCCAAACCCCTACATATTGCCCCAGTAGTTGCTGACCCTGATAGTAGCCCCCTACACCAAAGTGGCAATATGCCTTGTTTTAGGTGAAAATGTAATAAAAAAATATAAATAAAAAATAAATGTTCATACAATAAATCTTTTGCTTTTGTTTGGGTTGTCAAATGGCGCCCGCCCAGTTTAAACCATGATGAGTATGTCATGTTATTTTACCAATGAAACGGGTCTCAGAATAGACATCACAAACCTCCCCATGTTAAAAACGGGGTTCGAAGTACGCCCCCTAATCTTGTCAGCATACGTTAAAACCTACAGAAGTTGGCATGTGTAATGTGAACGGTGAGTTTGACGTAATGTAATAATGTACCGAATTGAAAAGGAAACGAAAAGTAAATTTCCGTTTCTATTTTTACCACAACCGTAAAGCATGTCATTCTATGCAAATTTTACCTAATATAGTCTATTAATGTTCATAATATTTAATTATAAATAATATTTATGTTTGGCAATAAATTCGTAAACTCCTGTCACACTAAGTAATTTAGGTTACTGAAATCGGAATTGAAAGGTTAAGGACAAAACTGAATTTCCCCAAATTAAAAAAAAAAACTGTTTGTAAACGTGAAAGAAAGTTATGACCGAGGCATGAAATAAATAACAAAAATATAAACTAAATATCGATAGCAGCTATAACCAAAAATAAATAAATACAAAAACAACCAACTTCCCTGTTATAAAAAAGAAGATTACAGTCATGTAAAAGTGTTTGTTGTTGACCTTTCAAAGTAAAAAAACAAAATAAAAACTAATTTATAACAATCGTATGTTGCTTTCCTTACGAGCCTTTTTATAATTTTTTTTTTTGGAAATTTATCACTAAATGTTTGTCCAATTATATTTTGATAAATTATTATACAATAAATGTTTTGGTTTCTTTTTCTATTTTCAAATGGCGCCCGCCCAGTTTAAACCCTGATGAATATGTAATGTGATAATCTGTTTTTAATCACCCACAATATTCCATGGAAAACTTGCCCGTTCTCATGAATGAAATCGAAAAATGTACAATTTCATAATGATGTCAGTTTCGAATGGTTGAATATCAGAGAAGGTAGAAGCAAAATCCAAGACAGTGTCAAAAAGGCTTTTAGAAATAGAAAGGTAGTAATTAATTATGTCAAATTGGATAAATGCAGCCTTGTACTTGTTAGGTATCCTTGTGAACCAATTAATAATTTCTTCGGTGTTAATCCACTGGGTTAGGTTGCATTTATTTTTGATTTGTTTATTAATTATTTCAAGAATAATTTTGCTGATTCTGCTCATTTCAGGTCTTGTGGAGTTGATAAGCGTGGTTTGTGGTCTTGTACGGAAGTGTTCTGTACGGTCTTTGAGGATATTATTATGAAATGCCGTAAACCTGTCCTAATAAGCAAGGATCCTCAATGGACTAAAAAAGACCAACCTACCTCCTTCGACCTTGAAAGGGGTGCATTTGATGCAGCTGAGGCCACTGACTTAGTAGGCCTTTTAAACCTATACACTCTTACAAAGTTTATCCCCAACAACCACGTGGGACTTTACAGAGATGAGGGCCTTATCATTGTTGAAAACGCAAACGGCCCAAAGGTCAAAGGCATTAAAAAGTACATCATAATTGAAGAATATGGATCTAAAGATTGAAGTAACTTCTGACTTAAAAACAGTCAATTTTTTAGATGTTACCTTAAACCTCCGTAATAATACCTATGAACCATACACTAAAAATAATACATACCCCCTATATATATACACTCTATGTCCAACCACCCCAAACACATTATTAAACATATCCCTTAATCAATAGAAAAAAGGATTAGCACAAACTCATCTAACTCCAGCACTTTTAACCTAAACAAACCCTTCTTTGAAAATGCTTTAAAGAACTCTGGATATCCCAAACCTAATATCATTTAATTGGACCCTAATACACCCAACAATACAAATAGGAATAACAGATTCCGCAAAGTCCTCTGGTTTAAACCTCCCTATAATAATATGATAAAAACTAAATTAGGTAACAAATTCTTCATGCTTCCTAATCACCAATAGTATAGTGATTATTAAGAATAGTAATATTCTACATAAACTTTTTAATAAGAACACTATTAAGCTTAGCTACAGTTGCACAACTTATCTAGAAAATAAAATAAAAAACACAATAATAAAATACTAAATAACCACAACTATAATAACAATAGTCAAAATAACTGTAACTGCCTATACAAACCCCAATGCCCGCTCCGACAAAATTGTCTCTCAACAAATGTGGTTTACCAAGCAACTATTGCCCCTGCTGAAGACCCACAAAACAAAAAGTTTTACAGTGCCCTCTTAAGCACCACGTTCAAAGACAGATTAGGAGTGCATAAATGCTTCCTAAATAACTCAAACCACCCCAATAGTACTTCACTAACTTACCACTATCTACTACTTACCCGAAACAACTTCACCCCAATTATTAGCTGGGAAATTCTGAAAAGAGCTAGTACCTCTAAATCACTAAACTCTCCATGTTATTTATGCTTAACTGAAAAATTACTGATTACTAATTTAAGAGACAGAGACAAACTTCTAAATAAAAAAACTGAAACCTCACTTAATTATAAACATTATAAATCCAACCTCTTAAGCAACTTCTCACCCTTCTAGTAATACATATAGCCCACCCCTTAAATATAACACTATACCGTTTGCATACAAATGGCATAATTACCCAATTATTAAATAACCCACAACTAACTTGATCCTTAATTACACCCCCTTATTTACAACCGGAACTATATAGTCCCCACTTCAATGTAAAATGCCCCCTCCACAGAACCCCCATCTATTTATCCCCACTATTTTTAGCTGTATCTCTCTTTGCCTAACTTATTCTTGTACCACCTTTTGCCTTACTCACTCCTTATTTAATTATTTAAAACCTAAATCCCAACCCTTATCATTCATATCACGATAACTGCTAAACCCGTTCTATCATTACCCCCTAAGCCCCTAAAGTAACAGCCCCTTAACATTAATACTATACACCCATATACGACGCCGCAGTCATATCTACCACATATTTACAACCCATAACTTTTGGTAATATGTCTATCCTTATTATCTGCCAATTACTTAGAGTTCTCGCCTCATAGTTTCTTATTGGCTATTTTCATGGTAAGGTCTTGATTTCTAATGTTTTAAGTAAGTCTTTATCACAATTGGTATCCTCTGACTTGCTTCTCGATCTATTATCTACTTGTTAACAACTAATCATTTATTTACCTTCTACTTTAATTAATTATTTTATTTACCATCTGCATATCATATATATTATATATCTTTTCTTTTATATTAATCTCTCACTAATTCTCTCTATAATAATTATTATATTTTTTAAACAAAAGTTTATTTACAGATATTTACGTATTTGTGTGTGTAAATATACTCAAGCACATGCTCCTCCCCCATTGATGGGTGCACCTATTTTACATGTGTACTCATGTGTATGCATTTGTGTGTTTTGTTATTTACTTATCATAAACGTTTTCTTAATAATTATATTATTTTTTTATTTATACTTTAATTAACTTACTGATATTCTTACTTATTTTTATTTTATCAAAATAAACCTATAACGTATAATTCACATATTTTCCGTCCTATTTTCCCCGTCTTCTTTCAACTTAACGTCCGACAATCCAAAAAAATGATAAATAATATTTAAAGAACAAAAATAATTTTTGTAATCTCTCCCTGCCCGGCTAATATATACATATATATATATATATATATATATATATATATATATATATATATATATATATATATATATATATATATATACACATATATATATATATATAATTATCCTCCTATTTTCCTTCTCTTTTTCTTTCCTTTTTTTATAAATAATAAACAATAAATATTTTTCAATCCCTCCCCTCCCGGTTAAATAACTTTAAACCCCATTTGCAAACCGTTCTTTCCTCCTCCCTCCACACCTTGCCCACTAACATTAACTCTCCAACGTGTTGCCATGGTGTTCCTTTAAATTAACTGTTCCTTTAAATTTACTGTTACTTGTCCCGTTATAAATAAGAATAACGTCTTTTAATTTTAATGTTTAATTATAAACCCCTCTCTTATTATATACACTCCTACTACTTTAAATTCCAACGCCCTCTCCCTTCCATTCCCCTCTTGTTTCCTCTAGCTGAAACAATATGTAAACTCATTCTGGACTCACAGTAATAAATTTCCTATATACTGCTCTGGCTACAGATTTAGCGCCCGAGTCCGGTTTTTTTCACCACTGGTTAATATATATATATATATATATATATATATATATATATATATATATATATATATATATATATATATATATATATATATATATACTTGGGAACGCTGATCATGAAGGGATAATGGTTGCACTCGTCCTAAACTCTAGACCCAAAACTGATGAGAAATTGCTGAAAACAACGAGATATTATAAAAAGGCTGACTGGGAAGCAATCAGATCTTATCAGAGATGCCCCATGCGGAAATATTTTTCTCTTACTGCTGAGCAGTGCGAAAATGAGACCACTTAATAGTTCAAAACTGTAATCGAAGCGCATGTTCACATGCGGAATTTTTATAGCATGCCTCACTCTCCCCAATGGTTAAGTTTAGTTCGACTTGCGCTACTACCATTGGTCAAAGGCCTCATGCATACCGCAGATTTAACCGACATAATTCCAGTTCAAACAGACGGAAGTACATAGAAGCAAGAAGTAACGTTAAGAAAGAAATGGCGATAGCAAAGAGAGAATTTACGGAAACCTCTAAAAAATGCATTGAAGCACAAAAATAGGAACTCGTGAATTCTGGAAATTTGCAACAATGTAGTATATAATGAGCAATCAACAATTCCCCCACTAACCAACAATCACGAGGCTAACATGCTTGCCAGTCTACCCACTGCCTTCCTGAATTTCCTATGCGGACAGACGCCAGGGTAGACGATCTGAAAATAACTCCTGCTTAGGGGCTTGACTACATAAAAAACATTGACACTTTCAAAACATGTGGAATCGATCTCATCCAAGCTGTGCTATTAAAAAAACTGCTCAGCCGAAGTAGCCCCAGTTCTCTCCAAACTCTACAACAAATGTCTTAATGAATCTTGCTTTCTAGCTGTTGGAAAACGGCTTCTGTGATACCAGTATTCAAGAATTCTGGTGAAAGAACTGACCCATTAAATTATCGCCCCATTAGCCTCCACCCACTTTTTTGCCTAAATATTGGAGACCTTAATTATCCATGCTCTAGTCTAGCCTTACAGATGCTAAACGTCTGACTGACGAACAATATGGATTAAGACAAGCCCGTTCCTCAGCAGCCATCCTAACTGTAATCTCTTAACGTATATACCATTCACTGGACAAAGCGGGGGAGCGCAGACCGGTCGTCTATATATATCTAAGGCTTTTGACAGGGTGTGGCATGACGGTCTCCTTAGGAAAATAAGATCATACGGTATCACTGGTATAATACTTAACATAATTAAATCCTTCTCAGATAAGAGAAAACTCCAGGTTGTCCTCGACGGTCGTACATCGAAACAACATGATATAAATGCGGGACCTCTACTGTTCTTGATATTCATAAATGACCTCCCCGACAAAATTACCACTGAGATTGGTATATATGCTGATGACACCATACTTTTTAACAGGCACGACAGGAAAACAAAAGAACACTTATCTAAATAAATGGCAGAAACGCTAGAGGATGGCCTCCAATCTGTAGTGGAATGAGGAAAAATATGGATGGTCACTTTCAATGCATTCACGACTAAACTAGTTTCATTCAATAATTACAAGAAAATTTCCCTACCCCCAATAGCAATTGCCAACGACTCTTTATCTGAGAGTACATCTTTCAAACTCCTTGGCCTAACAGGAAACATGAGTTGAAACAATTACATTGAAAGCATCGCCAGAGCCGCTACAATGAAGGTGGGCTCGCTCTACCGTGCCAGAAACCTATTAACACCCGAAAGTAACTTGTACATCTATAAGGCTACTATTCGCCCATGTATGAAGTATTGCTGTCATATGTAAACCGACATCTTGCTGCCTAAATCACTACATAGTACCCCAGTAGTCGTTGCCCCTGATAGTAGCCCCTACATCAAAGTGGCAATGTGCCTTGTTTGGGGTGAAATTTCTTCGAAACTCCGCGGATTAAGGGCTATCCATTTATCTAGTGTTTTATTTTTCACATTAAATATGTGTTTAACTCATTTCAAAGTGTTTTTAACATATTTTATTAACTATTTGCTCATATATATATATATATATATATATATATATATATATATATATATATATATATATATATAACTGAATTTTACGTATTAAAACAACCAGGAGTTGAGAAAACATAGACACGTACGAAAGAAATGTTTCTGCTGAAAAATTGTCAAATATTTATATATATATATATATATATATATATATATATATATATATATATATATATATATATATATCATAAGATATTTAAAGAAATAAAGAGGCATTCATTGTTCATAAATGTAATGCCTACAATATAAGTTTAATCTACTAATATCATAACTTATCCATTACCGAATAAATTCTTCCGTGGTTTTCGCAAAACAAAATATTTAGATACTTTTTGCTTGCTAGCAGAAGAGTTGTTTAGCAAAAGCCGATCACAGATCGAAGCCCAGTAGAGCATATTAGATTAAACAAAAATAGATTTCTGAGAGGGGCTCAACATTTGAAAGTGTCTGTAGGATGGAGAATGTCTGAAAATTTTTTGAGTATATATATATATATATATATATATATATATATATATATATATATATATTGTACAAAATAAATAGGCGCAAATTTTCCAGTCTAGACGAAACTATTGTAAGTTGACCACACCATATGGCACATTATAAACTTATTTTGTTAACGTCTTTACTCATTATGTAATCTAGTTATATCACACGATTATATGTCCATTAATCCGTCATAGTAAAACATTACTTTTCTCCTTCAGCGCCATGTTCATCATCATTCTACTGTAAAGAGGAAGTTGCTCAAATTTGACTCACATTTTTCACCTTTTCTTGCGATCCCATTCTACACAGAGTGTATTTATACTTTTCTCACTTTTCTTGGTGTTATCCAACATTGATTGACTACAGGTTCCTTACACAATCTAAATTTTTCGCCCTTACATCCGACAATTATAATGAGTTCTCCTATCCAGATATACGGCTCAGAAAATCGTCTGATTAGTATACATTGTATAATTTCTCTATTCACTTATTTCTCCACTAAACCAACAGTTCTCATCTATAATGCACGCCGTAATTAATTTTTATTTTTATACTTCACGTAATTATTTAACTTAGAATGCCCTAGCTGTCATTGTTTATTTGTGAAAATATATCACTCAAAAATACTTTCTTGACGATGCTATAACATTTACTTTACGGACACTTGAAATCAGAATCTACTTCTGGTCCCAATCACTCAAAGGGGGCACAGTTAGAGATAACGACACGCAGAAAGTAGTGAAAGGCTGAGAGAAAAGAGAGAGAAATAAGCCGTATTATAGTATTATTTGGGTAACTCACGCATTATAACAGATAATTCAATAAAATATAATCGAAAGAAAGAGAGTAACGGAGAGAAAGAAAAGGAGATACATACACACAGAAGGAGAGAGAGACAGATACAGAGACAAGGCGACGAATTGAGTTCATTGATTCTTTCTCTCTATCTCTCTTCCTCTCTAAATGTGTTTGCCAAAGAGAAAGGAAGAGAGAGAGAGAGAGGGCGTGTGTAATTGTTTGCTTTTGATCTCATTATCAAAATGACCGAAACATACACAGATAGATAGATAGATAGATAAAGCACTTAATAAGACCCTCGGAATTCATTGCGTTTCTCTCAATATTTCTCTACCTCACTCTTTCTCTTTCTCTCTCAATAATGTAAACAGAACGACTTCATACGATTGATAGATAGATCGATAGATAGATAGATAAAGAACTTGCTAAGTCGCACGAAAATAATTGTTTCTCTCTCTATCACTTTATCTTGATCTATTTCTCACTTTCTAAAATTCAAATTTAAAATTATAAAATAAAATAACTTATTAATTTTAAATTTCATTTTACATTTCTTTTTTGTCAAACGTTTTCTTTGTATTGTTCAATGCGTTAAATTTTACAGTATATGGTATTTTTCTTAGTTATACAGTAATACACATTCAATTATTTTATTTGTTAGACAATGTGGTTAATCCATATAGCGGTGTCGACACAGCGTGTCTTTTGAGAGGCAACTTGTACACATATAGGACATTTTGCCTGAACAAAAAAACAAAATATTCATACATGATTATTGAATCATAATTTATTCTTATTTTTTTTATTGGCTTTGCTATCGTCACATTTTTGTGTAACTATACACGTTTAATCGAGTTTGAACTTATATTTAATATTGCTTTGCTAAAATCCCAAACGGTGACCATGCAAAATGAAAAACTAGTTCTTGAGGAAAAAAAATGAAAAAGCCCTAGATTCTTTATTTATCCCTTCGATGTTGACACGGACCTTCACAATCTGCATATTTTATGAAAATCTGAAGTAAAAATAAAAAAGTCCTGTTTTAAGATTATTTGTGAAAAAGTTTTACTTTTAAAATAAAATGAAATAATTTTATTTAAATGTCCTTGATACAGTATTCCCAGTTTTTCCTTATTAAAACAAAAAGAACAGGTTCGATCCCGTCTTTCTCCCTGTTACTTTTCTTTTCTTTTTTTTCACTTCTATCACACCTGGCTTTCTACTGCGTATTGTTTTTTTGTGTATCCCCTTGCAGATATTGTATTTTTTCTTGCATGGGCTTGCTCAATATATATATATAGGAGATGCGTGTCTTGGGAAGGAACAACAAGAACAACAAGAACAACAACAACAACCGTACATGACTTTTTTCATGGAGGACAAGGACGCTTTCCCCGGCCAACGCCATATATATATATATATATATATATATATATATATATATATATATATATATATATATATATATATATATCATATTTAGACCCCGTCAGGCAAGAATAATTAACTAAAAAATTAAAAATCGTTAAGGGAGATGTCCAGTTTTTAAAAAGATAAACTTAGCCATGGCAGGCAGGGAGCGAATAGATTTAAAATTAATCACAAAATGTTAGTGTATTTGTATGAGTGTAATTATTTGATTTTGATTGAACACTATCAATGATCTTGGTTTTAAGTCTATTAATGTTCGCTTTTTATACCCATTGACTTTGAATTAATACAAACACACACATACACACGCATATATATATATACATATATATATGTCTTTATATATATACATATATATACACACACACACACACACACACACACATATATATATATATATATATATATATATATGGGGGTATATGTGTGTGTGTGTGTTTATAATTTCAACCTCGTTTTTTTTTTTTCTTTTTTTATTTCTTCGCTTAAATAATTGCTAATTATTTTAATCGACAGGACAATAATATTATCCCGCTGATTCATCCAGAAAATTCAAGTAAAAACATATGATAATATATAATAAAAATAAATACATACAAAAAATAAAAACACAATTAACTCAAATAAAATAGGGAGTACGTTTTCCGTGCTCTTTAGCAAAAATACTTGTTAATTTGTATATATATATATATATATATATATATATATATATATATATATATATATATATATATATATATATATATATATACAGTCATGTGTATGTATGTGTGGGGGTATTTATTATTATATTGATTTAAATGTAAGTAATTGTACATGAAAGTACCGCCGAACTCTATACTCTGTACAATAAATGTTAAATAATATACCAGCGATATATCGCTATTAAGAGTCACAATGTTTTAATCTCTGAACAAAAGTAAAGCAACAAACATAAGTGGCACAAACTTAGTTTTTCGGATAAACCTATTTACCATTAAAATGGCCGGACTCAATAAAACCGCAATCCTAAAAACATCAATGTATTTTAGTCGATAATATTAAACTTCCTTGCAGATTTATCTGAAAACGATAGAGTCCCTGCACAAATCGATAAAACCAACTGGTCAACCATTTAAGACTGATAGACGAGACAGTAAAACGTTTGGGAATGCACCAAACTGTCTAAACAGAATCTTAGGTCGAGATTGTAATTCAGTAGGACGATTTTGTTTTGGCTATTTGAATAAACGAATGTGAACAATTCCACAAAATCTTAGAGAATGGGAGGCGTTTAATCTACTTGTCTGGAACTCAGATTAATTTTGAAATGTCTCCAACAAAACTTGTTCACAAGCAAAATATACACGATGTCACCGTTAAAATATAATGGCTACGTTGCATTAAGCACAGGTAATATTCTTTGGGGAAAAAACCTTTGTTCATCGGATTCAGATTTAAATTTTAGGCACTCATAATATATGGAGTTATTCGAACTGCTGAAATATAGGAGAGTACATTTAAAATGCAAGACGGGATGAATGCCACTTCAATATCACCAAACTGCCAATGCCAAACTAATTGACTGTCAATTATCGATAACATACCCAAAACAATTTTGATATTAATTTGATACTGGAATATTATTTTAATAAAAATAACAAGTAAATTCGAACTTCATGTGTAATATGCTGGTTCTTTATTGCTTAAAGTTTCTATAAAAATCTGTAATAATCGTGTTTCATTCGAATAATTTCAGGAAACTTTATATTAAACCTAGCCAGGGATTAAAACCCTGCCAATTCTTTTTTCGAATGAGCTATAATGTATTATTCATTAGTCATGTTTTATATTAATTACCTTAGCAATCCCTAATAATTAATATTTTACTTTCCCATAGTTTAAACATTATTGTTGCAGATCAAATATGAACCAGCATTCGGGTTTACAAATATGCTACAGCTTATATAGCCTACATTCGATTAATAGCAGATCCTTATTTGCAGAGTTATATTTTAGTTATAAAAACAGACACTTGTGCGGATTAAGTTTCATGAAAGAAATGCATGGTGCAAATTTTTCTGTTCAGGTAATACGGAGATGTTAACGTTTTAAATTTCCCTCGTTTGAATTACGAACCTTTGAATTCTAATTTCTCAACTAGTACAAAATTTCTTACTGAGAATTATCTGCAGTCCATTGTAAACGCAACATTTATCATGACTATGTAAAGCGCATCAGTCGGTTGGCACATTAACACTGGCAGTAATCTGATACTATTCCATTCCGAAATGTGAGCCGCACTTATCAACTAACCATCGACCAGACGGTGTTGATGAGATCCAACTATAGATAGTAATGCAAATACATTAGATGTTTTCTGTCATCTCATATAAACCATCAAAAATCCGTGTGCAAAAATACATGACAAGTGCTGGTGATCTTTACACGAAAAAGCGTAATGCTTATCTACACACATTGTAACACGATAAAAACCTGTACATTTTTTTTTAGATCTGTTTTATTATGAAAGCAGCAGAGTGTTATTTATGAAGTATCACTTAACATCTACAAGGGGCGTTCCAAAAGTAGTACCTCTTCTCTCTCTCTCTTTATATATATATATATATATATATATATATATATATATGTATATACATATATATATTTATATATATATTTATATATATATATATATATATATATTGGCAGCAAGTCATCATCCAAGTATGTCTGTAATTCGGCAAGCATGCTGTGTATTATAGCGCCCAAGAGAAGTAGTTCCGCCATACGGTTTCTGTCGGTGCATACGATAATTGTAAGGAGCGATGTTAGGGTTAGTTTATTTATAGTTACATTACATTGTTATTGCGTTTTTCAATCAGATGCGTTTTGATATATATATATATATATATATATATATATATATATATATATATATGTATATATATTATATAAATATATATATTATATATCATATATAATATATTATCTAGATTTTTGTATACGCATTGATTTATTAACTGTCGTAGGCTCCTTAAAATTCAATATGTTATTGCTATTACTACTGAAACTTTTTCTTGTGATATTAGGTTAAAAAAAGGAAGTTAAAACGGAATAGTTAGAGCGTACGATTGTATATCCTGATTTTTCCATCTAGTGAATTTCTGAAATGAAATCTGGACGTTAAGAACATTTATAGGAGCAATATAAAATAACATTTTGTTTTGCTTAACATGAAAACTGCTATAGATACGTATAAATCCTTCACATCTCTTTAGGTGTAACTTACATGACACGAGCATCAGTGTTTAAGCGGCATAAAAGATTCAAAGAACTCACCGAGTCTGTAAAGAATAATGAACGCTATTAGAATTTTAAGAAAGTAAACATGCAAATGTTGATTGGTCAAATAACGACTTCCACAGATTAAGATCGCAGTGTATCTATAGTGACAAAAAAAGGAACAATTTGAGTCCGATGATTGAACAGTGCACACAATGATTCGAGAGAAACTGAAGATTCTAAGGATTTACGCGAAGTTTGCAGCCAATTTCTCGGGACGGTACAACAATGAATTAAGGAAAAGGGCATTGCTTTTAACGTGATTAGAGTTGTGTGCGTGTACTTTTAATAAAAGTGCCCATACGAAAAAAATTGTTTTAGACGGGTTGGTGAATTGCATTCATCTCCAAAAAAACTATATAATTTTCCTATTATATTAAACATTCATTTATTTTATTCCTTGTTGGCTTTGTTTTCGATTGTCTCATGGAGTAATCATATTTAGTTAACTTATACGTGTAATTATATTAATGCAGATATCATACCTCATTTATAAATGCGTCATATTTTCGTAAAGATTTATGGTAAACAAACATTTCTTTCTATGTATATTTATGCACACGCATATATATATATATATATATATATATATATATATATATATATATATATATATATATATATATTCCTCTAAAAAACTTTGGGTACCTGGTGTAAGTGTTTATGACATTTTATATTTGTTTTTATAACTGGAAAAAATCAGTGTAAAAAATTTAAAATTAAAAACTACGAAATTTAACAGGTGAAGGCCGACCGATGGCATGAAAATATTCTAACGTAACGTAATAGCTATCTGTTCATATTTGAATGTTTTACCTGGCATCAAAAATGTGTAGACAGTTAAGCCATAAAGCTCAGAGTAAAATGTAAATCGAAAGTTTCCGGGTATGAGAGCTCAATGTGGTAAACAGAGTAATAACATAAAAATATGACAATTATGTAATTTCCGTGTTATATATATATATATATATATATATATATATATATATATAACACATGTTTGCTCTGCAATAGTATTGAGCACTCTTTTCATGTGTTTAGTAATTACCAGTGTTACCATATATATATACATATATATATATGCATATATATATGCTAGCAGAAGTACCCATCGTTGACTGGGTGCAAAAACAGCCCACAGGAAAGGGATTGTGATTGATGAAAGTATGATAGGTTTAAAAAGGAGATGATTGTAAAGAGATAGCTTTTGATACTCAAAAATTTTACCCTAAGAAAAATATGATGAAAGTAAAGATACTTTTCGCGTAAATATATTGTTTTATATCAATTTGTTTCCATTTGTAGCAAAGAGTGACCAACAAAATGATGTGTCCTCACAAAGAGAAAATGTTATATATATATATATATATATATATATATATATATATATATATATATATATATATATATATTAAGTAATGTGATTTATAATTTAAAAGTTTAAAAAAATTTTAAATTTAAAAATCAAAATTTAATTAAATTAAAAATCAGTTTCATAAGAAGGAACAACAACAAAGTCAATTATCTGTACGATCGTTTCGGAAATCCGTGCTTTTTATTTGTGGTATACATATATTGAATTGAAAAGACACCAAAAATAAACCTAGCATTAAAAGTAAGGCAGATGCATCTGAAAAATTGAAGTAAAAGGTTTAGATTTAAAATTTATGAGAAAATTAATAAGAAAATTGGTATAGGTTAGAGATAGAAATGAGTAGAAAAAATATATATATTTTTTAATTTACATAACAAATTTGATTTAAAAATATATAGATATATAATTACCTTTTGGTTTTTCTTTTTTTGAAATCAGGAACTGTATTTAAAGTAGTCATTTAGATGTTTGCTATAGCTTTTTATTTTATTGAATGATGAATTTTAAAAGGGCGACGCTCGTGCAGTAAATTGTTTCCGTTAGCGTATTTTGATTTAGAGACGCTACAGTTAATATCTACAGAGAGAGAGTATTTTATTTATTTTTTTTTGCAAGTTTTTAAGGGGAGATAATTGTCATGACTTTATTTATTATTTGATTTACGAGTCTAAGGGCGGTAATTGGTTTAACTTAATTTATTAAAAAAACAAATCTATTTTTACTAATGAGTAATTTTTAATGATTTAAGGTTGTTTATATTTATTAAATTTAAACCAAAGTTTATGATTACACGATAGAAGCTCGTGTCTTGAATTTACTAGTTTTGTTGTGCTTTTTATATCTTCATATTTTAAAATTTTTAGGGGTTCTTTTGTACATAATGTACAAAATTTATCTCCTGGTTTATATGATTTGCAAGTCTCAATTATTTGCCATTTTAAGTTGAAAGAAATATTGCTATTTTTTAGTTGCCAAATATATACAACAATATAAGTATACAATGTTATATATCTATAACACTATAAATATACAAGAAATAAATGTTTCCATAGTCAATAAAATTTACCTTTATTGTAGAAAAGTTAATTGGCTGGTATTTTTAAGTAATTTGAAAAAAAAATAATTCGCGAAACGGTTTAAAAAATCAAAATGGCAGCGACTTTGAAATGGAGTGTTCTGTTTTCAATTTGGAAGAGGGCCTCCTGATCATTCTGTGTTAACAATTTAAGAGAGTTCCTCAACGTAAGTGATATTTATAAACATATTTTAATGTTTTCCGTTATTTTCTGCTTGATGAATATTTTATTATGGCATGTGTAGCTCATATGAAGATTCATTTAAGTAGGTATCGCCTCAAATTTCGTTTTAATTTTGGTTCGCTGAAATTATTTCAAGTGAAGAGCGTTAAAAACTATTTCAAACACAAAAAAAAACACTAACTGAACTTTTATTGAATATGGTAACATTTATTTCTTGTATATATTTTCCGGGTAATCGTTTGTTGGCTTTTCTGCTAAACACTCTTATTAAATATCGACGAAATATCGAAAAACAAAGAAACCAAAACAGTTTTGAGCAATAATGAAGCTTTACTTTCTTTAGTAAAATGATCCGAAATAGCAAAATGGGGTATCAAAATAAGTAAACAGGTAATTACTTTAGTTTTTTAAGCACAGAATCGATATAAATATGGATAAGAAGAAAATAGCGTCATTTCCAAGCAGAACAGTTTCGTTTCGAGTTTGACAGTATTGAACGGTGCAGTATAGCGCCGTCGGATTCATGGTTGTACTATTGTAATGTAAAGAACACGCAGAAAGGGTTATAATCAACTGAATTTCTTCTAGTACACTGACAAAAAATATTACACAGATATATAAATAAAAATAAAAAAGGTTATGCAAATGTTTTTTAAAAAGACACGCAATCACGTGAGCTGGATTTTCCCCTTCTTTTGACACGATAAGAAGTAACATTTGTATTTTTATTATTTATCTATTGATCTATTTTCCTAAGAGTCCCACGTATGAGTGGAAGAGGAAAAAAGAGTAATGTAAATTTGTGTCGAGAATTGTCTAAAGTTCCGACTTTTTTTTTGGCTTTTACTTTAATAAGAACGTGAATTAATGAGGTGAATGTATTCGATACAATAAGATTCAACTAAACAAATAAATAAAAGTTAACGTGAATCAAGACTAAATTAGAGGTGTTATTGTGGACGCTCGCCCCTTTTAAAAAACCTTGTAAAACTTTGTAACATATTTCCATTCTATGGAGGTCAGTCGCGAACGAATGCACAATAATTTTATTATACCATATTTTTTTTCAAACTGTAACATAATGATCAAAGTATACTTACGCAAGTAGATATGAAAAGTGTTTGTTAAAGTGTGTTCCATATTTCCATGGAGTACAGGCGCGAACGCAGACGCCACAATTTTATTATCCATCCCTATTTAAGTTTATACATAATTATCAAAGTATTCTTATGTACATCTATATCAAAGTTCTTGTGAACGTTTTTATTTTCATTTTTATTTCCATATTTTGGAGGTCAGGCGCGAAGGCACACCCCACAATTTTTTATGAACCACCGTCCTACCAGGTCAAACAACCTATTCCTGATCCTCGATAGATAGTCTATCATTATATGTAATCAGTTTTTTTTTAATAGTCAACCATATAGGAGCCTATTCGTGACCAGACACCCACACATACGTTCAACTATATATATATATATATATATATATATATATATATATATATATATATACATCTAATACATAATAATAGACACTGTAGTATGTATCTATCTAATACACTGTAGTATGTGTAATGACTGTAGTATGTGTAATGACACTGTAGTATGTATCTATCTAATACACTTCCAGCAACATTCAATCTGGCGGATCATCTACGATACTACAGTCTACGAGCAACGCCATCACAATGGCAACATGGTTAGGTTAATTAGTCTCTATTTTTCCTCTATTAATATCTAGTCCTACCACTGCTACTTGTAGTCACCGCGATATATTCAACACGTTCAACAGATTTGGTGATTAAACCAACCGCAATTGACACTTACATATTATGATCTAACCTATTCTTTACAATTTCCGATTCATACACATTAAACGCTTCCTCGCCAAAGTCTATGCATTTTGATGGACTGGAATCTGATTATTTTCATATTCCAGAATCCAGTTCTTCACTTTATAAACAAAGATATACCTACATTAAAATATGACGTAGCTAAGAGAAATATTATTCAAGGTGGTACGAATTTCATTTAATGCAGCAGTCATTTTATCATTAACAGTTCTGCGGCTACTGTATTGTAATGTGTTGAATGGATTCTGGACCAAACTGTAGCTTCTGGTGGACCCTCTCAAGGCGATATTAGTAGGTAGTTGTTTCGGCTTTACTTTTACATGTGCTACAAAAAACATATTTCTTCATTTCTATTTTTCTCATACTTTCGCTCTCTGCCCTGCTCCAAACAAGTATGTCGACCTTGTCCACAGACCACAAAACTCCATCATGAAAAGTTTCAAGAATAAATACACGATTAAATCCGAATCTCTAACGTAGACCCCCTGTGCCATGTATTCTTCTCCAATGTCAGCAGGTTACGTTCTAACCTTTCAGCGGTTGAAACCCAATAACAGGAGACTAAACCAGACTTATTCTTCGTAAGCGAAACTGGCATTGGACCGACTATTTCCTTAGATGAGTGCGTAAACAAACGGATATCTGATTTAACTTCCGAATCTGACCCCTGAATCGCCATGGGAATGGAATATGTAACTATATTTTAGATGGCTTTCCATGAGGTAGGGACATATCCAGAGAGGATACAAACTTACTATATATGTGCTTCCGGGTTGAACTTGCTCAAACTATTGAGTTTATATTTGCTCTGTATCGCTCCCAAAACCACGGAGCTACTATCTTTAAAAGCATATCTGAGAAAATTGACTACGTCCTATCTGCTTACGCTTCAACTAATATTCATGTATGTGGAGACATCAATGCTCACAATGTGGAATGGGTAACTCACTCTACAAAATAGATAACGAGCGGGGGTGCTGCCACTATTTCTCCATTGCTTATGACCTCATTCAGCTATCTCATGGAGATATATATTATCTAACCTTATATTAAACTAATATTGTAATACGATTGCAAGTTTTCAATTCTTGTTTATGCAATACTATTTCTTCACGATGAATATAATGAAAACATAAAATGTGAAATCAGTCAGATTCGCATTTTTCTTAAATTATTCTGAAATGTAGTGCATTATTTGTTACAGTTACTTTATATGATTACAGCATTTATTATTATTATTATTATTATTATTATTTTTACTATTATTATTGTTATTATTATTATTATTATTATTATTGGCTCACATAGAGCTTTCACACGTCAACAAACGATCTGATTGGAATCCTGTGGTGTTCTCTAGATGCCGAGTGACAACAAGTTTACCCAGACGTCTAGCTCTCTCCACCTCCTTCGATAGCATCTGCAAATGAATTTGCATCATCGCAACAACCGCTTACCATTGATTTTTCGCTGGTAGTGGTCATTGGTTTATACTGGAATTTGAGTGGTACTCAGCCTCCCCAATGTCCCAGTTCTCTTCGCGCTTGTCCAGTCGAGGTTGTGTGAGCGCTCCCTCCTCGGTCTTTCAGTCCTACTTAACCCTTCTCAGCACTTTGGTATCACTTTTTCATTGGGTGAACGGTGATGAAACAATGGGGGTGTAGAACTTGTAGATATGCAGCTTCGGTGTTCTTCATTCCCTGTAACGCTTATTCGTTTATTGTCTTCTTGTATTATTCTCCGCATTCAAGGGGTTTCCTTAATAGTTCAGTCGTTTTCATTACCGGTAGCCGTTGTACTTTTGCAGTTATTTCTCTGATTCCAATTTCTGACATTCTTTTTGCGAAGTTTTTCGGAAGTGTTCTTAGTGCTCCTACTATTACCGGTACTATTTTGATTTTCTTCATCATCCAAATTCCTTTTAAATCTCTTATTAGCTCTGTGTATTTTCTTCATTTCTCCTTTTCTTTCATACTCAACCTGCGGTCAGCTGGAACGACAAAGCCTATGATTTGACAGGATTTTATTTTCTTGTTAATTATTACGACAGCTGGTCTCTTGCTTGGATGGGTTTGCTCGTCTGTATGTCCATGCGCCATAGGATTTTGTGGTGACCGTTTTCGAGTGCTGATGCGGGTTTATGTTTGTACCATTTGTCTGTACGCTCAAAATGCAGTCGTTTGCACAATTTCCAGTGCACCGCCCTCCCCAATTGGTCATGCCTGTTTGTTATTCCTTTTTGGGCCAGTTTGCTGCATTCACTTACTATATGGTTTATCGTTTCGTCTCTTTGTCGACATAGTCTGCATTTGCTGTTTTCTTGTGTTTTATCGATCCTTGCTTTGATATGGTAGGTTCTTATCGAGTTATCTTGTGCTGCAGTTATTAGAGATTCAGTTTCTCGGTTTATATGCCCTTTTCGCATCCATGCCCAGGTGTTTTCGTTATTCTCATCTTTTGTCATTAGTATGAATCATCTGTCGAGTTGTTTCTCTTCCCAGTTCTCATTCCTCGTGTTGTCGTTTGTCTCTCTGTTTTCTGTTTTGTTGTTTTTTCAGTGTCTCTAGAATGCCATAAGTATCCTTTCGGTGATTTGCATTATGTATTTTTCGTGTTCTTTTTTCGTGTCCTTCACACAGCCTTCTATACAGATCAGTCCTCTCCCGCCGTCATTCCTTTTCACGTAGAGGATATCAATGTCGTTCTTTTGGTGTAGTGCATTATGACTGGTCATGCGTTTCCTGGTTTTCTGGTCGAGCTGTGTCAGTTCTTCTTTTGTCCAAACTATAAACGGTCCAGAGCATCTTACTAGTGATAATGCCCATGTATTTATAGCTTTTATTAGGTTTCTGCTATATAATTTCGTTTCCAGGAGTTTTCTTGTTCTCCTGAGGTATTCCTTTCCAATTTTCTCTTTAATTTCTGTTGCTCTGATGGTGTCCGCTCCCAGCATTCCCAAGTATTTATAGTTGTCTTGTCCCCTAATTTCTATTTGCTTGGGTAGTTCCATGCCTTCTGTCGTTTCCAGTTCTCCATTTATTATAACTAGTTGTGCACACTTTTCCATTCTAATTCCATTTGGATATCTTTGCTGAAGATCCTGGTAGTTTTAATTTGTGTCTCTAGCTCCTTTTCGGCCCTTGAAAAAGTCTCAGATCGTCCATGTATATAAGGTGGTTCATTTTTCCTCTGTATTGGATAACTTGTATCCGGCTTGGCACTTTCGCAGAATACTGTTCAAGGGCATCATGGCTATGATGAAGAGTAGTGGTGATAGAGAGTCTCCTTGGAAGATGCCTCTTTGTATTTTAATTTCTGTTATGCGTTGTCACCCAGCTGCCAATTCCAGTCTCCATGTTTTCATTGCATTTTCTATTACATTGGTGATCCCGCTGGGTATTTTATACATTTTTAGGCATTCTATTATCCATGCTTGGGCGATCCTGTCATACGCTTTTTTGTAGTCGATTCATGGCATGGCTAAATTCTTTCTCCTCCTTTTTACCTCCTTTAGGATCTTTTGATCAATATATAACAGGTCATGTGTTCCTCTTTTTCTTTTTTGGCATTCTTTCTGCTCCTCGGAGATAAGTCCAGGGTTATTCAGGGAGTGGTAGATTTGTTCCCTCAGTTGTGCTGTCAGTATCTTCCACATAGTTGGTAAGCACGTGATTGGTTCATAGTTGCTAGGGACGGTTCCTTCTCCGTATCCTTCTGTAGCCGTGTGGTTCTAACTTTTGTCTGGTACGCTTGCTTCCTGTGTATATCTTCTCAGGTTTTTGGCTAGCCTTTCGTGTATCCCGCCGTGCCCTGGTGCTCACCAGTTTGACATTTTTTCTATGGTTTTCTTGCTAATTTAATTTACTGTTCCTTCTTCTATTTGTTGTTACTCTTCTTTCATGTCTTTCGGCCACTCAGCATGTCTATTGTGATCTCGTCGCTCTTCCCAAAGTTTACTCCAGTAAAGTTTTGTTTCTGTCGGATTTAGTTCTTCTGTTTTTGTTTTTCCTCCGTTCACATTTTGGTAGAATTGGCTTTAATTAGTTTCAAATGTTCTGTTTTGTTTGCATTGTTCAGATTTATATCTATATCGTCTCAATCTCTTTTTTTCTTGCTTTTGTTTTTCATGTTTCTTGTTTAGCCTCTCCCTGTCAGTTACATTTCCAATATTCCGTTTTCCCCACATTGGTTTCTCCCTGTTGATCATTTTGGTTCCTTTGGTATGTTTGTGTATTTGGGTTTCTAGTCTTATTTCCCATCCAAGTTTTGTCACCCGCTTGTCTCCAGTTGTTTTTCTGATTAAAGTTTCATACTTACCATTTTGGCGCCTGCGTATATGAGGTTATTTACGTATTTGGAAGGAGCTTTCCTTTTACTCGTTTATCAGCTGTATTATTATATTTATTTCATTTGTTTCATTCTCTGTTAGTTCTGTTCCATATTTTTCGGTTTCCATGTTTGTAGACTTCGTTCTTTGTTGGTCCTCAATTTTTGGGTTTTTTACTTGTGAGGCTTCAACTTGTAGGGTTGCTCTACGTGCGGGTCCGTTGGGGGGTGCTTCTTGTTCAGTTTCCTTTTTTTTCGCTGAATTTCTGTTAGTTCTAGTTTAGAGAACCAACCTTTCTTGAGTATCAGTCTTGCTTGGTCCGCTATTCTTTGTTCTGTCGTTTGGTAATCACTGGATAAGTCTCATAGTTCTTTCATTCGTTTTCGATAACCTCCATATCTATATTTAGGATGACTTCTATAGTAGCATTCCATTACGAGTCTATTATCTTTTGTTGTTCACTTCTTTATTCGTTTTTCCCCCTTTTGATGGTTATCATGGCTGTGTTGTGTTTGTTCGGTATCATTTTGTTCCCTGGCATTAGAGGTTATAGTTACCTATTCAGCGGCCATGTTATTTGAGTTTCTGAAACAAGAAATTTGGCCAACATTCGCAGGATGACGACCGGGTCCCCCATGATGGCTACCGAAGGAGCACCTGCCAATCATGACACCGAGATCTTTCTTCTGGATTCTATGGTTTGGATTATTTGTAATTGTCATTTTTCATGTTTTGGTGTTTGTGGCAACACCGAGCCCAGAATAGTTTTACCTGTGGTTCTGATGCAGGGATAGTGTAAAGCTTTTGTGTATCCAAGAGGTATCGTGCCCTATCACACATACACATGGGACATGCGAAACAACAAAAAAGAACTAAGTATTTTACTTTGTAAAATCGAAAGTAATGCTCTGAAAGAGGGCGTTTGAAGATAGGTCTACCTTATACCATACTGCTTAGCCGCTGGAAATATTGTATGGAAAAAGAGGAGGAAGGCAGTTTTCCCCGCCGCTTTGGTAATATTTAGGTCCCTCGTCAAAAGACGAAGTAAATTTCTACTTCAATATCGGTCAAAAGTCTAGAAAAAATTTGTTATAAATTCGAATTAACATTTAACTAGACAATTCGCCAGTCTCCCGTCTGGATATTTTTGCATTCATTTTCAGAGGATTTTCATTAAATTTGAATTGACACACAGAATTATACGCTTATATCGAAACAAAGACTGATTTCTGAAATGATTTCGAAGTAACATTTAACGTTTTTTTTGTGTTTTTTAAAAAAGGCATAAACTCACATTTCGTTGGTTTATTATAAAAAGGTTTTTGTCACGAGTGTAATAATCCCTTCCCTCTATAGGCTCTAGTATTGAGTTAAATGTCAGGTCGTTGGTCAGTAGAGGGTAAGGATTACGAGGGTTAGGGGGGGGGAAACAATCTTTTCTAACAGACGCACATGTATGTATACATAAACATATCCACATACGCAACCATTCTACCTGTCTTTGCCAAAAAAGAATAAAGAAGAGTTTCTCTTTTTTTCCGCCAAGTAACAAATTTCGCTAGTCGCCCTTCTTGCTATTTCTGCGTTCATTTTTAGAGTATTTTCATTAATTTGGAATTGACAAACAGAATTATACGTTTATATCGAAACAAAACTGATTTCTGAAATGAATTCGAAGTAACATTTATCTTTTTTCCCCTTTTTTTTAAAGACATAAACTCACATTTCGTTGTTTTCTTTAAAGGGTTTTCTGTCATGAGTGTACTAATCCCTGCCATGGTTTTACATCATGTACTTATAATTGTTTATGCAAGTCTGCATTGCCATGGTTTTCGCACAAAAATCATTCAATAGGATTCTTATTTTTCTGATATATATAAACTCTCTCATACAAATATCCGTGCATGAGGTCGCCAAGCTAATAAAGAACCTAGATTCCAGTAAAGCAACTGGCCCTGATGGCATCCCAATTATAGTGTTAAAAAAGCTTCAACCAGAACTTGCTCCCATACTTACAAAACTATTTAAGCGCTGCCTTCAGGAGAAGTGCTTTCCGACTCCATGGAAGGCCTCATAAGTTTGCCCTGTATTTAAGAATTCAGGTGATAAGTCATCTCCCTCTCAATACATACCTATAAGTCTCCTGTGTGTTATGAGTAAGTTGCTGGAATCCATATTAAATAGAGAAATAGTAAACTACCTCAGCAGGAATAACCTTCTTAGTGACACACAATATGGTTTCCGCTTTGCAAGATCTACCGCAGATGTGCTGACGGTTATATCCCACAGGATTAGTGAATCTCTTGACAAAGGCTTCCTTTCTAGGGCAATTGCTCTCGACATATCAAAGGCCTTCGACAAGGTATGACATAAGGGTCTACTTCACAAGATTTCAAGCTACGGTATAACTGGAAATGTTTTCTCAATCATTAAACCATTTCTCTCCGATAGGCTCATAAGAGTAGTGGTAGATGGACAAAAATCGGAGGCCTGCAATATAAATGCTGGAGTCCCTCAAGGATCAATCCTGGGCCATACTCTCTACCTGATCTACACCAATGACCTCCCGAAACACATACTTAAATCATTGGTTGACATATATGCTGATGACACGACCATCTACGGCAACACATCAAAGGCTGTAAATGGCAACGTTCTCTCTGATTCTCTCTCCTCTGATATCGAGGGCGTGGTTCAGTGGGGGAAGATGTGGCCGGTTACCTTTAATGCATCTAAAACCAAACTCCTATCCTTACATCATCAACGCTCTGATCCCCATCTGGCATCAATTGTGATGGATGGCTCTCGTCTGGGTGAGGCCCCGTGTTTTGACAAGCTTCTGGGTTTGATCTGAAATGGAACACGTACATCAAGTCTGTTGCCAAGGTCGCTGGAAAGATGGTGGGATCCTTCTACCGCTCCAGAAGATATGTCACTACGGATGCAATTCTCTATCTATATAAAAGGCAAGTACGTCCAAGGATGGAATACTGTTGCCATCTCTGGGCAGGAGCTGCTAAAAACAGCCTATCCTGCCTTGACAGAGTACAAAATAGACTTCGTGGCTTAGTGGGGGATGCCCTTTTCTCTACCCTGCAACCTCTCTCCCACAGAAGAGACGTTGCGAGTCTGTCCTTGTTTTATCGTTATTTCCATGGCAGATGCTCGTCTGAACTCCAATCTCTGGTCCCCCCTCGCCAATCTTTCACGAAAAACACCCGTCTAGCTGAATCCTCTGTGAAAAATTTCCCCCACTCTATATTTGTGCCTAAATCAAAACGCAGATTCCATGAACAAAGCTTCTTTCTTAGAACTGCACGCCTGTGGAACTCTGTTCCGTCTGCCAGCTTCCCTCCGTACTACAACTTGGTTGTCTTCAAGTCCAATGTAAACAAATTCCTAATGAACCGCCCCCTTAAGTAAACATTTCAGCAAATCTCCTCACTAACGTAATGTACTTGCAATAACTCTTATCCCTGAGTGGCTTCCGGGCCTTGATAAGATGTGATCAATGTGTAAAAAAAAAATATAAACTCATATATATGTTGAACATTACAGCTAAATAGTAACTTAATCCTTTTAATGCACCATAATCACAGTAAAGCTTGTTTAATCCACGTTTTTCCACCGATAATTTATATTTTCTATTAACATCCTATGCATGCTTAAAATCGTTTCTCATGCGATATAATTATTTTGAAATACATTTTATTTATTAAAATAATCCTTAGGTGTTATGTGATTAATTCCTTACACAGAATGAGTAAAATCTTTCTTCAACAACATAGCTTGAATTTTGTGTCATTTCGATATTTTGCGTTATCTTTGCTCTTACCTGTTATTACAGTTTCTATTAATTTACACTTTAATGAAAAGCATACCTAAAATAATTTACTGCCATTCATATTTAATTAACACACAGCATGGATGATATAAATTGATATTTAGGCTATTTCTTACATTTTTTAAATTTTTTATTGACGTGTAAAACGTGTAAAACGCATCTTTAGTCTATTAATATTAATCGCCCGTGAGATCAACAGCATCTTTTGTTTATATTATTCTTTGATGTTTTCTAAAAATATGTTAGTATTTAGAGGAGATAAACATTATTTTGTTGAATAGAATTATATGTTTTTTTAATGTAACGTTATTTCGGTTTTAAACACATACTAGCTCTTTGTGCGGTATTGGCAAAAGTATAATGTCCTCAAAGAAACCAATGCGCGCATATGTTTCGTCTTTGTAGGCTTTTATAATATAAAGCTTTACTTTAATGTGTTTTTTTTGGAGTCAGAAGTGCGTGTCTCGATTTTATTTTGTATTTCATGAACAGACACTCAGATGGTGTACAAGAAAATCGAATAATATGTCGTACGCCAGCTTCGAATAATGGGTTGTCAACCGGGGCATCAGCCAGAAGCAAACATCTGGCACCTCGGCTAATCGATCACCTGAAAAAAGTGGGCAGCAAAAATCTAAAAAGTATAAAAGTAAACAAAACAAAATATCCCCGGGGAATAATAGTGGAGAAACCAATAAATCTTATTTAGTCACAGCTGCATTCCAATAGAACAACTTAACGGTGTGGATTTAAATAGCAAATCTCATGATCCAAATAGTATTCTTGTTCTTTTTACTCGGACTTGAAGAATTTTGTGTTTCAGTTCCCGCTACAAGGAGCACACACTTTACAGAGTTTTTCAACGGTAGAATATAGATTATTTGCGCAAAATCGCAAACTAATTCATCCACGTGGTCTAACATATATTACATTATTTTCTTACTAGTCACAAGAATAATTAAATTCCTTGCACAAATTCGTTGAAAGTGCTGATTACTCTGTAAAGAAAATACATTCTTGAGCTGAACGCTGTTTTTATAGGTACAACTAAATTTTTTCGTAGCTTTTTAACGTTTTGACTTAAAATTTGGAAGACTTCCTTTGGAAAGACTATCGTAATATAAACAGCCCCCAAAACACCAGTGAACAAATATAGTTCATCGCTAACAAATATTAATGCGGATGTTTTATATAGAATGTTCAGAAAGCTAATATAGTTGGTATAAGCACAGTAAAAAAGAGAGGGGTTCTTTTAATCCAAGCTAGTGCTAGTGATACGAATTATCGAGCTTGTCTCGGAATAATACTACCTAGAACCTCTTGTTAGCTGGCAAGTGAATAAATTCTAGCGGTGACTATAAAAAAAAGTTTAGTTTTGGAGCTATAAAAATAAGGAAGCATTGTTGGAATTCTATTTTTGTAATACCATTGATATTGTTAATGAAACTATCTCATTCTATTAAGATGCACAGCTTTTTGCCTAGCTGATATTAAGAGATCATATACATGTTGTTCTATAATTAGGGAAAGTGCAGACCGTCAGGGCAAAATATCGCATCTGAGGTATATGGCAGAGTAAACTATAGCAACATTTCGAAGAGTAAAGTTACTTTTTATAAATCTCTCTCCCTCTCTCTCTCTCTCTCTCTCTCTCTCTCTCTCTCTATATATATATATATATATACATATGTATATGTATATATATATATATGCATATGTATACATATATATACATATACGCATATATATATGCATATATACATATATATACATATATATATACATACACATATACACACCCACATATAAATCAGAACCGACACATTAAAACACACACAGGTGCGCGCATACAACCACACACAGACATAACACCCTATCTCAAATACAACACACTGAACAATACCAACCCTACTTAACCTCGAAACCAACAACACTAGGAGACACCTAGAACCATAGTATAATATCTGTTCCAACACCTCGCTACCTCCTCAGTCAGTGGAGGAGAACCCCCTCATGACTGAAACGACCATCATCCCTTCTATTATCCCCGTCCCATACCTATACCCCCTCCAATGCCCCCCCTCTGCGGAACAAAATCTTCCCCACACTAGGAACCGATCCTGGGTCTGGCCATACCCACATGGGGAGACAAATAAATAGAAACATTAAAAAATCCCCTATTTTAAATACACCCCTCTTTCTAAACAAACATAATATAAGACTAAAACGAAACATCACAATATTAAAATCCAAGGATCCAAAAAATAAATATCAAAATAGAATTAAAGCACCCCTACCCTTACTTCAGAAGTGCCAGTCCCCCCTCCCCACACATACACATTAGTAACGACCTCGGACAACAGCCGCCTTCCTAAGGAAGCAAATCACCCCAAAATACTATGAAACAATATACACATTCGTAAGCCATTAAAAGCAAACACACACACGCACACACACGCGCACACACATAAACACACACGCACACACACACATGCACACACACACCCTACCCCACCCTAAATGAAAAAAAAAACATTAGCAGAAACAGATAACGACTACAGTGGGGTCAACGTCTCCCTGGACAAGCCAAATAAAAAAGCAATAAAAATTCACAACCTTTGAATAATAAACTCTTACAAGCCTCCACCCCTTGGAAAAAACTTCAAATTAACTGCGAAAATCGCCATTTTTACACATTTGAAAATGATTTCTGACGAGGACGCATCACAGACCATCTGAAACGCGCGTAAACGATTTCAATGATCCAAACATAATTCTCAATGAAAAACCAAGAGACGGAATAATAAAATAATGTTAAAAAATACACATTGTTGGTGACTACTCCCTTATTTAAATATACATGTATATATATATATATATATATATATATATATATATATATATATATATATATATATATATATATATATAAAGAGAGAGAGAGAGAAAGAGAGAGAGAGAATTATAAAAAGTAAATTTACTCTTTATAAATCCAGAAAATCATTTAAGATTCACTGGACAAGCTGAACACGAAAATATTTTATCCGCATATTTTCATATATTACAGTCAATAATTACAAGTCACAACAGGGACCAAATGAAGCAATACATTTCTTTGCTTAACAATTATATATATATATATATATATATATATATATATATATATATATATATATATATATATATATATATATATATATATATATAAAGCTGAATGTGTGTGTGTCTGGTCACAGATAGGCTCCTATATGGTTGAATATTTTAAAAACTGATTACAAATAATGATAGACGATGTATCGAGACATAGGAATGGGTATGTTTGATCTGGCAGAATGGTGGTTTATTAAAATTGTGAGGTCTGCGTTCGCGCCTGGTCCACAAAGTATGAAAAAAAAATTAAAAATAAAAAAAAAAAAAAAACGTTTACAAGTGTTTTTGATATAGATGTACATAATATTACTTTCATAAATATGTTTTAAATTTAAGAGGGGGTATAATTAAATTGCGGAATGTGGGTTCGCTCTTAGCCTCCATGGAATGGAATTAGGCACAAACTTTAGTAAAGGTTTTTCATACCTATCTGCCTAAGTATATTCTGATAACTATGTTTCAATTTGAAGAAATATGGTATAATAAAATTATGGGATGTTCGTTCGCACTTGACTTCCATAGAATGAAAATATGTCACAAAGTTTAACACGACCTTTTAATATAGATTCACAGAATACTGTGATAAGTTTTTCAGAGTGAACAGGTATGGTATAATAAATTATTGGGGTTATCTATCTTATTTTTACTTTCATCGTATTTTGCTTTGGTTTTGATACCCGCAAATTCGAAGCTGACTTTTTACAACCCTTCCTTTTCACAACCTATCATACTTTCACATATCATTCTGTACGCTGTTATTGAACCCAGTCAACGACGGGTACTTTTGCTAGTATATATATATATATATATATATATATATATATATATATATATATATATATATATATATATATATATATATAAATATATATATATATATATAAAACATTTAAGTTTTCATATGTTAATAGTATCTACGTAAAAAACCTCTAAGTTGCTGATTGGCATGCAATTTTACTATACCATTTTAATGGGATACATGCGTGATTGTACATATCGTTTTCCATTGTGAATTTCTACTAGTTTATTTTTAATAAATTAGTTGGCGTTCTTTGTAATGAACTGGACATTTTTTTATAAGAGAACAAGCGGAGGAGGTGTATCCGGCGTTGCCCGAGGGTGCGGGGGGTGATGGATATTCATCAAGACATAAGAATAATCGAAGCAAAAATAAAAACTAAAAAAAAAAAAAAAAAGAAAACAGAAAAACGAACGTTGAAATAAAGCGTTGCTACCCGGGCCGTGGGGGGGGTATTAGAACATAAGAATAAGCGAAGTCAATATTTTTTTTTAAGTAAATAAAAATTAAATCTCATATAAAAACCGTTAAAAATCGAATAAAACCCCAAAATACTAACGTAAAGCAAAGGAACGATGTTAAATGTAAAAATCGCAAAAAACAAAAACAAAAAAGAAAACAGATAAGCGAACGTTAAAACCGCTTTAAAAAATCTGAAAAATACCCCCCAAAAAAACACGTGAAAAATGGCTTTAATAAGCCTGTTTCAATATTAAAATTTAAAAGAAATCGGTGGGTACCCGGCGTTGCCTGGGTGTTTTTGGGTATGTGTTGCCAGTCAGGGGTAGGGGCTGTTAATAAAAACCTAAGAATAAGCGAAGTAAAAAAAAGAAAAAAGAACGTTGCGTGAAAAATGGTTTAAATAACCTTACTTCAAAATAAAATTCAAAAAAGACATCTCACACCACGATTCGAACCGAACTGCGAAGGCAGGGGCTTTTATAGGAGACCAAATTTGTGAATTATAGTTCTGTCTCTCGAAAGTTTTAGCAGACACACAAACATACATACATACATATATACATTTTCGCTTTTATATATATAGATTATCAGCGGATTATTTGTTCTGTAACACTTTTACCCCCCCAAATTTATTTTTTGTTAGGCAAGTCATTTTCTTCACTTTCAAATCATTTCTCTCTGGACGATATTCAATGATAAAAACTAAACTTTCACGCTAATAACAACAAGAATGGCATGATTTCTCATTTTCATGTTTTTGCCTGATTGAAATGCTCAGTATCCGCGATACTAATTTCGTGCATTAAATAAAACGCTACTTCACAGTTTATAAGTAAACTTCTGATTTTCTCCGCCATTATCACCTCTCTTGTTAGCTTTCTATATTTTTTAAGATTTTCTTTTTCTTTGATATGTTCTCTGGACTAGCAAAATTAACAATTTGACAGACTGTTATTTCTTGCTCATTATCATGAGAAATTTATTATTATTATTATTATTATTATTATTATTATTATTATTATTATTATTATTATTATATTTATTATTATTATTATTATTATCATTTATAAGGGGAAGAAGAAGGGGAAATTAGAAGAAGAAGAGAAAGAGGAAGATGAGGAGGAGGGTGAGGAGGAAATCTGCAATACGACGCAAACTGTTGAAGAATTGTAATTTTTCTTAAAGAAACATCTGGGGGAAAAAGCACGCTTCTGTTTCTTAATACATAAAATACTTTCTTACAACTATTTATTAATCTCTGAAAGTTCATAACATTTGAAATAAATTTGAACGTTTAACGCCCCCCAAGAAAAAACAAAACAAAAAACTAAACTAAAAAAAAAACAAAAAAGGAAAGAAAAACGAACGTTGAAATAAAGCGTGGGCTACCCGGACGGTGGGGGTATTAGAACATAAGAATAAGCGAAGTAAATATTTTTTTTAAATTAAATAAAAATTAAATATCATATAAAAACCGTTAAAACTTAATAAAATCGAATAAAAACCCAAAATACTAACGTAAAGCAAAGGAACGATGTTAAATGTAAAAATCGCAAAAAAAACAAAAACAAAAAAGAAAACAGATAAGCGAACGTTTAAACCGCTTTAAAAAACTGCAAATTATCCCCCCCATAAAAAACACGTGAAAAATGGCTTTAATAAGCCTGTTTCAATATTAAAATTTAAAAGAAATCGGTGGATACCCGGCGTTGCCTTGGTGTTTTTGGGTATGTGTGGCCAGTCAGGGGTAGGGGATGTAATAAAAAACCTAAGAATAAGCGAAGTAAAAAAAAGAAAAAAAGAACGTTGCGTGAAACATTGTTTAAATCACCTTACTTCAACATAAAATTCAAAAAATACATCTCACACCACGATTCGAACCCAACACGTTTAGATAATGACCCAACGCTCTAAACAACTGACCTAAAACGACGTACACGAAAGAGATCATTTTTTAATCTTTAAACTAAACCAGGTTACGACTACGCATGCGTAGAAGCGAATTCCCCATGAGAGGACGATTTTTGCTGACACCCTCCTGCAGAAAAGTGCTGATTTCAGGGTGAAAAAAATAACGTTTTTGGCCTTTTTTTCGATATTTGTCGGGCGAAGGCAGGGGCTTTTATAGGAGACCAAATTTGTGAATTATAGTTCTGTCTCTCGAAAGTTTTAGCAGACACACAAACATACATACATACATACACATACATATATACATTTTCGCTTTTATATATATAGATTATCAGCGGATTATTTGTTCTGTAACACTTTTACCCCTCAAATTTATTTTTTGTTAGGCAAGTCATCTTCTTCACTTTCAAATCATTTCTCTCTGGACGATATTCAATGATAAAAACTAAACTTTCACGCTAATAACAACAAGAATGGCATGATTTCTCATTTTCATGTTTTTGCCTGATTGAAATGCTCAGTATCCGCGATACTAATTTCGGGCATTAAATACAACGCTACTTCACAGTTTATAAGTAAACTTCTGATTTTCTCCGCCATTATCACCTCTCTTGTTAGCTTTCTATATTTGTTAAGATTTCCTTTTTCTTTGATATGTTCTCTGGACTAGCAAAATTAACAATTTGACAGACTGTTATTTCTTGTTCATTATCATGAGAAATTTATTATTATTATTATTATTATTATTATTATTATTATTATTATTATTATTATTATTATTATTATTATATTTATTATTATTATTATCATTTATAAGGGGAAGAAGAAGGGGAAATTAGAAGAAGAAGAGAAAGAGGAAGATGAGGAGCAGGGTGAGGAGGAAATCTGCAATACGACGCAAACTGTTGAAGAATTGTAATTTTTCTTAAAGAAACATCTGGGGGAAAAAGCACGCTTCTGTTTCTTAATACATAAAATACTTTCTTACAACTATTTATTAATCTCTGAAAGTTCATAACATTTGAAATAAATTTGAACGTTTAACGCCCCCCAAGAAAAAACAAAACAAAAAACTAAACTAAAAAAAAAAACAAAAAAGGAAAGAAAAACGAACGTTGAAATAAAGCGTGGGCTACCCGGACGGTGGGGGTGTTAGAACATAAGAATAAGCGAAGTAAATATTTTTTTTAAATTAAATAAAAATTAAATATCATATAAAAACCGTTAAAACTTAATAAAATCGAATAAAAACCCAAAATACTAACGTAAAGCAAAGGAACGATGTTAAATGTAAAAATCGCAAAAAAACAAAAACAAAAAAGAAAACAGATAAGCGAACGTTTAAACCGCTTTAAAAAACTGCAAATTATCCCCCCCATAAAAAACACGTGAAAAATGGCTTTAATAAGCCTGTTTCAATATTAAAATTTAAAAGAAATCGGTGGATACCCGGCGTTGCCTTGGTGTTTTTGGGTATGTGTGGCCAGTCTGGGGTAGGGGCTGTAATAAAAAACCTAAGAATAAGCGAAGTAAAAAAAAGAAAAAAGAACGTTGCGTGAAACATTGTTTAAATCACCTTACTTCAAAATAAAATTCAAAAAATACATCTCACACCACGATTCAAACCCAACACGTTTAGATAATGACCCAACGCTCTACACAACTGACCTAACACGACGTACACGAAAGAGATCATTTTTTTTTAATCTTTAAACTAAACCAGGTTACGACTACGCATGCGTAGAAGCGAATTCCCCATGAGAGGACGGTTTTTGCTGACACCCTCCTGTAGAAAAGTGCTGATTTCAGGGTGAAAAAATTAACGTTTTTGGCCTTTTTTTCGATATTTATCGGGCGAAGGCAGGGGCTTTTATAGGAGACCAAATTTGTGAATTATAGTTCTGTCTCTCGAAAGTTTTAGCAGACACACAAACATACATACATACATACATACACACATACATATATACATTTTCGCTTTTATATATATATAGATTATCAGCGGATTATTTGTTCTGTAACACTTTTACCCCTCTAAATTTATTTTTTGTTAGGCAAGTCATTTTTTTCACTTTCAAATCATTTCTCTCTGGACGATATTCAATGATAAAAAACTAAACTTTCACGCTAATAACAACAAGAATGGTATGATTTCTTATTTTCATGTTTTTGCCTGATTGAAATGCTCAGTATCCGCGATACTAATTTCGGGCATTAAATACAACGCTACTTCACAGTTTATAAGTAAACTTCTGATTTTCTCCGCCATTATCACCTCTCTTGTTAGCTTTCTGTATTTTTTAAGGTTTTCCTTTTCTTTGATATGTTCTCTGGAATAGCAAAATTAACAATTTGACAGACTGTTCTTTCTTGTTCATTATCATGAGAAATTTATTATTATTATTATTATTATTATTATTATTATTATTTTTATTATTATTATTATTAGTATTATTATTATTATTATTAATATTATTACTATTATTATATTTATTATTATTAATATTATTATTTTTATTATTATTTTTATTATTATTATTATTATTATTATCATTTATAAGAGGAAGAAGCAGGAGAAAAATTAGAAGAAGAAGAGAAAAGGAAGAGGATGAGGAGGAAATCGGCAATACGACGCAAATTGTTGAAGAATTGCAATTTTTCTTAAAGAAACATCTGGGGGGAAAAGCACACTTCTGTTTTTTATTACATAAAATACTTTTTTACAACTATTTTTTTAATCTCTGAAAGTTCATAACATTTTAACTAAATTTGAACGTTTAACGCCCCCCCCCAAGAAAAAAAAAAGAAACAGAATCTGAAGCGACCGGAGTTCGGCGTAACCAGTGTCAAGTAAAAACCCAGAATTAATATAAAATGTTCCGCTTCCGAAACGAGAATCCCTGTTTTAGTTTTAAATAAATAAGTAAATTGACAGCATTTAATATTCTAAAAAAATGTGTAATACGTTATTATAATTTACATAGATGTTTTTTTATTAATGATTTTTATCTCACCTTTTTGAATTATAACAATATAGTGCTTGATTAAATATTTTTCGATGTCTTTACATATTTTAGAAAATTGAACAAAATATATTTTGCGTCGTAGTGTTAAAACATTACAGCAGCAATTAACACCTATTTTTTATAACTGTTGTTTACATGAAATATATGATAGCTTTTCACGTGAACAATTATTTGTTACGTGTTCTAGAGTGCAGTAACGAGGAAATCTTTATGATTAAACAGAAAGTAGAACACTCAAATATATTGTGTATCCAAAAAATAGGGTGACATTACGCATATAATAAATGGCCATTGTCTCTCTCTTTTTTTTTGCTTACCTACAACGATGCATAGTCGGTTACAGCTAGTACACACACACAGATATATATATATATATATATATATATATATATATATATGTATGTATATATATATATATATATATTTATATATAATTCAAAAATATCACATAACCTTGTAACGGGTGTTGTAACCTCACGTCCGATTTACGATGCCTGTTGCGCATGCGTACATGAACATAAACCCATAAAAGCGTTAACAAATGGAAGACAAATCGCTACATATTTAAAATATATTCTCATATTCATAAATGACCTGCCTTACAACATTTTCTGTGAGATGGGTATATATGCTGATGACACCACGCTCTATAACCGACATGAAAGGAAAACAAATGAACACCTATCTAAAGAAATGGCAGAAACACTAGAGGATGACCTTCAATCTCTAGTGGAATGGGGACAAAAATGGATGGTCACATTCAATGCTGCCAAGACTAAACTTGTTTCCTTCAATAACTACAAGACACCTTTTCTACCACCAATAGCAATTGCCAAAGACTGTTTATCTGAAAGCAGAGCCTAACGTTCACAGGAAGCATGAGTTGGAACAATTATATTGAGAGTGTTGCCAAGATCGCTGCGAAAAAAGTAGGTTCTCTCTACCGTGCTAGAAAGCTACTGACCACTGAAAGTATCCTGTACATCTGTAAGCCCACCATTCGTATACGTAAGGAGTATTGGTGTCATTTTTGGGCCGATGCATCTGCTACTAGTTTCTCATGCCTGGACAAGGTTCAAGGGGGAGTGGCCATCCTAGTAGGTCCTGAACTATCATCCAAGCTTCAGCCTCTGTCCCATCGACGCAATGTAGCATCGTGTATGTTCCGACGCGCGGAAAGCACTTGTATCCCCTCTACGTAAATACCCCCGTCAAACACGACAATCAGTAAAATCCCACCCCTTCACAGTAGAGATCCCTAGATGTAAGAGAATCTTCTACTGCAGTAGTGACTTCCCCAGAACCGCTAGACTTTGGAATTCCCTGCCAGATTTCTGTTTCCCCAACTGTACTGGCATGCAGCAGTTCAAGTGTAACGTAAACCGACATATTGCTGCCCGACTCCCTACCTAGTACCCCTGTAGTATGTGCCCCTAATACTAGCCCCCTACATCAAAGTGACAATGTGCCTTGTTTGGGGTGAAAATGTAATAAAATGTAACAAAATATTTTCTTTAATTTGCGTTACAAAAGAATACTCCAAGTGAATATAAAACGCATTGTTTTACTGAGTATGTTTTCAGCGTCCCATTTCTTCGCGTTTAAATTATCCAAATAAACAGTTGTTAATAGCTTCTGCTTTTTGTTACATCGTCCATTTCCGTATTACATTAAAGTTATTTTAACGCAATTCTCTTACAAATAAATCTATTTTGACCCGTTTGCATCCAGAAGCGAATTTTACATCGGGGATTTACCTTACGCCTTCCTTTTTTATATTTTATTTTTTATAACTTATTCTCCACTTATTTAATACACCTTTCTTAAAAAAAACATTAATGCACTTTCTTCTACATTACCAACATAAATAAATACCTCCGGCAATATGTGTTTTAATTGCGTTACAAATACATAATCAACGCGACAATAAAACGTATTGTTTTACTGTGTACGTTTTCAGCATTCCAGTTGTTTTTGTTTCGCTTTTAAATTAGCTAAATCAACAATTGTAAATGCGTTCTGCTTTATTTTGCATCGTTCATTTATGCATTGTGGTTATTAGTTTTATTGACCTTATTATTTGACACAATGGGCCATGAATGTCTGTTTAAGTAAATGAAAAAATGTTACATTTTATTTTCATTTTCTATTTAAAAAGCTATTCTTAACATGGGGAGATAGTTTTTAACTATTCTATACTTTCAACTAACAACTTCATTTAAAAGATATGTCACAATTTGAATTTAACTTCAAGTAAGTTGATGTCTGTTCAGTACACATTTGCCAATACGTATGGCAAATCACTAATATTTCAACGGCTGTAAGTTTTTTTTCAAGTCAGCTTCCTTGATTGCTTGCTTGAGCGTTTATATCATAGTTCCGGTTTAAAAAACGAATGTCTGCTTACATATCTCATGTTCGCATTGCCAAAAGTCCGATATTAAATGCCATTGCTGCTATTCAAAGCATACCCAAGGTCAACAATATTTTTGGATTTAACTTATGTTAAAGGGTTTTCCTTACAAATAAATGTAATTTAACCCCGTTGTATTTAAGAACTAATTTAAATATAATTATAAAATATAAGACTATAATTACATTTAGAACCGTATTTACTGCTTTTAGAAGCCTTTCAGTGGATTTTGACAATTACTTTTTCAGGCATTAAAAATATTATCTTTTCAATGAATGGAGGTAGAAACTTGATTTTACTAATAGTAGGTCATCCATAATTGTAATTAATGCTTGCAGTAGTGTTCTAGAGACGTCCCGAATTTTATTTTTTTTCATTCATTGATTAAAAAGTTTTATCAATACAATAAAGTAAATATAATTTTAAAATACATTTTTTTTTATTTTGTACATTTTCCATGTCACCATTAAAGAGGGAACAGGACGACCAAATAAAAAAACGGACTAAATTTTCTTTTTAAGTGAAAAATCGCAATCCAAAAAAGAAAAAAAAAAACATTACGGGGACTGCAAGGTGAACATAATACCGAGGTTGTAAATCGGTTCTGAAAATAGGGCCCGGTGTACTAAGACGTTGTATCTAAAACTGCACCTCTTTCCAAATCTTTAAAAAAGTATTTTTTTTATAATAGGGTATAATCTTTGTGTCCAATACTCCGAAGAATCAGTTAAAAAACTAAATAAAAATGGAAAAATTGTAAGGACGTTCAGAGTGGTCAGGTGCACTTACATATTTTTACAAAATATTTCGAAGTGTGCATGATTAAATTTAAAATATTATCTAAAAAATCTGTCTTCTGTGCCCAAAAATATGTATTTACAATTATTTCATTGGTATGGTTCCTTTTACGTGTGACGTGGTTCAAACAAAATAAAAATAACAAATATGTGTGTTTTTATTTTAAAATATCCCCTTAATCATTTAACATATTAAAAAAAATCTTTGGGATTTTACGTCATAGCGTAGTGTTGCATAGTGTTCTCATTGAGGTTCTTACTAGGGTTATCATAGAGGGGCACCAAATTGATGTTAGGTGTATAACATAAAAGGATTCTGTGTGCGTATGATTGTCTCTAATATAAAGAGTTGTGTGTTTGATTATCATAAAAGGAATCGTGTGTGTGTGAAATGTATTTTCAGAACCTACCTCTGCTTCTTCGATGTTGGATCATCTGGAAATTTCTCATCCTGGAGAGATACTTGATACTTGTTTTTGGATGAAGATCCAATCACTCCAAGATAAGGAATTAGTTTTATAGTTTTTATTTCACTTTCTCCAGGTCCTGCAGAAGGTGGAAGTGAAATCGGCCTGCGTGGGTTCTTCTTCTACACACGTCAGCATTCGCCCCCCCCCCGTGGAGAGGAGGAGACAACGGGAAGCCGTCCGTTGTCTTCTGTGTCCAAGTCAAATCTCACAGATCTAGCCAAGCTGACCACGTCACTCATATGTAATCTGGTCAGCTGACCCTCGGTTCTGGTAAACGTGTCTACGCTCCACGTTTACTCGCATCTCTCTCTCTCTCTCTCTCTTTCCGTTCTGTAACAGTAGATTACCTCCCAAAATAAATAAAAATCTACTTATTTTAGCTAATACGTTTCAATATATTTAATATAAAAAGAATGCGTTCTTTTTTAAATAATAGAACTTTTATAGTTTAAAATGGGGGGGTCACTTTCCGTTTACCGTTAACAATTTCACGTAAAACAATACCCGGTTTAATGCTAGGTAGCGGAAGATGTGATCGTTACCATATTTCTCAAGTTTTGCGCTGGAGGTGGGGGCGGAAAAGGTAAATGTGTGGGGCTTGGGTCATAAGTTTCAAACATAATAAAAAGAAATTGTAGAAACACTTCAAAATATGTGTGGAGGATTTCACTTTTCTTAAGATTTGCTTTGAAAGAGTCGTAACCGTTAAATATCATTTAATCAGTTAATTATTATTTCCGGATAGTTTACACACACACACACACACACACACACACACACACACACACACACACACACACACACACACACACACACACACACACACAAAGTACGATTTAACCTTGTATTTTTTCTTTTCTATTGATTTACAGTGATTTTTCAACAAATGGTACCCCTCTTATATAAAATATTGTCTCTTTAATCTAAGGGCAATGAGGTAAAGGCTTTTATTATGTATTCAGCATTATTTTTCAGGTCGCCGTATTTGGTTTCGTGCACGCATGCATTTAATTTTTTCGTGTTTATGCATTAATTTTCTATACTGACTTGAAATGTTATACGTTATTTGTTTCTAGTCACTATTCTAAAGCAAACTACCACATATAAAGACCCAATGCGTCACAGATAGTCCAGTATATATCTATAAAATACAGCTAAACGTCTATGTCTGTGTGTCTGACCACGAATATCCTACTATATGGTTGACTATTTAAAAACAAATGAATACATGTAATGGTAGAAGATATATCGAGTATCAGGAATGGGTATGTTTGATCTGGCAGAACGGTGGCTCATAAAAAATGCCCGGGCTGCCTTCGCGCTGGCCCCCAAAGTATGGAAATAAAAAAATGAAAAAAGTAAACGTATACAAGTGTTTTTGATGTAGATGTATAGAAACCACTTTGATAAGTATGTTTTAACTTGAATATAGGTGGTATAATAACATTGTGGGGTATGCGTTCTTGCCTGTACTCAATGGACACATGGAACAAACTTTAACAAATACTTTTAATAACTATTTGCGTATGTATACTTTCAGATTTTTTTCAGTTTGAAGAAATATGGTATAATACAATTATTTCGTATTCGTTCACACTTGCCTTCCATAGGAGGTAAATATATGACAAAGTTTGTTTTAAAGTGGGCGACGGTGCAAAACAACACCTTACCTTTTATCTTAATTCAAGTTAGCTTTTATTTATTTGTTTGAGTTGAATCATATTGTGTCCAATAAATTCACCTCATACATTCACGTTCTTATTAAAGTGAAAGTAAAAAAAAAGTCGGAACTTTTAACAATTCTCGACACAAATGTTGCATAACTCTGTCTTTTCCTTCTCGTCTTGCACGTGGCACTCTTTCGAAAATAGATAAATAGATAAATAATAAAAAATAAGAACGTTAATTGGTATCGTGTCAAATGAAGGAAACAATCCTGCTCACATGATTAGGTGTCTTTAAAAAAAATAAATAACCTATTTATTTTTATTTATATATCTGTTTAAGATTGTTTGTCAGTGTACTAGAAGGAATTCAGTTGAGTACAGCCCAATCTGCGTGTTATTTACATTACAATAGTACAACCATGAATCCGACGCCGCAATACTAGACAATTTAATACTGTCAAACTGACAGAAAGTTGTTCATATTCATATGGATGCTTTGCTTTAAAAATCTAAAGTAATTACGTGTTTAATATTTTAGTACCCCATTTTGCTGTTTCGGATTATTTTACTACAGTAAGTAAAGCTTCATTATTTTTCCAAACTATTTTTGGTTCTTGGTTTTTCGATACTTCATCGATATGATTTAGTAAGAGTGCTTAGCAGAAAAGCCAACAAACAACTACCCGAAAAAATAAATATACAATAAATAAATGTTGCCATAGCCAATAAAAGTTCAGGTCATGCTTTTTTTGTTTGGAAATAGTTTTTCATGCTCCTTACTTGAAATAATTTCAGCGAAACTAAATTATAACGACATTGAGGTGATGACTACTTAAATGGATTTTTATATAAATTTCACATGCCATAATCGAATATTCCTTTAGCGCTAAATAAGGGAAAACATTAAAATATGTTTATAAATACCCCTTACGTTAACGGAACTCTGTTAAATTGTTAACACAGAGTGTTCACGTGCCTTCCATCATATTGAAAACGGTCTATCCATTGCCAGGTCGCTACCATTTTTATTTTTTAAGCCGGTTCGTGAATTAAAAAAAATTACAAACTACTTAAAAAATACAAGCAAATGTACTTTTCTGTCATAAAAGTAGCTTTTATTGACTCTATTAACATTTATTTTTGGTATATTTATATCATTATATATATAACATTTTCTCTTTGTAAGGAAACATCATTTTGTTGGTCACTCCTGGCTACGAATGGAAACAAAGTTGATATAAAAAAATATATGTTCGCGAAAATGATCTTTACTTTCATCGTATTTTTCTTAGGGTAATATTTTTGAGTATCAAAACCTATCTCACTCCTTTTCATAACCGTTTATACTTTCATCTATCGCAGTCCATTTTTTGCAGGCTGTGTTTGAACCCAGTCAACGACAGGTACTTCTGCTAGTATATAAATATATATATATATATATATATATATATAATTTTTTTTGGGGGGGGGTCCACTAAATTCGTAAATTACTGGCCCGCCAGTCGACAAAATTTCTTTAAATAAAGCAACGGGGAAAACTCATTTATTTTACGACCCCCAAATATGCGGTGACTTAGAATGACCTATGTCTCATCATTTGTGAATTCTATCATATCTAGCTGTGAGACCGTGGAATATCGTATTGAAACAAGTGTGGTCACACTAAAGTTCAACAAGGGGTGAAATTTAAACATTCAGCGTGTAGTAAAAATGTCGCCTTCATTTAGCTCTATGATTTTGAAATTCATTTTAAAAAAATTCGAAAAGTACACACACTTCATGCTTACAAAAGTAAAGACCAACATTTTTTAGAGGAAAAAAAAACATCGTTCCTCAAGCATCCGAATAAATGATTTTTATTTCTATGGAGTAATAATATGAATGATGATATATAAAGAAACTGGAGGTGTATTTTAACTTTTTGTTGAATTTTTACTGAAATGTTTTTAGTAAGCAAATAGTTGATTTACAAGAGGTTAACAAATATGTTCTTGTAAAATTATACACACGGTAATTTCTTGAATTGTTGTAAATTATTTACTATTATTCACTAAAACAACATCATAAAGTCGGGCGAGTAAAATATTTTGTGGCGAGTAAATTTTACCTCACACTCGACCGCAGGTCCAGTGATTTTTTTTTCAAATCTCAAAAGCTGTATATATATATATATATATATATATATATATATATGTGTGTGTGTGTGTGTGTTTGTGTACGTACTTTTTGTTGATGACTTTCAAAACGATATAAAGATTAGCGTCTCCACCTTGGAGATCGGGTGTTATTTATTATTTTTTTAGAAAGTCTCTCATGATTTATTTGGACGTAAAGAAATATTCATTTATTCATTATCAAAAAAAAACAGTAACCTACGTACATGCATGTTTCGGGGTCCTACCCCTCTTCAACGTACCTGACTGATATTAGGAATCGGACCTATTATATAGATATATATTGTGTGTGTGTGTGTATATATATATATATATATATATATATATATATATATATATATATATATATATATATATATATATATATAAAAACAGATGTTTCGGGGTACACAATTTTAATATTGCTTTGAAAATTATGAATGGAGTCATTATGGGTGAAAAAAAAGAGAAACGGGAAATTGTATAGAGATAAATCGACTAAAAAGAATTATAGGTTAAAAAAAACTCGAATAAAAAAGGGAGCAGTACGAAATTTCGTGTAAAAAAAATTAAGGGATCTAGAGGTTAACCTTTCGACCGACCCTTTTCAATAGATCTCGTCGGTAAGTTGCATGAAATTAACGAATGAGAATGGGAAAAGGGGAGGAGATGAAGTCGAGAAAAAATATATATATAATTAAAAAAATCCGTTGTCTACAAACAAGTATAGACAAAACAGAAAAACCAGCGTACATGTAGACAAGATCACTACGGTTGTTTCCCACTGTTTTTACGCGGTGCAACCCCGAGTATTGCTGTGTATCAAAAGTGCCTTCCCAGCGTTTAAAAAAGATGTAATTCCCACGCTAAAAAATAGTTTCATAATATACAAGTTTAGATGTCGGTGCGATGCTGACTACGTGGGTCGAACTTTTCAACGTTTAGGTGTCAGACTGGCACAACACGTTCATGGGTATGTACGCAAACTTTTTTATATTATCCGCGCCTTTAAGAAATACATCCAGGCCTTTACGGAATACATCCGGACGACCACCAATTCTCGAATCGTCAATTGGTGTTCATTTGTACGAAAATAAAACTTGTGGCCAAGCATATTATTATGAATGTTTCCGCATTTTACATAAAGCCCGGAACAAACAGCACCTCAACATCTTGGAGCCCGTCAGTGTGCTGATGCGCAAACCAGCTTTATGTAGACAAAAAGAACTTTCACATAAATTAGAGTTATTCAAAGAACTCTAAAGAAATCAAAGAACTCTAAAAAAAAAAAAGTCTACATGTACGCTGGTTTTTCTGTTTTGTCTATACTTATTTGTAGACAACGGATTTTCTTAATTATATATATATTTTTCTCGACGTCATCTCCACCCCTTTTCCCATTCTCATTCGTTAATTTCATACAACTTACCGACGAGATCTATTGAAAATGGTCGGTCGAAAGGTTAACCTCTAGATCCCTTAATTCTTTTACACGGTGTTTTTTTTACCTATAATTCTTTTTAGTCGATTTCTCTCTATATAATTTCCCGTTTCTCTTTTTTTTTTTACCCATAATGATTCCATTCATACTTTTCAAAGCAGTATTAAAATTGCGTACCACGAAACATCTGTTTATATATTTTATGAGTAGGTACTCAAAATCCGTCAGAGATGAATTAAATGGCATCATTCGAATTAGGGGTAAGATCATATCACTCCGAACCAAGATAGAATTTCTTAAATCCTGTTTAGATAATTATGTCGCCCCAGGATATATTTCTGGCCGTATTGCCAAAATCAAAGCCAGAAATATTCTCAACTTGGAACGCGCATTTATCAAGGATGAATGTTTGTACTTTGAACGCATCCTTGTGTTCACTGTTGCTAAATATCGTCGTTTGTTGTCGGTTGCGTGGTCCAACCTTACCTTTTTTGATAGACTACGGTTTTCGAAATTTTTATCAACTACTGATAATTTTCGCAGCAACAAAGCTCGTTCGAACAACCAGAGATGTTTGTCCGCACTTATTCGCACCAGGCACGGTGATGGGATTACAGTAGACCGTCATGTGTTCAACTTCTCAGGTGTCACTCTTTCCTATAACGAAAAAGTTGTATTAGCAAGAGGGTTGGATGTTGGCATCCCTCCCGAATGATTGGTAGGGAAAGTACCTTTGCTGAATTTGAAATATTAAACTCACAGCTCAAACATCATGAGCCTCGTTCCAACGATGCTTTTTTGTATATGAAGGCTAGGTTAGCTGAACTGGCGCACAAGTTCACGAACTCCCCTATCAATGCTCGTGAATTTGTATGGACTAAAATCCACTACCAAGCCGCCAAACTCCTTAAAACTAATAAGGATATTTGCATCACTAAGCCGGATAAAGGTGCGGGTGTCGTTATCCTTAATACGAATGATTATATCGGAAAAATGTTGGATATTTTAAATGATAAATCCAAATTTAAAAGGCTTGGCGGCATATCTGTTGATAGCACTTCGAACACTGAAGTAAAACTCCAGAAACGGTTTATTCAAATATATAGGAGGAAATTTATTAGTAAAGATACTTATGATAGAATCCGGCCCGTGGGTTCACAACGACCCAGAATGTACGGGCTACCAAAGATCCACAAGAACGAGGTCGCTTTAAGACCCATTCTTTCCATGATCGGTTCACCCCATCATAAACTGGCAAAATGGTTGTCCGAGATTCTTGAGCCTGTACTAAATGAATTCTCGGGTAACTGCATTGCGGATTCTCTTCGTTTCACTGCCACTATGCGTGAACTTGATTTTAATTCAGAAACTACTTTCTTATGTTCTTTCGACGTTACCAATCTTTTCACTAATATCCCCCTTGATGAAACTATTCAAATTTGTTCGGTACGCTCTATCGTAGCACATTAACTCCTCCGGAATTTCCGGAGAATATTTTCCTTGAATTCATGGAACACGCTACCAAGTCTGTCTGTTTTAGCTTTAATGATGTAATGTATCAACAGGTAGATGGTGTGGCCATGGGTAGTCCTTTGGGTCCTATCCTCGCCATTATTTTCCTAGGCTTTCAGGAATCCTTACTGTTTACTCAGGTTTCTAGACCTGTTCGTTATTGGCGTTATGTAGATGACACTTTTGTCAGTTTCAAGTGCCGCCATGAAGTAAGTGATTTTTTTCTGAAATTAAACAATCTCCACCCGGCACTTAAGTTTACTATGGAGGAAGAGCAGAATTACTCTTTACCCTTTTTGGACGTCCTTGTAGAAAGGAAAGGGAATCGGTTTAATACAACTATATACAGGAAACCTACCTTTACAGGGTTGTATATTAGTTGGGATTCCTTTACCCCTATGAACAGGAAAATAAGTTTAATTAAGACATTGGTTAACCGTGCACTCATGATATGCTCGCTAAGCAAACTTGAGGAGGAACTTAAGAAAATAACGGACATGCTTATTAAAAATTGTTTCCCTGGTGGTATAATTTCTAAGAATATTCGCCAAAAACTTGCTAGTTTTACCACTAAGCCTCTTTTCAGTCCGGCTAAATGTCCGGTATATTTAAAGCTCCCCTACATAGGTTCAATTAGTAGAGGTTTTGTTAGCAAGATCACTTCGGTTGTGTCCCACTGTTTTTACACGGTGCAACCCCGAGTAGTGTTGTGTACCAAAACTGCCTTCCCAGCGTTTAAAAAAGATGTACTTCCCACGCTACAAAATAGTTTAATAATATACGAGCTTAGATGTCGGTGCGATGCTGACTACGTGGGTCGAACTTTTCAACGTTTAGGTGTCAGACTGGCACAACACGTTCCTGCGTATTTACGCAAACTTTTTATATCATCCGGGCCTTTAAGAAATACATCCAGGCCTTTACGAAATACATCCGGACGACCACCAATTCTCGAATCGTCAATTGGTGTTCATTTGTACGAAAATAAAAATTGTGGCCAAGCATATTCTTATGAATGTTTTCGCATTTTACATAAAGCCCGGAACAAACAGCACCTCAACATCTTGGAGCCTGTCAGTGTGCTGATGCGCAAACCAGCTTTATGTAGACAAAAAGAACTTTCACATAAATTAGAGTTATTCAAAGAACTCTAACAAAAAAAAAGTCTACATGTACGCTGGTTTTTCTGTTTTGTCTATACTTATTTGTAGACAACGGATTTTCTTAATTATATATATTTTTTCTCGACTTCATCTCCACCCCTTTTTCCATTCTCATTCGTTAATTTCATGCAACTTACCGACGAGATCTATTGAAAAGGGTCGGTCGAAAGGTTAACCTCTAGATCCCTTAATTTTTTTACACGAAATTTCGTATGGATCCCTTTTTTATTCTAGTTTTTCTTTTTACCTATAATTCTTTTTGGTCGATTTATCTCTATACAATTTCCCGTTTCTCTTTTTTTTTCGCCAATAATGACTCCATTCATAATTTTCAAAGCAATATATATATATATATATATATATATATATATATATATATATATATATATATATATATATATATATATATATACATATATATATATATATATATATTATTTCAAGTATCACCCGCCGTAGGTAGCAATTTAATAAAGTATTAAAAACAGAAACACATGTGATGTGAGGTATCCATGGTAATATTAATTGTAGCATAACCAACGATATTCTAGAGAATAACTTTTAAAAACCTGCGAGTCTTTATGCCATGCCCAGTATTTAGTGCCTCAATGCAACAATCATCTCAAACATACTGCAAAACCTAAAAACGTAATTGATTAAAATGTTATAACTCTCCTCATAGGAAAAATCACTATCCTGACCTAAAGACATTAACAATTTGCGGAATAAATTAATGTACGAAGCAGATTCCAAAAATATATGCCAATTAGAAAAATTACAGAAGGAGGGATGAATATAGTAACGGTTAATTAGTGTTAAATATTTGACAAATTACCAACAAATACTGGAAGCAGTAAAACAATGTTGAGGCTATACTACACAATATTAACTTGAAAAGCAAACGCAGAGATGCTTGTGTTCTGACTAACAAAACCAACATTACAACAATCCTATAAGCATTTTGTGCGATAAACAACTAGCGACGGAGGGACGATGAAATGATGCCTTGGAGACTAGTCAGAAACTCGCACGGAAACAGTTGATGTATGCTTCAGCTGTGCAATTTCTACATCAATGCATGGGAGTTTTCGGTAGCTAAATCATAGACACATCTGCCATCTTTTTGATGCACTATCCTCCCACAACCGGCGATAGAAATACACAAGGTGTCCGGTTCAGTTATGCCGTCTGGAAAATCGGCAAGTGATGGTCAAAATATAAAGACAGTGGGGATAAAGATTTGTGCATAAAACGTGTGAATTCTGATGGCACCACTGTACGCCGAACGACCGGGAGAATCAACAGTCTTCGTCGCTATAGAACTTTACGAGTAAACATTGGTATACTGGCATATAGGAAACGCGACACGCAAGAGAAGAACAGGAAGAATTTACCTTGTTTGGAACGGACTAGACACAAAACAAAATCAAAACTATGAGTTTGGTTTCGCCATTCGCAACCATGTCCTCCTCAAACAGTAAGAACTACCAGCGGGAATGAACGGCCGACTTAAAAGTCTAAGAAGTGAACTCACAAACAGATATTGCAGTTCTGTGATATCCTTGTATACCCCAACACTAGAGGTTAATGACGTGGATAATAAGTGTGGCTATGCTTAAGTTGATAACGTGCTCTTTTCCATTTGTCATAAAGAGAAAGTAATTAGTTTAGGCGACTTCACGGCATGAGAAATGCGTTGAACACGATAAGATAGAACCAATACGCACTTCTGACAAGGATACTGACCGAGTGTCAGCTGAAAGCACCCGAAATTGAAATACTAGTACCTGGTTTATTATGTTATCTCATGTGCTGGAGATAACAAACTATTGGTTACCACACAATTCATAAAAGGCATCATCACTGCTTTACAACCACCGACTGTTCTGCTCTATCATCAAATTGTAGATGCAACGAAATAAATATAAGGATAACTATAGATAATATATATTTATTTTAATAAATATATTTATTTTTATTTCTAAAGTGTCTCCTATCTGTTTAATTTTTATTTTAATAATTCTATATTTTATTTTACTGCATAATTTATTTGATACTTTTAACCGGGTCAAGATACATGTAACCAAGCTTTTCCTGATATTGTTACTACGTGACCCGTGTCTTTTATTGCAATAAAGATATGAATTTTTCATCTTTTTTTTAAATAACAATACTGTTCTAACGGATACCAGAAGTGTAAATTACTTGATGATGGCAGAAGACTAAATAGTAGCACTTCTTTTGTTGAAACTATGTACATTGTTTACAAGGCATTAAGTAAGCACACAGATGCACATATACCTCCACTGTAAAATCTGTAAAAATCTTGAATATCTCATGGAGTAGTTAATGCTGTCAGCATGTACCACAAAGAACAGTTGGAAATAAGTCATAAACCATCCATTATGATGACGAAATTTCCTAACCCTAACATGTACATATCTACAAAAAAGGGTTATTTAGCTTAACATAGTGATATGGGACAAGAAGGAGAATGGGGCAACCCTAGTACAAGTAAGCGTCCCTACTGATGATGACCTTAACAGAGCAGACAGAGAGAAAATGACAAAATACCAAGGCCTCATGTATGACATGAAAAGGACTGGAATCTTAAGAAAATATCAATCATACTAGTTATTATAGGAACAACCAGGCTAATGGCTAATGTAAAACTATTTAAAAATATCTGGCAAATATACCGGTGAACCAAATGCCAAATAAACAAAAACAATAATACTTAAAGGGGCGGTTAGAATCTTAAAAAATATTACTAGTTTGGAGTGACTAAACTAATGGGAGCATGTTTGGTATCCGGTAGAATGCCTCATACCGAGGCAAAACAAAGTGATAAGAAAATTAAAACAAAAAGAAACAATAGATAAATAAATGAGAACAGTCAGACGTCCATTATATTCAGCATATCATTTATTTCACCTATGCTTTTCAATATTAACTTTTAAAATGAAAATTGCAGCGATAATTTCATAGAGTACGAACATGTTTGGTTGGTCGAATATTTTCATAGGTGAGCCAGCGGGCATTGTGGCATTTCTAATAGATTAAAATCTAATGTATTAATTAAATACTAAATACGCATAGCATTACTATTAACGCGATCATAGATTTTCAGGATAAAAATATGTGTATTTATTTATTGCATCTTTAATTCCCTGATATCTCTTACTGCATTATCGTTATTCGAGTTTCAGGTTCAGGGAAACGACACATAATATCGACGCCTATATTTCTCGATACTTTATTTTATTCTTTGCCTTATAAATAATTGAAAAGAATGATATTTGCACTGATTACATTTTGCTTGTCTTATCTTCACAGAATTCAGCATTGTCACTTGGCCTGTCAATTAGCCAACTGACGTTCGACATCGAACCGTGAATTTGACTCTCGATGTAATCAGTAAATTAGATTCCGTGTCTCAGTAGAGAATCAATCAGTGAGTCGCATCATAATCTCTCCATCGCAGAATGTTGCAGTCTCTGCACACATAACAACACATAATTCCGTCCTGTTTACTTTTTATTGTTGTGAAATACGGATAATTCTAATAAGAGAAGTGAAATAATCACAGAAAACTAACTCGAGTAAATTAAAAACCGGGTCGAGGGTGCTAAAGATACGTCCATCCATCTTTCAGGTTAGGAAGGAAAACATTTCTCAAAAGTTTAGCATAAATATGATAAAATACAATGTTATTTTAAGTAAGGCAGATAGAAAAAGGAAAAGTTGGATAATTGCGACAATTACTGAGTACTTTTATTAACAGAACGTAATAAACAATCAAATAAATGTATTGATTTTACCCCTATTTTGCAAGATATTTGCGTTCAAAATACTGTTTATCATATGTAAAATATTCTACTACTATTTTTTGAATTTTTAGGATGAGGAATAATAATTCGTATTAGATCGAGTACTAAGACGATTGTTTCGCATTTTTATTTGCATTTGCGTAAAGTTTGGCTTATGTATCTTCGGAACATCCTCAGATATATTTGCTCGTCTATGGGAATCTTCTGTTTAACTTTGGAGTCTGCATCTTATTCGGAACATAACTATATGATAATGCACAGGAGTATCTTCTCGTTTGCCGCAGTCAATCACAGGTAGGTCTCATCAATAATAAACATTGAAGTCTGAGTAACGTCTTAATAAAATAAATGCTTTCCTTACAATCCTGTACAGATTTTCTAGTTTGATAGATATTTCTGTTCGACAAGAAATATCAGGAAAACCTTGGTAACATGTACCTTGACCCGGTTAAAATTACACCCGATGTATTTCACAGTAATTAGAACAATCCAAATAATATATGTTTTAATCTGATGTACTTACTCGTAAATGCATTGATTAAAAGAATTGCAGTGACTGTTTTTATTCTTGAGAGGAACTAATCGCATTCCGTAGCTTAAGCTACCAAATGGCAAACGTGTGATTTTTTTTTAATTACAAATTTAACCCCAAACAAGCCACAGTGCTCATTTGATGTAGGGAATATTATCAGGTATAGATGTCCCAGGAATCCCACGTAGAGACATAAGCACCAATATATCTGTTCACATTACACTTGAACTTCTCCCTGTCAGTACAGTTGCGGAAGGAAAAACCCAAAAGGGAATTCTAAATTCTAGAAGTTTCAGAGAAGAAACTATTAGAGTAGAAGGCATTCTACCATCTGAGAATCTTGATTGTCTAGTAATAAGATTTAACTAAATTTCGGGTGCGTCAGGGTGAGTTACGTCGGGAAGGAGCACAAGGGTTTGTAGCTCATCGCAACATGTACGATTACAATACTTGCAAAACAGGAAGAGGGATTCCTTATTTCGTCGATGGGAGAGGAATCTACGCTTAGATGATAGTTCACAACCTATCAGGTTGGCGACTGTTTTTTAACCTTGTCCACAAGCAAGAGACTAGTATCCGATGCACCAAATGTGAAACCAATAAACCATATAAGCACGAATGGTGGCCTTGTAGAGATAAAGGATACTTTAAGGGATAAGTAACTTTCTAGCACGGGAGGAAGAGCTCACCTTCTAAGCATTAGCCTTGCAATGCTCTCAATGTATCTATTCGAACTCATTTTCCCTTTGAACATTAAGCCGGGATGTTTGAACGAAGTACATTCAGGTAATGTATCTTTAGTCATAGTTATTGGTGGTTGAGAAGGTTTATTGTAATTATTAAAGGAAACGAGTGGTTGTAGCATTGAACGTTACCCTTTATTCTTGATCACAAACTGGAGATCATCCTCTAACGTTGCAGTTATTGCTTAGGATATATGCTCATTTGCTCTCCTCTTTTGCTTGTTTTTCTGCTTTTACGATTATTACTCTTATCAACGTCGGAAATATACTTGTTTTACGGAGAGAAAAACAATTACTACTATTGCTTGTTTTATACCATTATTTATAGTTTTCAGATATCGGTTTGAAATTACTTTTAATATAAAAAATAACATCTAAATAAAGCAAATCGTTGCTGTTTAGTAATATTGTACATGGTTCTTGCACGGAAATATCTATCGGTATCATAGATGCATTAAAGAGCCCATATGGCCGATGTTTGCAAATGACCGGCAGTGTACAAGTTGGTATCACTAGAATTAATAAGAACAATATTATAAAAAGAAAAGCATGTGCTCGTAATAATGATCACGTATGAGAAAGGACGCAAATAGACCTGGAACACATACAGCATGCAAGTGATCGGTTTAACAAGGAAAGGACGTAATTCTGAAATGTACTTGAAAATAAACTTATGTTGTCTACATGCAAAACAAAACGTTAGCGGTGTTATAACGTGTCTTGGATCTTTTACAACATTAGTAATGCACAATATATGCATGCTAGTCTAAGCTAAATATAAACTATACATATACAAGTAAATTTATTAAGCATAAAACGTAATTTAAGCGTAATAGAAAAATAATTTGCTATTTGAATTCTTTTGTGTTACGGAACTGCCAAAATTGTTAACCAACCATACCCATTTCCTATTAGATTAGGCCAGACTTAATAATCGTCGTCTTCTAAATAAATAGTTGACTGCGTTTAAGATGCGTATTTATCAATAGAAATATTGTACAACACGAAATCAGAGAAGAGAGTATAAAGAGAGCAAGAAAAAAAACAATTAAACGGCGCGAGTGTATCAATCTTAAACGCGAATCTTGTTACCACTAGAAGTTGTTCGTCTTCACTAAAATATTTTGCAAACACTGAGAAAATAATATTTATTTTTTTAGATATTGCAACTTGATATTCCATGAGTTTGGCTTTTTTCACGAAAACATGTAGAATATTAAGCGGGACTTCGAGAGTAAGATTTGCAAGCAATGTTCCAAAATGAAAATGTGTCATATTTTGTATTTCATCGTATTAAATCAAATATAATTGTAATTTGTATATTATATACATTATAATAATGATTGTTATTTTATTGTTATAATGGTTATAACTACCGCATTCATGGTATGACGGCGTGAGACTCTAGAGCACTATCCTCTATCATAGATTTTGCGACAGAAATAGATGTGCGTAATTGACATTCTCTATCCACCGATCACCATAATATTGACGGACGTTGGAGTTCTTATAGGTAATGCAGTTTATATCAGAACTCCTTTAAAACGGGTTCGTCGACTTCAGAATCTGCACAGTATTTCGATCTGAGCCTTATATTTTTATCTATTAGAGTATCATACTCCTCTTCCGTCAGCTATTATTAGTTAGAAGTCGTAATGAATTAGCAATTGTTTATTTTTCTCACCCAGAACATATGACCTAGTGGATAGAAAAACTGCTAACTTTTATTAATTAACCATCGAATCAACCATGAAATATTGACTCATAATCCCCCCATAAAAGCGGAATCACTGAACGATTATGGCGGAGAGTTTATAAAATAGCAATATGTCTTCTTGTTGAGTCAAATCTCCGTAACGTAAGCACTGATGGCTGCTGCGTATATATGGAACCGATCCTTTGACAAAAAACGATATGAAACCTCATATGAATCTTTCTGCAGAAAAAAAAAACTTATGCAGAATGCATGCATATGGTTCAACTTGCCTCGCATTTATATATAAAATCATAAATTATATAATAAATTGTTATTGCTATATTTTCTGGTTACGATAAAAACAGCCCAGCCTATAAAGTATTTTTCCCGGAAAAAAAACAAAATAAAAAGAATGCGATATGTAACATTGACAGCCGCGTTTTTATTTAAAGGCAGGAAATGCATCATATGACGAGGACGACTTAATATTTCCTCAAATTCATAAAACAAATTTCACGACGCTCCGAGTAACTATTACTTTAGCATTCGTCAGATTGTTTACCGTGACGAGAAATATTCAGAACAGGGTTCCAGGTAAGTATTTTCTGATAATAGCGGTTTCAATCCTACTGAAAGCAGCCAAAGTTTTAGTCGGCCAATACTTGGTGAGACGGCAACAACTTAGAAAGGTGGTGATTGCTGAGGATGAAGTTAGGAGATTCAGAGTTTCTATCCGTCGGGGTTAACCCCCTAACAAAGGCCAGAGGAATAGCTGGGCAAAGCGTCGTCAAAAAAGTACTAAAATATGACGATAATAATGAATAAATGGTTAAAAAGTCAGAATTTTATTGCAGATCGCACCACAATATAACATTAATATCATGTTGTATAGCATAAACAAAGAGAATAACCTACTAATTGTGTTGTATGTGTCAATGACATTTTATTCGCATTAAATCGTGAAATGTTAACCGACGTTAAGCAGAGATTAAATAAACACATTTAAAATAACCGATCTTGGCAAAATAACATGGTTTTTGGGCATACAATTTAATTTAGAAAATGAACTATCAAAATCATTCAATGGAGGTAGGTTGATAAAACCCTATTTAAGTTTGTAATGCTAGAACGCACGAACTGATCTACATCAGTCGAAAATTATATATATATATATATATATATATATATGTATATATATATATATATATATATATATATATATATATATATATATATATATATATATATTGTCCTGGGCAAGACGTTTCCCTGCATTCATTTCGTTTGTCTTAAAACTCAAGCATATTAATGCGTACCAAATACATTTAATGAAACAAGAAAAATTAAATAAATCACTTTTTGAAAATATTTCCTTTGTATATTTTTTTTACAAATACTTTCAATGATTATTTTTAAGTGCATATAAATTACAAATTAATTTAAAGCTTTCTTTTGTGTACACTGTTAACTTTATATTTTACCGAAAACGTCCCTACTTTATGTATTGTTTTCATTAACACAAAATTCACTGTTTCTTTACATATATATATATATATATATATATATATATATATATATATATATATATACGCGTTTAAGATCGACAAAGCATATAAAAAATTAAAAATGGCTTCTTTTCTCACGTGTAGATCTATTTAAGCTAAAAGTAAAATAAATTATTTATTAACCTTTTTTACTCAGATATTTTATCCTTTTTTCACATATATTTTTAATTTGACAGTTGAATAAAATAGGAAAATACCTCTTTAACTTTAATTTTGATATGCAAATTGTTTCTGTTGTTGTTTTACATATATATATATATATATATATATATATATATATATATATATATATATATATATATATATATATTGGGATATATAAACAGTTATTTATTTCTGAACGGAATTAAACACGATATTATAGGTCCTTTTTTTCTTTTTATTACACGATGGTCACAACTTATCAAGGCGCGGAAGCCACTCGTGGATAAGGGTTATTGCAAGTACAGTACGTTAGTGTGGAGATTTATTTAAGTGGTTACTAGGAATCATTAGGAATTACTTGGAATTAGGGTTCATTCGGAATTTGTTTACGTTGGACTTGAAGACATACAGGTTGTAGTCAGGTGGGAAGCAGGCAGACAAAACAGAGTTCCACAGGCGTGCAGTTCTAAGAAAGAAGCTTTGTCCATGGAATCCACGTTTTGATTAAGGCACAGATAAATAGTTGGGAAAATTTTGGACAGTTGATTCAGCTAGACGAGTGTTTTTCGTGAAAGATTGGCGAGCGAGGGCCAGAGATCGGAGTTCAGACGAACACCTATCATGGAAATAACGATAAAACAAAGACAGGCTGGCAACGTCTCATCTGTGGGAGAGATGTTGCAGGGAAGAGAAAAGGTAATCCCCCACTAAGCCACGAAGTATATTTTGTACGCTGTCAAGGCAGGATAAGCTGCTTTTAGCAGCTCTTGCCCAGATATGGCAGCAGTAGTCCATCCTCGGACGTACTTGGCTTTTATATAAATAGAAAATTGCATCAGTAGTGAGATATCTTCTGGAGCTCGAGAAGGATCCCACCATCTTTCCAGCGGCCTTCGCAACAGACTTGATGTACGTGTTACATTTCAGATCAGGAGTAAAGGGCAAACCCAGAAGCTTGTCAAAACATCGGGCTTCTCCTAGAGGAGATCCATTCATTTCAAGTCATGCCAGATGGGGATCATAGCGTTGATGATGTAAGGATAGGAGTTTGATTTTAGATACATTGAAGGTAACCAGCCACGTCTTTCCCCACTGAACCACGCGCTCGAGATCAGAGGAGAGATAATCAGAGAGAGAGAGCTTTGTCATTTATAACCTTTGATGTGTTACCGTAGATGGTCGTGTCATCAGCATAGATGTCAACGAATGATTTAAGTTAGCGTTTAGGGAGATCATTGATGTAGATCAGAAAAAGAGTTGGGCCAAGGATTTACACTTGAGGGACTCCAGGATTAATACTGCAGGCCTCTGATTTTTGTCCATCGCCCACTACTCTTATGAGCCTATCGGAGAGAAATAATTTAATGATTAAGAAAACATTTCCAGTTATACAGTAGCTGGAAATCTTGTGAAATAGGCCCTTATACCATACCTTGTCGAAGGTCTTTGATATGTCAAGAGAAATTGCCCTAGAAATGAAGCCTTTGTCAAGAGATCCACTAATCATGTGAAGTATAACCGTGAGCACATCTGCGGTAGATCTTGCAGAACGGAAACCATATTGTGTGTCACTAAGAAGGTTATTTCTGCTGAGGTGGTTAACTATTTTTCTATTTAATATGGATTCCAGCCACTTACTCATAACACAAAGGATACTTGTTGGGCTGTACTGAGAGGGAGATGACTTACTTCCTATTATATAAAAATGGACGGAGCGTAGCAATATTTTTGCTATCTAATAAGTTATGCTCCCTCGAAGTTGGGAGATTCTATTCATAAACGCTGCTTCGAAGAACCGACAAATCCAAGTAATTCACGTTCTTGTATTTCCCTTTAAAAAAATAAAGACCTTTAAAAATTGCCCTTTAAAAAATAAAGCTTTTAGTATCCCAGCACGTAGTGCTTTTTTAATGGCAACATTAGCTGCAAAATTTCAAAACCCACCATGGCTTACAATTTAAGATAGTAATCGTTAAATAACAATACATTAGTGCACAGAAGATGTGATCATATTTCTAGAGCACTATATACTGTGATCCTACGTCGAGAAATTTATATATATATTAATAGAAGATAACATATCTATTTTTATATACAAGGCATATATTATGTGTTTGTATTCGAGTTTCTTCCTGTGAAGTAAAAAACGGGCATACCGATTTTTATTACATTTCACACGAAGTTACCTCATGCGCTTGACAGTGTTTGGAGTTAAAGGTATTATCAGAATATTTCTGATAAGTATTTGTTAATCGTTAATGTAAATTATTCGACGAAAAATTGATTAATGTTCACTCCTTAGGGTAAGATCAGAAATGCATTTAAGATGTGTTATTACTACACACGCCAAAAGGAATAGCATAAAATAATAGCCAACAAGCGTTTTACTATTACATGGGTTCGTTCGAAACGAATCATGTTAATTTTTGTAAAATTACACCACGATACTTTTCATTTTAAATTAAAGCTATTATCAACGCATACAGGTAAAGCGAGGCATATAACAGTAAGTTATTTGATATGGCATGGGGATGTTTGGACTGAATATTTCTGTTTAGATCACAGTGGAAGAAAGATACTTGATTTTGTAATTTTAAATTTTCATAAAATATACAAAATAATTTTATAAAATCTATTATATATACAAAATAATTTTATAAAAATAACCGCAGGTTCTGTACAGGTAAGTGAAAATAAAAATGTATTGAGGGAGTCTGTCACTGAGAAAAGATATGTAAAAATTGCTTCCGGTGACTAACGATAGTTCCCAACTAGAAAAAAAAATAGGCGTTTTCATTGATTTGGATACAAATAAATATTGGAATATTACACATAAATTTTCACTCGTCATCGGCAGCAGCGGAAATCTCTATTAATATCACACACACTTTAAACGGCGTTCCCGTTTGTTACCAGGATCGGAGAACGTTAAAATAGTAACTATATTAACATAATATGTCCGTGAAAATATATGTCAGAGTAATAATGTAAATAAAACAATCCCACATTTATTTTTGGCACGAATAGCTGAATGCATTTTATTAAATCAAGATTTACATTTTTTTTATATTTTATTTGAAATCGTAGCAATTCAATTCCGTTAAAAGCAATATATATTCTCCGTTGTCTTAGTGTGCATATTATTCTCAGACCATTACACATGAAGTGAAGTAATGCTTTTTTGTTGTTTTTTTTTGTTTTTTTTAAGGCATCTATTTTGGATCTATTTCGAATTTTACTGTTTTACTCGATAGAAATGATTTTATTGTATGCATATTATTTGAAACAATACAATGTAATTAACTCAGTACGTGATAATGTACGTACAACTGGTTGGCTTAGCGTATTTTACATATTCTATGAGTGTTTTAGACACATCTAGAATTATATAAAAAGTTACTTTGTGTCTGTGAGAGTTACTTTCGCATAGGTTCCAGAATGATTGAGCCTGTATTTCTCAAGTTTCACACAAAGGAAATGTATATGTCATGTAAAGCTCCTATTTATGTTTTGTACAGAAATTATTCTGATAAGTCTTGAAAATCGAAAAAAAGATCCATACAATAGTAGTTTTTTATAGATAAAAAAATGTGCAGGGTAATATTTTGTTACCAAGCAAAGAGAGAAAATTCTGAGCAAATCAAAAGATATTCATTTCTCAGCAAATCATTACCTCTTAAAAAACAAGTTTTTTTTCATCTCACGGTGTAGCTTAGTGTTAGAGTATTGGGCTACATATCGAATCACCTGGCCCCATTGAAGCGCGAGTGTGCTCACCATTTCACTTTTTTCTTATAAATGAGTTCAATTTACGATAAAAGAATATGCACGACAAGAATCGACGGAAATCATTTATTCGTGTACATATTTTTAAACTAAACATTACTCTTAAGTAACTCTTCCAGGGCATTCATAGGTAAGCACAAATATCAGCTGACCTGATAGTGTAATATTACAGAGACAGAATTCCATCAACGACATTTTCATTATTATTTCTTATATTTTTGTGGATAAATAGGATTATTTCTTATATTTTTGTGGATGCACGGTTCACTACAGACTGTGCAGCTGGCATTGCAAAACGGCAGCATTCATTCCGCCGGTTCGTACGTCAGTAGGTAAATACAAATAGGCACACATTAATAGACGCTAGACATCATTTTAAGAGAGAAATATCACAGCGAAAAATAGGCATGCTGAAATCACTAGGGAACGCATAAAATCGCAGAAGATAAACATTTCTTATTACTGGAAAATTTATAATAATATTGTGAATATATATATAATCAATAATTTTTCCCCACTATCCTCCAACAACCAGAAAGCGAAACTGCTTGCACGGCAATTCGCCCCCAACTTCACTTGAGACCTTACTTACACCTCCCTCCCAAATGTCCATTAGCTGATAGAAGCCGCAATTGATGATCTTAATATATCCCCTTCTTATGTCCATGTTATAATAAAATACTTAGACCCCCTCGAAAGTGTGTGTACCTTTTCTCATCTCTGCTATACTTATTAACAATATCCACACTCTACATCAATTATCTTACTGAATATTTCCTCCCTGATAGCTGAAGGATAGTCTCTGTTATACCCTCTACAAAAATTATGGCGAAAGATCGATCATCTCAATTATGACATATCAACTCTACTCCCCATTTTCTGCTAAATATTTACGATGCTAATCAATCAATCAAGTGTTCACCATCTTACAAAATCTTATCCTCCTTTTAGGAAAAAAACACGTCTTATTTCTATAAAAATTAAAGTAAAACTTCCGATTGTTATATAGTGGTTGCATTATTATTATTATTATTATTATTATTATTATTATTATTATTATTATTATTATTATTATTATTAGTATTGTTGTTGTTGTTATTGTTATTATTGTTGATATGAGATGTAGAGACATTGTGTATGTGAAGACATTTTAAAACACAGGATATATAAGACATATAATGACAATTTCACTTTACCTTTTGATAGAATTACAACACAAAGACGACGTTTTTAAAAACACATGATGATACGTTTATTCCTTATTCGACCGGTCCGTGGTTTTCTTAGTCAGGAATACAAAGTTTTACAGTCTATGTTTCAAAGGTGACCGTCTCGCTTCCAGACGTTCGACTGTCCATCTCTGAACTCCAGACTGTCGTCTGTCGTCCTCAGACTCTCTCTGCTTAACTCTAAAGTTTCTAACCAAATCGAGAACTTTCTATATTTCATTACGTCATACATATGTTAAAAGATGTGTCTTCTTTCACGTGTTCTGGAAATGCGTGTCCAAAACATTTTCCTTTGTTTACAAAAGGAATTTTAACCTATATTTCCAATAACCTATCTTTCCAATATGTTAAAGCATGTTTATAAAATTATCCTATAGTTGCATTCCTCAATTCAATTCCATAACATAATTGACAAATGCACATTCCTTTTCTTAAAACTATTTTATCTCGAAGCTAAACAATGGTTTGTTTTTCCATTCCATTTTCTAATTCTCTCTCGTAATCTATTTCTAAACCTAAATTACGAGGTTCGAATTTCGCCTATTCTATTTCATTTTTATATTTAACTAATTCCCTATTTTTATAGTTACATGAAAAGGGAGAGCCCTTATCATGAAACATCCCTTCCTCTCATTTTTCCAAAAAAATGTATGCATTTTTACATTTAGTACATTTTTTCTACATCTACATAACCACACGGCTAGGAAAGATCAGACTAAAAAAAATCACTTTCAGTCAGCCCTTCTCGGCCGATTTCACAATTATTATATTTTTATAAGTTCAGAACCTTTCTTGGCATGTACTTTTTGGGTGTATGGTCTTCATCAGCTACTTTCCAGCCACCCATATGCCGCAGACTAGAGGTTTCCACCTCCCTTCGTCCCAAAAGTGTCCTGATCGTCTCTTTCCGCATGGTTAGTCTTATCAAGTATTGTTTTTTATTCTATAACTATCGTATACGGGACATCCCAAAGCTCATAACTAATCTTCTTGGTTGGCTTTAACTATCAAGATATACTTTTTTCTCTCATACGGATTCAATCGGATTTCCTTGCTTGGATTCTTGAAAATTAAACGAGGATTTAGAAATATCACCCCTAACTAACTAACACTTTTTGCCCGCGCCAAATACCTAAATTGCGCTCTAAATTCTATCTAATAACCTTATTTCTTGTGATTTTTTTTTCTCTCACCAGAGCTTTCAAAATCCAGCAGATATATCCCACATTTATGCCTCTCTAAAAAAATACAAGGTTATATCTTTCTTACGTAATCTGCGGTATATTTTTGCCTCTCTCACTCTCACCTCATTAAGCTATATGTGATTGCCCGGGACTTTCTATCATCGGTTTACTGGTCCCCTTAAGAATTTTCGTATTCTCTCCAACGCCTGTTTATTAATTAAGCCAGTTACTCATGAAAACGAACTTCCTAAAGTAAAACCCTGATTAATTATCTAAACTCGAATGTAAATTAATTTTAAGCCGACTTTACAAATTGATAATAGTAAATTATTGGATTTTAATTAATTATAATGTGACACTCTAATGATTCAAACTTGATAGATCACGACAAACTTCCACCCATTAATATGGGAGGAGAGATTATCATCAAAAGTGTCATGAATTGTTAACTTAGCACCGGATTACTACTTAGATACAAATAAGTAACTCGTACCCATTCCCTTCCTCCCCCTTCCTTTTTTAAATGGAGAGTAGATAATACAATGGATGTGTTATCGGCAGCTCCAGTAATTCTCGCCTCTCCTATTTTTTCATTCATTCCTCATTCAATGAGTGATTTTTCTGACAAAGGGTGAAGAAAAAGCTGCTTAAAGGTCGGTAGTACTTGGGGATCAGTAGTCTGAGAGGTCGGAAATTTTTCTGTCTCTGTCTTTCCTTGTGGTCATGACACAAGTAAGGGTGCTGGAGGTAAACGTTTTGTATGGGCTGACGTTATCCGCCTGATAGTCCGGGACCCGAACCTTGGATTAACAACTAAGGAGACTGTCCTATCAGCAGACACAAAGTACTGGGACTGCTGTATTGCCATTTGGTGAGTGGATATGGATCATGCAGTAGTCTCTGGTGGAGACTCTCGATGCCATACAAGTAGGTAATTGTTACGGCTTTATCCTTTCGTGTGCTACAAAAAAAAATCCTGTCTTTTTCTCTCTTACTTTCCCTCTCTGTACTGCTCTAACCAAGTATGCCGACCTATTCCACAAATCCCAACACCTCAACATGAAATATCTCCAGAATAAAAACTCGATTAAACCTAGAACCCCATCTTCCACCGTAGACCCCTACTACCAGGTCTCCTCCTTTAACATCAAGGGTCAACGTTCCAACCTTCCAGAGGTTGAAACCCAATTACAGGAGACGAAACCGGACGTATTATTTCTAAGTGAAACTGGAATAGGATCGTGCACTTCCCTATATAAGTTCATAATTAACGGATACTCTAATTTAACAGCTAAATCTGACACCCAAGATCGCCATGGCCATGGAATATGTGCCTACATTAAGGATGGCTTCCAGTGTGGCAGGGATATCTCTAGAGAAGATCCTAGTTTACCCTATATGTGTTTCAGGTTTTCACTTTCTAACACCACTGCATTCATATTTGCCCTCTATAGGTCCCACAACAGCGGAGTTACTATCTTTAAAAGCATATCTGAGAAAATAGACCACATACTATCTTCACGTCCCTCGGCTAACATCCATATCTGAGTGACTTCAACGTCCATAACGTGGAATGGCTGACTCATTCAAATAAGACAAATGATGAGGGGAGGTTCTGTCATGATTTTGCCATTGCTTATGATCTCACTCAGATTGTTCGCGAAACCACCCGTGTGCCCGATAAACCCGGTCAATATGCAAGCCTCCTAGACCTTTTTCTCTCAACGGCCCTTGAGCAATGTTCATGTTCCGTTCATTCTTCCTCTAGGATCCTCCGACCACTCCGTCGTATCAGTTAAGATAAAAACGAAATGTAAAAAGCCCCAAGACGTACCCCACCACCGTACTGTATACCGATACAATATGGCTGACTGGGATAGCTTCCGTACATTCATATCTGATTTACATCTGCATTCCATGTTTAAAAAGTAAGTGCCTCTATAGTGTCAGATCTGACCGAATGGTTAATTCTAGGCATAGACCAATTCATACGATCTAAAAAATTCCAACAAAATCCTAACAGTCAGTCATGGTTTTCCCAAGAATGTGCTGCTGCTATCGCGCACAGAAATCACTTTTTCCATAGCTGCCAACGTAATAGATGCACTGAGACTAAAGCTGCTTTCAGAACTGCCAACAACCACTGTAAAAGGGTAATAAAAATGCAAGGGAGCTATATGCCTAGTCTGTTAAATCCAAAGTAGCTGATCAGCGGCTTGGGTCCCATCAGTTTTGGCAAATGTCAAATAGGATCCCTAACAGAAGTGTGCGTTCTATCCCAACCATTATCAATGGACCAGAGGTCATCTCGTCAGCGTCAGACAAGGCCAAACTATTTGCGAAGAACTTTGCAGCTAATTCTACCCTATGCGACGAAGGCCATCAACTCCCCATATTTCCTCCTATAACACAGATTTAGCCAGGTAACATACAAATATCCGTGCATGAGGTCGCCAAGCTAATCAAGAACTTAGATTCCAGTAAAGCAACTGGCCCTGATGGCATCCCAATTATAGTGTTAAAAAATCTTTATCCAGAACTTGCTCCCATACTTAAGAAACTTAAGGAGAAGTGCTTTCCGACTCCCTGGAAGATCTCATCAGTTTGCCCTGTATTTAAGAATTCAGGTGATAAGTAATCTCCCTCTCAGTACAGACCTATAAGGCTCCTGTGTGTTATGAGTAAGTTGCTGGAATCCATATTAAATAGAAAAATAGTAAACCACCTCAGCAGGAATAACCTTCTTAGTGACACACAATATGGTTTCCGCTCTGCAAGATCTACCGCAGATGCGCTGACGGTTATATCACACAAAATTAGTTAATCTCTGAAATAGGCTTCCTTTCAAGGGCAATTGCTCTTGACATATCAAAAGCCTTCGACAAAGTATGGCATAAGGGTCTACTTCACAAGATTTCCAGCTACGGTATAACTGGAAATGTTTTCTCAATCATTAAAGCATTTCTCTCCGATAGGCTCATAAGAGTAGTGGTAGATGGACAAAAATCGGAGGCCTCCAATATAAATGCTGGAGTACCTAAGGGGTCAATCCTAGGCCCAACTCACTTCCTGATCTACATCAATGACCTCCCGAAACACATACTTAAATCATTCGTTGACATCTATGCTGATAACACGACCATCTACGGCAACACATCAAAGGCTGTAAATGACAAAGGTATCTATGATTCTCTCTCCTCTGATATCGATCCCGTTGTTCAGTGGGGGAAGATGTGGCTGATTAGGTTTAATGCATCCAAAACCGAACTCCTATCCTTACATCATCAACGCTCTGATCCCAATCTGGCATCAACTGTGATGGATGGCTCTCGTCTGGGTGAGGCCCCGTGTTTTGTCAAGCTTCTGGGTTTGACCTTTACTCCTGATCTGAAATGGAACATCAAGTCTGTTTCCGAGGTCGCTGGAAAGATGGTGGGATCCTTCTAGAGCTCCAGAAGATATCTCACTCCTGATGCAATTATCTATCTATATAAAAGCCAAGTACGTCCAAGGATGGAATACTGTTGCCATATCTGGGCAGGAGCTGCTAAAAACAGCCTATCCTGCCTTAACAGTGTACAAAATAGACATCGTGGCTTAGTGGGGGATGCCCTTTTCTCTACCCTGCAACCTTTCTCCCACAGAAGAGACGTTGTGAGCCTATCCTTGCTTTATCGTTATTTTTATGGCAGGTGCTCGGCTGAACTCCAATCTCTGGCCAACGCTCGCCAATCTTTCACAAAAAAAACACCGGTCTAGTTGAATCAATTGTGAAACATCCCCCCACTCTATATCTGTGCCTAAATCAAAACGTGGATTCCATGAACAAAACTTCTTTCTTAGAACTGCACGTCTGTGGAACTCTGTTCCCTCTGTCTGCTTCCCACCGGCCTACAACTTGGATGTCTTCAAGTCCAATGTTAACAAATTCATAATGCACCGCCCCCTTAAGTAAACACTTCCTCAAATCTCCACACTACTGTAATGTACTTGCAATAACTTGTATCCCTGAGTGGCTTCCGGGCCTTGATAAGTGGTGATCACTGTGTAAAAAAAAAGTTCTTACCACTTGCTTGGAGTCGTTACGTACGACTAACTTATTTTAAGCACTTAATTTACACAGGTTCGTAAATTTTTCGAAGAGGGGCACATCTTGTGCTTATTAATCCCTACCAAGTCACTTTTCTTGGAAAAAAATTATAGGATCTCTAAAAAAAACAAAGAAAAACCAAATGCTAAAAAAACATCTGTTTTATGGCTTATCACATCTAAAAACTCTCTAAATGCCCGTTTACGTAATTTTACTTCTTGCCCCCCTTCTTAAATGGTAACTGAATCTGTAAGCCAACCATACGTCTTAACTAGTTTTATTTTCTCCTAGACTGTTTAAATCTTATGTATATTTACTAATGACTTGTGATTCCTGCTGTGAAAACAATAACATTGGCATTAAGTACAAATTTACAAAATTGTTCAACACCAACACAGTTTCCAAAAGAAAATACCTTAATACATTTAAACATTTTGCAACAAAACAAAAAATAAATAAAAAATAAAAATTCGTTACATTATACATTTCAAAAGTCCGTTAACACAAAACCAAAAATTGCCCCTTTTTCAAAGACTAGAAAAATTAAGAAACAATTAAAAGCCGAAAATATTCACAATGAACATACATTTTATTTTCATTTCTGCTTCCTTCTTTTTGCTATAGTGTATTTTATTTTATTTTTTATTTGTTTTTTTTTAATACTCGAGAATTTTAAATGTAATTCCGACTTTTGACACTAAATTAGTATTTCCAATGATTGACAGTTTAACTCTAAACAATTAAGACATTAATACATATTCTCATGAATGACACACTGCCCTATTTTCTATTTGTGTGCGGCCGCATGTTTCAAAACCATATTATCTCAATTCAACAATTTTTCTCTTGTTTTTATTTTATTTATGAATGAAAAATTCGTGGGTTGTTTTTGAACTAACCGTATATCTTTTATCATTCATTAAGGCATATCGGCCTTTTTTAATATTTTCTTGTAAACTTAAGTTTACTGTGTGCGTGTGTATTCAAATTTGTTTTTTTTTTCTTTTTGTTCGCATTTCTGTGATCGTGTAATGTTTTTCCGTGGTATTATTTATTTTTTTAATTACCTTGGACCCTTTGAAAACGTTGTGTGTGTGTTTTTTTTTCCGTAGTAACCGAAGCTTTTTTTTTAACCTTCCCTTGCTGGGTCTGGTCTGGTCGCTTACGGCTCGAAATTGTGTGGGTTATATAGGGATTTCATTATTATTATTATTATTATTATTATTATTATTATTATTATCACTATTATTATTGTTGTTGTTATTGTAATTATTGCTGTTATTGTTCCTTGTTAGGAGTGAGTCTTAGAGAGTCTTATTAAGAGAATGGTGCGTTCTGTGTTCGTGCTTTGAAGAGATTCATATATATATATATATATATATATATATATATATATATATATATAATGTCCATACTTAGAAGTGTAGTAGAAGCTCTTAGAGTGAGGAGACAGTGTTGAGACAGTCTTAATGTTCACATTGTGTATATGAGATGTAGAGACATCGTGTATGTGAAGACATCTTAAAACACAGGATATATAAGACATATAATGACAATTTCACTTTACCTTTTGGTAGAATTACAACACAAAGACGACGTTTATAAAAACACATGATGATACGTTTATTTCTTATTCGACCGGTCGGTGGTTTTCTTAGTCAGGAATTCAAAGTTTTACATTCTATGTTTCAAAGGTGACCGTCTCGTTTCCTAACGTTCGAATATCCATATCTGGACTCCAGACTGTCGTCTGTCGTCCTCAGACTCTCTCTGCTTAACTCTAAAGTTTCTAACTATATCGAGAACTTCCGATTTTCCATGACGTCATGCACATGTTAAAAGATGTGTCTTTTTTCACGTGTTATGAAAATGCGTGTCCAAAACATTTTCCTTTGTTTACAAAAGTAATTTTAACCTATATTTCCAGTAACCTATCCGTCCAATATGTTAAAAACATGTTTATTAAATTATCCTATTGTTGCATTCCTCAATTAAATTCCATAACAGAATTGAAAAATGCACATTCCTTTTCTTAAAACTATTTTATCTCGAAGCTAAACAATGGTTTGCTTTTATATTTCATTTTCTAATTATCTCTCGTAATCTATTTCTAAACCAAAATTCGAGGTTCGAATTTCGTCTATTCTATTTCATTTTTACATTTAACTAATTCCCTATTTTTATACTTACATGAAAAGGGGACAGATCCTTATCATGTAACACCGATAAGTTTGTGAATTTAAAATTGTAAAAGCTATGAAATCGGGAACAGTACCATCAATATAAACGATCTTTTTGTTCCAGAATGTTTTTTTTTACATAGCCAACATCATTCTCAATGCAATTTTTCCAGCGGTGAAGAAATGCCTTATATGGGTGTCCGGTGCGTTATTTGCCATTGAGCGCCGTTCGATGTAAAATTCCTATTATATAACTAAACACTATAAAGGCGGGAGTAATACCATTAGTACGATTGACGTTTTGCGCTTTAGAAATTTTTTTCTCCATAGTTACTCATACTTTAATGTAAGTAATTCAATAACGCTTTTGACGACGCTTTACATGTGTTGCTGTCTGAAATTTTCACAAGGCCAATATCTTCCAGCGAGAGTAAGATAGATAGATAGATAGATAGATAGAGAGAGAGAGAGAGAGAGAGAGGAGGGAGATTAGACTTACAGGTCCTAAATGCATGATCACCTATTATAACAATGTGATTTGCAATCTAATTTGACCCTCGTGGTGGAAGAGAAAATTGAATACCTAATTTCTAAAAAGTTTACTCCTGGTAATGTGCCCGACGATCTATAAGAGGAATTATGTTAATGAAGCAAATTAAAACCAAATCAAACAATTCAAGTGAGTATGTGGTTACCTGTTGTGACCCTGCTTTCTTGTGAGAGAATTTAAGATTATAAGCAACGTCTATCAAGACGATTGCCGGAACAGAAAAGACACAACGTTTGCATAAGTACCAAGGCTTATTTCCAGAAATAGTGAACATCTTTGTTTTTAAAGTAACTTACTAAGAGCGCTTAAAAAGCATTTAATGAAATGTAAATCGCTTACATTTATGGAAGCCTAACGGGGGGTTGTGTGGGTTGGGGTGGGAGATAAAATAAGTACAACTGTTTTGGAAGGAAGCTAGGCTCAAAAACAATTATTAAAAACGGACCAAGACAAAAAAGAAACAGCGAAAATTTTTTGTAGGTGTGTTTTTAGGATAGTAGATCAAGACCCTATGTTAAACAACTTTTAAAAATAAAAAAAAACAGCGAACGTGATGTAAAAAGAAGAAAAAAATAAATGTTGAGGTAGGTAGGTAGGATCGAACCCGAAATGTTGAGGTGAAAAGCTTGATATGTTACCGCTTACCAACGAAAGGAAAGTAACTGAAACGAAATTCAATTTTACGCTTAACAACTGCACATCACCGGCGAATTTGATGAGGTCAAAGGAAATTACATTCCACACTTTATTTTAATTGCGGGGTACTTTGTTTGGGTTTGTTCTTTACCCAACTTTGTCTGGCTTTTTCTCCCAAAATTGTTAGAGAAAACTGGCTCCCCTTTATTAGGGGAGTGCTCAAATGAAATGAATTGTCTTATATGACGGTTTTCACCGACATTGACTAAACGTCCATTGTTTCTGGACGCTCCCGGCTGGTGCTACCAGATCAGGTTGCCCTGTGGTCTCCTGAGACGAAATGCACCTACATTGACGTTTTTTTGTTTTCTGATCTTTTTTGCAAAACAAAAACAAAAACAACAGCCTATCTCCCTCCAATTTTTATATTATTTTTCCTACCCTACTCCCGGTCCTGGATATGACCTTAAACTACATCCGATGGTGAGATCTGGCTTACGGGCTTTGGGGAGTGTAGAGCCACCTCTTAATTGCCATTGCTCCCAGGCCCACCCTGACCCCGAGTGGTAGTACCTGTTAGGGTCAGATTTTAAAAAGGAAAATAAACAACAACAAAAAAAGAAAAAGAAAACAAATATACTCTATTAAATTATTATTATTTTTATTTTCCTTTTTTTTCTTTTTTTTGCCCTGTCGTTAGGGCATGAGAACAAACCGACTGCCCTCTTGCAGAGGGTAAAATCCGTCAATGGGGCAACTAGTTAGCCGTGGGTTGCTACCTGTAATGTCTTAGGTCGTGATCCTGGTGATTGAGCCAACCTAGACCAGGATACATAGAAGTTTAGGCACCGCAACACATTACTTTGGCCCTTACTTCGACTAGACGGGCGGTCGGAGAGGCCCGATTCGACCAATCGGCCAGTCACGCCAAGCCCCACCATATATTGCCCATTCCAAAAACTCATTACTAACACAACACATCCCCCTCTCTCACAAATAACCTTACTCCCGAAATAATCTATGCCTCCTTAATAATCAAAACTACACCTATATGTACCCAGCAACAGGTATTTTCACCGCCTTCGACCTTACCTTATGTGATCCTTCCATATATATGGACTATGATTGGAAAGTACACAAAGACGCCTGAGGGAGTGATCATTTCCCAATCATTCTGAAAAGTCAAGCACTAGTAATGAACAAAAAACACTCAAATGGAACCTACATAAAGCGGATTGGGAAGACTTCCAGGAACAGTGGATAAACCAATTAACTATCGAAAAGTAAGAGAAAGATGACAATTTGGACCACTTCATTAAAACACTCACAAACATAGTAAATAATACCATAACGAAAACAACCAAAACCAACAATCACAACAAACCTTAGTTCACAAAAGAATGCAGAAAAGCCATCAGACCTCGACGAGCTGCCTTGAGAAAATTCGAAATGTACCCAACAAGCGAAAATCTGGATTTCTTCAAAAACAACAGAGAAAAAGCCAGACGAATCATAAAGGAATCCAAAAGAACAACATGGAGAAATTATATATCCAAAATTAATGTGAATACCATGACAAAAACAGTTTGGTACATGATGAGGAAAATAGAAGGAAAGTGTAGTACACCAATATCTCACATTTCTAAAGACAACAAAACACACACCGATCAAAAAGACATTTCCAATAACCTGGCAGATAATTTATCAAAAATTTCATCATGTGACAGACAAATAGAGAAATTCAAAAAGATTAGAGAAAAGGAAGTGAAAAAGAAAATTCTATTTAAATCACAAAATACCGAAAAATACAACCAACCTCTTACTTTGCCTGAATTAAAAGAATCGCTAACCAAATCCCATGACACAGCTACAGGGCCCGATGAAATTCCATATAAAATCCTCGAAAAAATTCCAGAAACCTCAATGAAATACCTACTTGAAATTTTCAATATTATATGGTCCAATGGAAACGTACCTGAGACCTGGAAAGAGGCCACAATTATACCAATTCCCAAATCTGAAAACTCAAACATCCAATCCCAATCAAATAACGTCTCAGATCAATTGAATTTCAGGCCAATAGCTCTAACAAGCTGTATTTGTAAAACCATGAAAAGGATTATAAACAAAAGACTTATCTGGTTCATGGAAACAGAGAATCTAATTACAGAATTTCAAACAGGATTCAGGAAAAACCGGAGTTCAATAGACCACATAGTCAGACTTGAAACCTTCATCAGAAAAGCTTTTGTAAGGAAGGAACATTTAACAGCAGTGTTTTTGACATGGAAAAAGCCTAAGATACTGTGTGGAAGTACGGTGTTACAAGGGATCTGAGGGCGCTTGGACTAAAAGGCAGAATGCCAATTTTTATTGATTTTTTTTAAATAGACGGTTCAGAATAAAGGTTGGCACAGCTCTCTCGGACTTGAAGGAACAAGAGAATGGAGTACCTCAAAGGAGTATACTGTCAGTGACCCTGTTCAGTATCCGAATTTACAACATTGTAAAAAACCTTAAACCTGGGGTAGATTGCTCCCTATATGTGGATGACTTCCTACTATGCTGTAGATCTAGATATATATCTATAACAGAAAGGAAGCTTCAATTGTGCTTAAACAAAGTAATAAGATGGACGGAAGAGAATGGATTTAGATTCTCCAAACGAAAAGCGAAATGCATGCATTTCGGCAAACTAAAGAACATGCATAATGATCATGTCCTAACCATGGAAGGAACGCTCATACCCGTTACTGACCAGTACAAATTCTTAGGGATTTTATTTGACAAAAAATTAACATTCATCCCACACATACACTATCTGAAAAAATGTAACAAAGCTGTAAATTTTTTTAGAGTGTTAGCACATACCGATTAGGGTGCAGACAGGGAAACACTCCTTAAACTTTACAGAGCATTAGCTCGCTCAAAGCTAGACTACGGTTGTTTCATATATGGATCAACCCGAACATCATATATAAAAAGCCTAGACCCTATTCACCATACTGGCCTACGATTGGCCCTAGGAGCATACAGAACCTCACCCGTGAACAGTCTATACACGGAAGCACATGAACTCACACTAGATCTAAGGCGAGAAAAATAGCCCTTCAATATTTACTCAAACTGAAGTCTTGCCCAAACAATCTTGCATACCAATGTACCTTCTATCCTAAATATGAAGAACTCTTCAACATGAGAGGAAAAAACTATCAAGACTTTCGGGTTCTGAATGAAAGCAAACATTGAAGAATCGAAAATTCTAATCTCCAGCATTCACAACTTCATTCTGCCTAAAACACCCCCATGGACCATGAAACAAGTAGAAATAAAACTGAACCCAAAGAAAAAGTCTAACTCTACCACAAACCCTATTGAATACCAGGACGAACTTCAACATTTAAAATTACGATATTCAGACTACACCTTTATCTACACAGACGGATCTAAAAGCAACAATCACACTGGATGTGCAGCAACGTACCATAAAACCACAATGAAGAGAAATCTTCAAAATGAAGCATCTATATTCACTGCAGAGACTATAGCTATCGATCTAGCACTCAACATAATTTCAGAGAAACCCACCAAAAACTTCATCATTCTCACAGATTCCCTATCAGTCCTACTATCTATACAAAATCAAAAACAAGAAAACCCACCAATCACAAAATTAATAGAAAAATCAATATCCTTTCAAGCACTAAAAACATTATTCTTGTTTGGATCCCCAGCCATGTGGGGATCAAATGCAATGACAGGGCAGATACAGCTGCAAAAAATATTCTCACCTTCCAGCTGACAATTTTAAGATTCCTTATACTGATCTTAGACCCCAGATAAAAGCATACATACAGGAAAAATGGCGGTGGAGTCAGCAAGAGGGCAGCAAATTATACTCAATCAAACATAAACTTAAGGAACGATGTCCGGACATCAAGAGATCACGCCGAGAAGATGTGATACTGACTCGGCTGCGCATAGGACACACCAACTTTACTCATTCTTATATACTAAATGGAGAATCGGCGCCAGAATGTATCCCATGCCAAGAGACACTCACAGTAAAACATATTCTAGTTTGGTGTGATGACCGCGCCCGAACTAGAAAACTATATTATACAAAAAGCAATCTGAAGGACCTTTTTTTTCAAAAAGGCCAACTCAACAAGTATTCTAGCATACCTAAGGAAAGTAAATTTATATAAGAAAATTAAGGAAATTTAAACTCACCCAAATATACACATCCATGTATAAATAAAACATTTAATTTCTTAGTTAGATTTTATAAAAACAAGGGAGGAAAGACTGTAAACGCCTCCTCCAAGAAAAAATAGTTTAAAAAAAGGACCCCGGCATTAAATGACCACATAGGTTGATATGCCGTAAAACCAATCAATCAATCCATCAAAAACTGGACGCTCCCGGCACGTAGGCCTAGGACTGCAACTTAGTTTCACAGTAGTTTTGATTTATAATAAAAAGCCCAATAAACACGTGAGAAGCCGAAATATCAATACTTTTGTAAAAGTCGACGTAAATAAATCTAGCCGCGACGCGCGTTCGCAAGTCGTACATATTGTGATCTACACGGTATATAAGTTCTAAGCGATAATAAACCCTCGAGAAGCGCGACGTTTCAGCCTTTCTTGGACATACAAAACTCGCGCCTTATATATATATATATATATATATATATATATATATATATATATATATATATATATATATATATATATATATATATATATATATATATATAAAGTCGGTCAATTTAGCTCACGCATATATCATCGTATAACGATTGGATCACTCTCTGGCTTACGTAATGAACATTTAAAATTAAACATGTTTTAAATTCAGCGCTATTTCATGCGGTTAATGGTAGCCGAATGGATACGGTCTCCGCTAATCGAGCCAGAGCTGTCTCGTGTTGCGGGGTTCGAATCGTTCGGCTGGTGTTAATCGTGACACCCTGCACTGTAGAATCCCGAAAGGATGAAACACTAGTGTCTGTAGGTATTTAATTATTATAGTAAAAAATAATTATATATATATATATATATATATATATATATATATATATATATATATATATATATATATATATATAGAGAGAGAGAGAGAGAGAGAGAGAGAGAGAGAGAGAGAGAGAGAGAGAGAGCGCGCACAATACGTAACTCCTTAAACATAATGACAGTAATAGGTATTGATAAGATCGTTGTGTATTTAATTTTGACAAAATAAATTTGACGAAAATCAAATAGAGAGCCCGAGGTTTTACTTTCAGATATACCTGGGGGGATCTAATTGAAATTCCTCCTATTTTGTGTTGATCGAATAAATCAGAGCATTGCAAATATATAATTATTATGAGTCAACATATACAGTCCTGGCCGATAGGTTATTACTGGTTTGAGAGTCTAGGCAACACACCTTGCCATCGCCGTACGTCACAACCGGCTATGTGAAATTTAATTATTGGCAAAAATGCACTGAAATTGGCAGTGACTATGCACAATTATTTATTCTCGAGCGCAAAATGCCGCTTGCTATAATAGTAGCAATCACGTTATCGTGGACATTTTATCAATTTGTGTAAATATTATGAGATGTCACAGAAGAAATCCCATTTATTAATCCAATGACAAAATGTAATTTTGAAGTCTAGCAAATAAAAAATGATGTAAATTACGCGTTTGTTCTTATGTTATCAAATCTGACATCACACTTTTACAAAAAATACTATAATTAAAGGTCTCGCACACAAAGGAAGATGAGTATGTTAACGATGCCACACTTTAATCTATTTAATTCACGTTTCCTAGTATTTATGTAACTATAGATTGACCTTCCACATTTTTGATAAATTGCGGAAACGTATCTATTATGATTGACCTCACACCTTTTCACTGCAACCTCTTTTTCACAGACGTGATATTGCTAGTCTAAGTCTTCCCTTAAAATACAATTATGCCATGTTTTTATCATAATTTATTATATACTCCCTGCTTTCGTTGATCTCCAGGTTTATATCTATTCATTGTTTTCATACCTTATTGAAATAGAACTTCCTATTTCAGTAGCTTCTTTTTAATAATCCGCTTTTGTTCTTCTAAGCTCCTTAACTCAAGCAGCTCCATGCCATAACTCGAGCGATTTACATTAAAAAGTCAAAAGACTAAGAAACAAGCAAGTAAATATAAACAAATGGAATAAGCTTTTACTTAGAACACATGTTTGACACGCAAAAACACAGAAAAAAACAAAGATAGAAGAGAAGAAATCACGGAATAATTTTGTGGTCAGTATAATGTTTCATGCAGTTTCATATTGTTATACTGTTGAATGTAAATTATTTTTCATAAAAAAATGCAATGTACACATCTAAACTTTTTTATTTCCTTATAAAATGGTTGAAAGTCTGGAAAGTACAGCGATTGCATATAAGAAATAAGAAGGTGCACGTAAAATAAAAAAAAAGAAAATGGATCATGAGAATTGTTATTTACATGCCCACCGACGAGTTCTTCCATTGCCATTCAGCTGTGACTAAAAAAAGATCTATTGGTATTGCCCCTATTATTCCCCGTGGTTGTTTTGCATCTTGTATCGATTCTTTTTGGTTATTTATATTTTTATGTCTTGTCTTGGACAATCGATTGACGTGAGTGCCAGGTGTTTGCCTGGAGCTGTTGCCCTGGTTGGAAACGCATTATCTAGATCGGGAAGACAACATATTATTCGATTTCTGTTCACGCCTCTTCGTGTCTGCAAGAAGGGTTTTAGAGTTAAGGCATTAAAATAGTAAAATGGAGACAGCCATCTCTTGCATTCTGAATAAAACTAACACAAATGCTAAAATCCCATGTTCTAAATAGAAAAAAGCCCAACTAAACTGATTTCTTCTACAGTGTTATGATTTATCTAAAGTAAAACATGTGGATTACGAGGTTATCTCTATTCGGAATAAAGGTTTTCTATTTTCTACAGGGATGCGTCGTTATTTTTTTAATCCATAATATTAGTTATGTTCGATTGTAGCATGAATAGATATGCTTCTATCTAGAAAAGTGCAAATTTAACCTTTAAATATTGGAAGTATTAATATGTTTAATTACTTAGATAATAAACATAAGCGCGTGGGCGATGTCTTGTGTTCGGTTTCAGATGCTTCTATAAGGAAATAATACTAACAAAATCACAAGCATATTGAAATTTAAAGAACCTTATCTTTATTAAAACTCCTGTATGTGATTGGGAGAGGAACGCAAACAGACCCACACACAGACACACATATCAGTAAACATATGCCTCTTATTCAAGTTCCTTTACATTTCAATATACATGTGTCTTTGTAAGTATTATTAGCGTATAGAAGAACACACACACACAGAACCCCCCCATATATATATATATATATATATATATATATATATATATATATATGGTTAGGACGATTAATGTTAATCGGAATTGGGAATAGAAAACATCGGAACTTTTCCTGGTATCGGAATCGGAAAAAATACTCTAATTTCTGATTCCAAACCCGCTTCCTAAAAAAACACGTTAAAATTAATATTACATTGTTGCTATTTAAGATAAAATGATAAACATTTGTTGTTTTTGTACCTAGTGACATTAAAATGTATATTCATAATAATAACATAAAAAAACGATGTAAATTTATTTTACTTGTGTCAACACAGAAATAAAGAAAAATGTTGGCTTTTGTCCGGTCATCGACAAACCGGACTAAGAACTTAAATCAATTCGTGGACCTGGAGGTGTTTTACACTCCTATGCTAGACATATTTGAGTACCAACTTTTCTTAGATTTCGGCATCTCATGTCTGTTACTTGTCATAAAAGCAAATGCTCAATATGCTGATAAAGGTCATAAAATATAATCCAGTATTAAATCATCCATGGTTAAAATTGAAGCAATTTTCTCAGTTAAGTGTATAATCTGTCTAGTGTCAGACAGACGCAAATACACATTCGGACACTGAAAATGTGTCTGCAAACAAAAATTGTAAGTTAATAATTGAAAACATATGTTAATAAAATGTGTTTCTCATATTTCGTTTCATATGTAACCCTATATTTTCATGCAAATATACAAAATAATGTTTTTTTGTTGTTTACACGTTAATTAAAATTATTTAAACAATTGGGGTCTATGTAGCACGCCACCCAGTACGAAAGGTTGAATGCGGTATTATGGTGAAAAAAGATACTTGCTAAGATAGACTTTTGTTTAGTGTTGGGTTAAAGGATGCCCAAACACCCTCATTTTACCCCCTTTGTGAGTTGGCTTTGTGCCTAAGCTTTCTGTTCAGTTTGAAGTTACATTGTAATTTTCATCGTTAATAAAGTTATTAATATCTAACAGTTAAGTGGATTATTTTATTATATAAAAAAGTTGGCCGGAAAAATCATCCATTTTAGCTAGGTAAGAAAACTGGTAAATTAGTGAATAAATATCGATTGAAAACACATTTTATGACCGTCCTTGAAGGAAATATTTTTAAAGGCGACTGCGCAACCCCCCCCCCATAATATTTTTAAAAGTATTTTTATTTTTATTTTTACTTTTGTCTAAAAAATATACTTGATCACGGATTCACGGAATCAAGACAGGGAAAACGAAATCATATATTTATTATAAAAATATATGAGTTTGAACACTTTTTATGTTATTACGAAAGAAAAAAAACCAAAAAACAAAAAAAACAACATGTATTATCAAAGAAAGCAAAGAAGAATAAATTTAGTTTAACACTTATTGTGTTATAAGGAAATAAAAAATAAAACACTTTTAGTATTATCAAATATTAAATTTCATATACAATAATTTATTACATTATTATGTTAAGTAGCAAGTAAATTAAGCATTTTGAATAGAATATTTGTTTTATTATTTGATAATATAAGACATTTTGATCAATGCCAAGTTTCTTTCAAATACCCCCAAAACCTTAAAATCGCAACTATTAAAAGTTTCCGGGATGCTGAAAACGAATATCGCATTTAAATTTCGGTCAGAGTAGTACTTTTCATTGTATGAAGAAATTACTTTATGATAAGTGGGGGATCGCTTTCCTATATAAATTTAAAGTAAACTGAGCGCCCATTTTCTGGCCACTCAGAGATTTGTTTATATCATGAAAACAAACTTGTAACGAACATTTACGCTGCTCGCGAGCACATAAACGAAGGTTTTTAAATCCGCATACGAGTACCAAACTTTTTCCTAATATTTACGTAGTTACTTTTTGGCGAACAATTTAAAATTAGATTAAAAGCAAGTAGTTTTCCTGATGTTAAGCAATTACATTCTATATGTTATGTAAACTGAGAAACAGAATCCCTTATAACTGCAGAGCAAGACAATCACATCGAAGCAAACATCGATAAAACACAAGAAAACAGCGAATGGAGACACTATGGACAAAGACACGAAACCATAAACTATATAGTAAGCGAGTGTAGCAAACTAGCCATAAAGGAATACAGGAACATACACAAAATATTGCGAATGGCAGTACACTGGTAATTATACTTAGAGATGAATCTCGAACACACGGAAAATGGTACAGCCATAACCAACAACCGCAATGTAACACCAGAATGAAAAATCCTATGAGACCTGGACATAACTGCACATGGAATCAAGCAAGAGGACTGGATGTGTTTATAATTAACAAGAAAGAAGACAGGGTGTGGTAATAACTAACAAGAAAACAAGTCCTGTTTGACTTTATTGTTCTAGCTGACCACGGGATAGATATCTAAGAAAAAGATAAACGGAGAAAATACACAGATTTAGCCAGAAAGTTGAAAGGAATATGGATGATGAAGAAAATCAAGATAGTACCTAAAATAATAGGAGCATTAGGAACAATTCCGAAAAAGTTGAAATAAGAATGGGAGAAATTAGTATCCGAGGGATGGCATGCTAGATACAATGAATAATAATAATTCAATAAGAAAGCTTAAATATTAAGTAAAATCCTGGAATTCGAAAACTAATAGACATGGGTTACATGTGAAGGTCAGACACGCTACTGCAGAAAAAAAACATAAAGAAGCGTTACATGGAACCAATAACATAGAAGCTACATGTCTTTAAGTTCGCTATCCCATTGCTCAATCATTATTCCCACCTCGAAAAGGAGAGTGAAACCAAATGGCCGGGAAAGGTCCAGGAGGAAAGAAAAACCGAGGAGAGGCCACTGAAAAGACCTCAGCTTGACAAGTGCGAAGAAAGCTTGGACTTGTGGGAGGCTTAGTGACATTTAAATTTCAGATGTGTTATCAAGCGTAAGCAGCTGTTGCAAAAACTCAAATTTATCTGCAAATGTTATCGAAATAGATGAGGATTACTAACAAACTGAAAAAAAATAATGTCACTAAGCTTCCAGTGAACAGTATAGGTGTTTGCCAGGGAGGCATCTTTGGTTACCTGTCTGAAAGCTCCTTGTGAGCAATAATAATAATATAAATTTATAAATAAAATAAAAAAATAATGAAATAAAATAATAAAAAATGAATTATAATAATCATAATAATAATAAGAAGTAAGAAGAAGAAGAAGTAGACGAAGAAGCAGGAGAAAGAAAATAATGATAATAAAAATTGTGATAGTTGTATTAATTTTAGTAATCTTAAAGGTATAGATAATGACGTTAGTAAAAATAAGTTAATAAAATAATAAAAACAAATACTTAGGCAATATTGATTCAAATAATAATAATAATAATAATCATAATAATAATAATAATAATAATAATAATAATAATAGATGATAATTGAAAAATGAAAGTAGAATATATATAGATATAGATATATATATATATACATATATATAACTACTTCATTTACTCACATAAAATTAATATACGAAAGTATAGATTTATGTGTAAACTTTAAGCATTTACTTCAAAAGTGCTCAATACAAAGGTAGAGCTAGTTAGTAACTTATTATATATATATGGCGATTAAGCTACACTGAATATTCGGCGTTTCATCCACTAGAGTATTCGTCAGGCTTGTGCGCGAGTTCTGTGGTTGTTTTTCGTTTTTATATATGTTGAGGATTTCAGTTAGCCAAGCAGCTTTCTAGGATCCACCGCGCCCCTTCCTATCAGCCAATGGGTATGCATTTTATCAAACCAAGGATCTGTTTTAGAACTAGGTTAGTGGTTTAAGGCAGACGATTTTCCTTATTTCTGCTCTTTTTATATATAAATATACATATGTGTACACACATACATATACATATGTGTACACACGTACATGCACACATACATACATAAATATATATATATATATATATATATATATATAAATCTTAGGAAGGATCAATAAGGCAAGTAAGGCCTTTGGTAATCTCGAAAAACGAGTGTGGGCAGATAGAGCCCTGACCTTCAAAACAAAGATAAAGGTATACGAGACGTGTGTACTACCTGTCCTCCTATATGCCTCGGAAACATGGACGACATATCGCTGTCATATCAAGGCTCTGGAAAGATTCCACCAGACATGCCTACGCAGGATATTTAATGTCACCAAACAAGCTCTCTTGTCCGATGAAGAGGTGCTCAAGAAGGCGAGCACATTCAGCATAGAGGCTCGAGTCTTTAGAAACCAGACTCGATGGGCGGGTCACGTAGTGAGAATGGAGGATTATAAGATACCTAAGCAATTGTTCTATGGGGAGCTTGAATGTGGCAAACGACCCAATCACAAACCTCGGAAAAGGTACAAAGATGTAGTTAAGGGAGACCTGCGGGCACTTGGCATAGAAATAACAAGGTGGGAAGAGATGGCTGAAGACCGGGAAAGTTGGAGGCGCTACGTCTACGCGGGATGTGAGAATTTTGAGGTTTTGAGAGTTGAGCACGCCACTATAAAGCGAGCCTTACGAAAGCGAGAGGATACAGAGGACTTTGATCTCGACCCCACGTACTCGTGCGGGATATGCGGCAGGTTATGCCTGTCAAAGGCAGGCCTCAAGAGTCATGGAACTACACACGCGGGACATGAACTGGGAGCACGGGAGGGAGGGGGCGGTCACCAACAAGGTTATCCTGCAGAATATGCGGCAAACTGTGCAGGCCGGGTGGGGCTATGTGGAATCATATGCGGACTCACTCACACGCCATCGTATCGTGAGGGTTGGATGTCTTCTGTAAAGAAGTGGCAGTCACCATATATATATATATATATATATATATATATATATATATATATATATATATATATATATATATATATATATGCGTGGTATTTTATGTATATTCATGTTTATTTAATTTATTTATTTGTTTGTTTTCTATTGTTTTTGTTAGTTTTAAAGCTATTTTTTATCACTATCCTAGAGTAAGTTTTATTTTGTGAACACAATTGTTTGCTATTTCTCGTCTACAGTTTAATAGATTTGGGGGTTCTTTAAAGTACAGGATGGCAAATTTTTCATGATGCATAATTTACATGGTTCGTCTTAATGTCTGCACGTGGTAGCTTGTCTTATTATTTTCCATTCGACTACCGGCAGATGTCCGCTTTCTTTGAGTTCCCATTATCTATTCGCTAGTGTTGTTTTATACGGTGTTTTTTTTTGTTTTTGAATGTACTTTTGTGGTCAAAGTATCGGGTTTTGAAATTTAAGGAAGTCATGCCTACGTAATATTTCTTATAATCCGGGTTTTCTTTCGCAAATATTGTTGCTTGATAAACTACGCTTTTTTGTTAAAATAGCTGTAAAAGTAACAAAAACAATAGAAAACACACAAATAAATAAATTAAATAAACATGAATATACATAAACGACCACACGCGCATAAACTGACGAATCCTATAGTGGGTGAAACGCCGAATATTCAGTGTAGCTTAATCGCCATATATATTTTATAAATTACTATACACACACACACACACACACACACACATATATATATATATATATATATATATATCATAAAATTGAAGTGTACTTCTTATTATATTGGGTATATATATTTATATTGGGTATATATATATATATCCTTCCTGCTGTATTGATAGTTATATATATATATATATATATATATATATATATATATATTAGTGTGTGTGTCTATGTGTGTGCGTGCGTGTGTACGTGTGTGTGTTTGTATGAGTGTGTAAAATATAATAGAATTTTCTCTATAACAATTGTAATATTTTCCTGAGTATAAATAAGATCATTCTTTTTCGTATTAGTTGTCTATAAGTATAAGGTAGTAACGTGTGTCTATGTAACAATTGGTGCAATTTAAACTGAATAATTTACACTATGTATCAGGTTTTTTTTCTTTTACAAAGAGCAATATGATATAAAGGCTAAAAATTGTGGCATAATAAAACTTAATGAGAAAGTAGCATCCAAAATATAAATGTTTGACTGATAAACATCATTGTGAAAATTTCCATAATTCCAGTAATTTCTTTGGGTTAACCCTGGTTTTACTTACTTATCTGACGCTATTTACCTGTATGATGTATGGTTTTAGGAAATAAAGTTAATGCAAATAAATTTAATTCCAATCATCGATTTTACATAATATGGTAATATACAATAAAATTATAATTTGGACTGGAATTAGTGTCCTGTTTTTCAGTTTTTAATATATCTTTTTTGTTACCCATGTTATAATGCAGTTGACCTACTCGTTTCTATTTGATCTCTCTGGATAAGCAGCTTTGTTATTGGTTATTAAGAGATGAGGAACAATTAGCGAAAGGGGTTGTATATAAGTGGTCGTCGAATATTTGCTGCATTACTTGACAATACGTACTAGTGTGATCTTTTACAGGAATATACATTCGACTGACCACCACTTGGAAATTTGGAGTTTTCATGCCTCTCCCAATTTTAAAGTTAATCTAGTAAACTGGGCCAGGGTTAATATCGCTGTCCAAAAATTGGCAAAAAAAAAAAAACTAGATGAGCAAATCAGCATCTAAAAGATAAATGTGTGTCTGATAAATCTCTTTGGAAAATAAATCCAAAAAAGTTGGATATTGACTACGCATAAGTTGACGAGCAGCTATGAGATGGAATTTATTACTTAAAAGAATATGGACTTGCTGTTTTTATGTGCATGACATAAATGCTAGCATTTATAGTAAATTTATTGTCAGTTATGATGGGAATTAGATAGGTGCAGCAGTGTTGGTTAAACAATAAACAAACATCCATTATCTCAATATTAAATGTCTGACAGACATATATACAAAACTCTCCTTTTACGCGCCGTTTTATGGCCTCTGTAATATAAGACACACCTGGTTTTGTTTGAAATTGAGTCTCTAATGTACAAATATTAACAAACAATAGAAAATAGATGATAACAGGTCTAGCAACACTCTTGAAAAATAATTGCTTATAAAATGTATTTCTATTATTTACATTACTTGTCTGAAAAAAGAGTAAACACTCCTCAGTTACGAAGATGAGAATTATTTAGATAGCTGTACACACCATTCGTACGGACGCATCTACTAATATTTTATTGTCGTAATTTGAGATGCACAGGTATAAAAATAAATGTAAATTATTACTTCCTGCAAGATACAAATCAAAACTGACGCTGAAAGACACCTATTAAAAATATAATGTTTTGCGGTAGGTTTTGTATTAGAAAAGTTAAGTTGCCAAAAATCTGTTGTAGCATTTTGGGATTGATATTAAAAAACATATATTACGTGAAGTATTCGGCTTACTTTTCTCATCTTGAGTGTTTTGCTGAAAGCATTTAAACGGAATTAGATTCAAATAAAGTAGCAACCGCATTCATAGTTTCGTTGGCAGACTTTTCACCTAGAACAGTGTGTTACTAAGATTTCAATTTTTCCTAGTACGTTATACTTTGTTGCCGAAAAAAACGAGAGTATGCAACCCCTAAAAAATAACGTGTCTACAGACGATTGAGTTCAACAGGAGTATCTGCTAATTAGACAAGACATGGGAGACGAAGCTCGGAAGTTTCATGTACTGTCATACAGTTTGCACACGAGATATTATTGTCTGGCCAGGCCGATAGGTTCTTGTGGCTACACAATAATCTTCGTCTAGATACGGACTCTTAAAATGTAACCAGGCACTCACTTGCCAATTGAGAATCGATGTGTAGGGTACTTTGCTGACATATTGAGCCATGACATTTGTTTGCTTTATGCTTATTGAGAGACCAAACTGGTTGCAGGCATGGGCAAGGCGCCCAATGTGTTGTTGGACGGATTCCTCGGAATGGGCCGCTAATGTGGTATCATCTGCGAACAGAATTTCCATCGTGGGAGCCATGCGGACACATTGACGGGTTAAGTTGAACATGCTTCCATTTCCTCTTGTGCAAACATAGACGCCGACTTCACTTTCATGAAAAGCGTATAGCAGCAGAAGTGAGTACAATATTCCAAAAAGAATTGGGGAAAGAACACAGCCTTTGTTCACACTACTCAGGATGAGAAGTTTCTGAAAGCGATCTATTGAATTTGACGGTATCCTTCATGTTTTATGAAAAGAGATAATCATTTTCAGGAGTTTGGTTGGACATTGTAATTTTTGTAGTAGCACGAAGATGCCGCTCCTGCTAACCAGGTCAAATGCCTTTGTGAGCTCAATAAAAGCCAGGTACACTGGTTTCTCTAATCTCGGCATTTCTCCTGTAGTTGTCGTTAAGAAAATACTATGTCAACAGTTGATATTTCTGCTCTAAAACAAGATTGCGCCTCTGGGTACACTCTCTCTGCAAGTGACTGGAGTCTTTTCAATACAACAGGAGCGAAAATGTTTCTGACAACACTGAGCAGAAAGATGCCGAGGTAATTATTACAATCACCGCAATCACCTATATTTTTGTAAAGTGTTGTAATGCTTGTGTCGCGCCTATATTGCGGAACCGACCCCTGCTCCAAGCTTGAAGAAGTTTCTAGAGATGATCAAGCAGAACTGTATTTTTGCCGGCCTTAATCATTTTAGGCGGAATGGCATTACCACTTTAAGCTTAAACGCTAGCAAGCGTTGCAATTGCTTCAGTGAGTTTATCAAGGGAGGTGGGATTATCTAGCTCATCCATGGCTTGAAGGTGTGGTATGCCTTCAATTGTTGCGTTTGTTACGATTTTCTCATGTAGGTATCGTTGCTGAGAGTGTTTAGCCCATCTCTCCATTTGTTTTCCGTAGTTTGTGAGGATGTTGCCTGATTCTTACTTCAGTGGTGCAGTTTTAACTATATTTGGGCTGAACGCCACTTCCAGTCCCGCATACATCCCACGAACGTTTTAGCACTCAGCAGAATGCTGGATGCTGCTACATAGGTTCAGCCAGTATCTAACAATTTTCAGTAATTCCCGCTTCAAACAAGTCGGGATTCTTCTTCTCCTACTTACAAACGGTGTCCATAGGAGAGTTGTAGATTGCCTCACGAATTTGTCCCCATCTCTCTTCTTCTGTATTTAGTAAACATTCTTTTGACACTTCCTGGACTAAGTCTGCAAAACGATTGCACGTGTTAAGAAAGAGGGTGAGGCCTATATTTATGCGGTGTTGCCCTTTTTGCTTATCGTTGTCGATTTTCATAAGTTTGATAATATTTTATCTGAAAATAGCGTGCGGTCTATATCACAGTCTGCACTCTGATAGACACCAGTATTCAGGACAACATTCTGCGAGTGTGTTCTAGTAATTACGGGATCGAGTTCGTGCCAACGGGGATATGGCTTTGTCTGGAATAATGCGTCCGTAATGCAGAACCAATTGAATGTACACATCAATAGGAATCTCTGTCCATTTTGTTTCTTCTTGCTAATGCCAAAATGACCGATGCAACAAAACCAGTTATAGGCCTTGCTAGAAAAAATGTAATCATTTTCTCTGATGCTGCTACTGTCTGCGAGTCTTGCTCCCAGCAGTGCTTCAATGTCAATGTTGGATCTCATAAACTCGCTGCTTATGGTAGTTCTGTCATCAATTTTCTTGAGATTATTTGAGAGTCCAGGAAAAATAGCCCTACGTTCTAAGTTGCGAATATCACAGGTGGCTGATTTGAAAATTTTGAAGATTTGGTTTTGGCAGGTGCAAAGGTGATCTGTTTTCGGATTTTGTCCCAGCTCTGGTTACTCAATAAAGCAAACAAGCGTGAAGAATCAGCATCGAATCGAGCGGGAAGTGCTCGGCGTCAGGCGTGCGATGGCGGACTATTTCAATAATATCTGCCACTGCCGGAGACAAATCATAGCATTCAAGGTTACGCCTATATGCTCGAGACTTATAACTCCCAACTGCTGTCTCCCGTGTTATTTTTGTCACTGAACAGCGGTTAGTGTGACTTCTCCGGGGCGTCGGTGTATGTAGGTCCTAATCTGCCCAGCACTTAAGACTAACTCTCGAACTCACTAGTGTGTTCCAAATGAAAATCACAGTAATACGCTTGGCACACGTTTACTTGCAGGAGATGACAGAGTCAGTTTTCACAGCGCACTGATCCGTGTTGTGGGTATGTATAGTAATTTGGCAGCTTGTCATATTGTGTCCTACCTGTAAGGGAAGATAAGCACCACTGGACACAAAAAAACATTCTATTCTAAAACATGCTTACCCCAAGCCTAACACGCCTGTACACCGGTTTAGCTGGCGGGAAAAATACGTGAAGGGAGTTGTTTTTACCCAGCACCACTAATACAGGCGGAGAAACTGCTGTGAATAGTCAACGGCTAGAGGGCGGGTAGAATTAATACTGACATGGCCACGTGTAGGGGAGTAAAACTTTCAAAGAAGTAGTATATATATATATATATATATATATATATATATATATATATATATATATATATATATATGCCATTGCGCACAGTAATCACCTTTTCTGTAGCTACCAACGTAATAGATGTACTGAGACTAAAGCTGCCTTCAGAACTGACAGAAACCACAGTAAAAGAGTAATAAAGTATGTAAGAAACCTATATGCCGTGTCCGTCAAATCCAAAGTAGCTGAGTAGCGGCTTGGTTCACCCAGTTTTGGACAATATCAAACAAGATCTTTAACAGAGGCGTGTGTTCCATCCCAAAAATCATCCATGGACCTATATTAAAAAGCAAAGTAGTCAACAACCTCAGCAGAAATAACATCCTTAGTGACATGCTATATGGTTTCCATTCTGCTAGATCTACAGCTTATGTGCTAACAGTTATATCCCATAGGATTAGTGAATATATCGACAAAGGCTTCTTTTCTAGGGCAATTGCTCTTGACATATCAAACGCCTTCGATAAGGTTTAGCATAAGGTCCTACTTCACAAGATCTCCAGCTACGGTATAACTGGAAATTTTTTTCTTAATAATTAAGTTATTTCTCTCTGATAGGTTCATAAGAGTAGTTGCTGATGAGCAGAAATCAGAAGCCCACATTATTAATGCTGGAGTCCTCCGGCGGTCCATCCTGGGCCCAACACTCTTCCTGATCTACATCAATGATATCCCAAACCACATACTAAATTTATTCGTTGACATCTATGCTGATGACACGACCATCTTTGGCACATCATCAAAGACCGTAAATGACAAAGCGCTCTCTGATTCCCTCTGCTCTGATCTTGAGCGCGTTGTTCTGTGGGGAAAGAGATAGTTGGTTACTTTTAATGCACCTAAAACCAAGCTCCTAACTTTATATCATCAACGCTCTGTTCCTCATCTTGCATCAATTTAAATGGATGGCTTTCGTCTTGGGGAGGCTTTATGTTTTGACAAGATCCTGGTGTTTTACCTTTACTCCTGATCTGAAATGGAACACGTATATAAAATATGTTGCCCGCGCCGCTGGGAAAATGGTAGGATCCTTCTACCGCTCCAGGTGATATCTGACGACTGTTGCAATTCGCTGTCTCTATAAAAGCCAAATACGACAAAGATGGAGTACATCTGCCACACCTGGGCAGGAGCTTCAAAAAACAGCGCATCCTGCATTGACAAAGTAAAAATAGACTTTGTGACTTAGTGGGGGATGCTCTCCTTCCTTCCCTGCAGCCTATCTCCCACAGAATAGACCTTGCACGCCTTTCTTTGTTTTATCGTTATTTCCATGGCAAGTGCTCGTTCGAGCTTAAATCTCTGGTCCCCTTCCGCCAATCCTTCATGATAAATATTCGTCTAGCTAAAACCATTGTCAATAATTTCCCCAACTCTTTATATGTGCCTAAATCAAAACGTAGATTCCATGAACATGACTTTTTTTGTGGAATTCTCCTCCGTTTGCCTGTTTTCCACCTGACTAAAAATTGGAGTCTTCAAGTTCAACATAAACAAATTCCTGATTAATCTCCCCCTTAATTAAGACGCTTTATCATATCTCCACCCCCAACTATTACTACCATATTATCCCATTGGTTATTGTACACAAAATAGCCCTCATCCCCGAGTTGCTTACGGGCCTTGAGAAGTGGTGATCCCCAGATCCGCATGTAAAAAGATGTGGTGAGGAATATAACATTTTCGGTTTATAAATCCTTCATCAATTCCTGATGAAGGCTTTATAAGCCGAAAATAGAAACGTTAAATACATATATTTTGTTTATTTAAAAAAATACAGATACGCATGTGGTTGTCTTTCTAACTTCATATTTCGAATTCTGTTTCTCCGTGCCTCAAAAATGTGGATTAGTACAAAACTACCATTTGGACTCACAATACACACTCTCTACTTCGACCAACAAACTCTGCCAAACGACATCATGGCACGTAAGAAAGAAAAAAAAATAATTAAAAAATATATATTGTATTGTTTAAAAAGAAAATTCCTGATGAAGGCTTTATAAGCCGAAAATTTGAAACTTTAAATAAATAATTTTTGTTTATTTAAAAAAATACAGATACGCACGTTGTTGTCTTTCTAACCTCATATATATATATATATATATATATATATATATATATCTTAAATATTGAGGTTTTCATTTTAGGCTAGGATCAACTGGAAAGTATTACTTCAAGTAATATCTATCAGGATTTTGAATATTTGAATTTTATCAGTGTCTTATCTCGCTTGTATATATATATATATATATATATATATATATATATATATATATATACATATATATATATATATATATACTGAGAGAGAAAGAAGTGGGTATATATATATATATATACATACATGTATATATATATATATATATATATATATATATATATATATATATATAAAGAGGAAAGAGTAACAGGATTTATTAATATGTGGAAAGACGGCAAGAAGGAAATATATATATATATATATATATATTTATACATATGTATATATATATATATATATTTATATATCCATATATATATGTAAATATATGTATATATATATGTATATATATATATATATATATATATATATATATTAAGTGTTGAATTTGTTATTCTAACGAGAGAAAAATATATATTTAAAAGAGTGTAGCCACCAGCAATGGTTAATTCTTAGAAGTCATTCTATTTTTTGGATTTTTTTTCTTTTTTTACACAGTTGTCACCACTTATCAAGGTCCGGAAGCCACTCAGGGATAAAGGTTATTGCAAGTACATTATGTTAGTGTGGAGATTTGATGAAGTGTTTACTTAAGGGGGCGGTTTATTAAGAATTTGTTAACGTTGGACTTGAAGACGTCCAAGTTGTAATCAGGTGGGAAGCGTGCAGACGGAACAGAGTTCCACGGGCGTGCAGTTCTAAGAAAGAAGCTTTGTTCATGGAATCCACGTTTTGATTTAGGCACATATATAGAGTGGGGAAAATTTTTCACAGTGGATTCAACTAGACGGGTGTTTTTCGTGAAAGATTGGCGAGGGGGGACTAGAGATTGGAGTTCAGACGAGCACCTTTCATGTAAATAACGATAAAACAAGGATAGGCTCGCAATGTCTCTTCAGTTGGAGAGAGGTTGCAGGGTAGAAAAAGGACATCCCTCACTAAGCCACGAAGTCTATTTTGTACTCTCTCAAGGCAAGATAGGCTGTTTTTAGTAGGTCCTGCCCAGATATGGCAGCAGTATTCCATCCTTGGACGTACTTGGCTTTTATATAGATGCGTTTTAAGCCTAGTTTTGCCCTCTTCAGATATTTGTATATAAAAGTTTTGTTAGGGCAAAGTTCATGGAATTTCTTTTATTTCTGCTAGCAGAGATTGTGTTTCTTAGGAAATTGTTAAAATGTGATTTGCTGTGTAGACTTTGGCAAGTCAATTGTTTTATAAGCCTCGCACGCCTAGCTCAGCAGATGGCTTCTGGCCCCATAGAAAAAGAAATTGTTGCTATCGTCTTCTTCCGGGTGATTTTCACATAATTTCGCAGCTTCTCAGATTTTGTGTCGATGCTGCTGAAAATCTATTAGTTTTGCATACGTGGTAGGAAAGGAAAACAGACTCCGGGGTTTCTATTCCGAAAAGTTTTTGCATATATACTTCGTTTAGTTCGATTACGCTAAAATATAAAAATTATTCTTAAATCTCATACTTCTTATGAAACGGTTACGATCAGGAGGGATGGAGGAGGTCTGGGACGTTCTTGGAGCGTGTGATTTTTTTAGATTCGGTTTCAATCTGTCTAATTCGGGCTGGGTACTTTCTTTACGGTAACTGGGTTAGTCGGGCGATCTGCACCGCCAACCAGAACCCAACACGTGAAACGGGAATACCCGCCTCTTTTGTGCGTGTGCATTTCAACAGGTATTCGATAGTTTGCGAATCATGGACCAACACTTAATTTGTCTCACACGCCTCCAGACTGTAACTCCTGTCACTCAGGAATCCCACACGTTCGAGTAGGTTTTTCCTTAGGCCAGACGAATGCACGATTTAATTCAACATTATTCTGACATTTCCTGACATTTTATAAAATAATAAAATATCTGCCTATTTTTCCAAAGCACAATAAATTCGTCGCTCGTTATCGTTCACCTGCCGCTACCAGGTATTAAATCAACGGTTAACGGGAAATCTCAGCATTTTCAACCTTTCACGTAATAGGTTTAATTCGTTAGAGTTATGTCCATTTGTTGGGTCGTAGTTGTTAGTGAATATTTTTATGAGATGTTTAGTAGTTTTTCCCCCTTTATTACTAGTATGTGCCAGTGCGTTCGTGCCTGTGTGCGTTAGAGTAAGAAGTGTGTGTCGTGCGTGCATATGCGCGTGCATTGTTTAAAATCTGTGATTTAGATCTTCGTGATTTTTTAAACAATTAATTATTACATAAACCATGCGTTAGACACAAATAAATCTAAATATTAATATTTCGTGGATTTCTCGCGTGATCTATTTTGTAGGACAATGCATATGAGACTGGATATAATAAAAATCTAAGGAATCCGCGGATATATCCAATGAAAATGATTCTGATTAAAATCAATTGTATAAAAGTCGTAAGTATTAATTGACATTGTCATCATTTGCTCGAAAGCTTATCAATTAGATTTCATGATATATTATACTAGTCGAATCCATTTCAAACCTGTATTTGAAGTTCAGTGGTTATTCAACAAATTTTCTACATCCTCTTTAACCCTTAATATTTCATTAGTCGCTAGAGACTTAATGAATCATGCATATATTTTATATCTGTTAAATGCAGATAAAGCAATTTTCCATTAAATATCAGAGGAATTTTAATGAAAGTAGCTTACTTTCTCGTGTCATATGTTATAAAATTTTGGCAAAGGTTAATTGAAATATGCTTAGTGTCTCTAAGGGGAACATATGAATTGAGAGCTCTGACATTTTAGATAAACCAAAATACAACCACAGAACATAGATGAGTTAGACTAAGCGAAAAGTCAGATATTTGTGTGTGCCCTCTTTATCATTCCAGTTCGACGTAATGTGTTCTCTAGACATCACATTCCTTAAATCCCACGATAAAACGGGTTGTGCAAGCAAGGCTTAATACGAAAGAGCATCATTCGGTATACTGCACATTGGCTCTAAGCTAATCAATCAAACCACCTGTGGGAAATGCATTAGCTTCGTTTACCTTAAACAATATATATATATATATATATATATATATATATATATATATATATATATATATATATATATATATATATATGTATGTATGTATGTATATGTATATATATATATATATATGTATATTTATATATATATATATATATATATATATATATATATATATATATATAAGCAAGGTGACACAACCTATCACGGGATTGAATGATGATCAATTAATGTTTCTCACTTACATTATTCTCAGCAAAATCTTGTTGTAACCTATTTTTTCTACATGGGGGTCACCAATATCAAGGCCCGAAGGTCACTCAGAGATAAGGGTTATTGCGTGTACAGTAATAAGTGAGATAGTATTGTAGTATTCATTAGTATTGCGGGTTTTGATAGAGTGTATTACTTAAGGGGGCTGTTTGTCAGGAGTTTGTTTATGTTGCACTTGAAGACGTCCAAGTTGTAATCAGGTGGGAAACAGGCAAGCGGCAGAGAGTTCCACTGGCGTGCAGTTCTAAGAAAGAAGCTTTGCTCATGGAATCTACGTTTGGATTTAGGTACAGATAAAGAGTGGGGGAAATTATTAACAGTAGTTCCAGCGTGACGGGTGTTTCTCGTGAAAGATTGGCGAGGGGGGACAAATGATTGGAGCTCAGACGAGCACCTGCCATGGAAATAATGATAAAACAATAACAGGCTCCCAACAACTCTTCTCTGGGTGAGAGGTTGCAGGGAAGAGAAAAGGGCATCCCTCACTAAGCAACGACATCTGTTTTGTACTCTGTCAAGGAAGAATAGGCTGTTTTTAGCAGCTCCTGCCCAGATATTGCAGCAGTACTCAATCCTTGGCCGTACTTGGCTTTTAAAGAGATAGAGAATTGCATCAGTTGTGAGATATCTTCGGGAGCGGTAGAAGGATCCCACAATTTCCCCAGCGTCCGTGGCAACAGATTTGATGTATGTGTTCCATTTTAGATCAGGAGTAAAGGTCAAACCTGAAGCTTGTAAAAACATCCTCCCCAAGAAGAGAGCAATCCATTTCAATGTATGCAAGATGGGGATCACAGCGTTGATGATGTAAAGATAGAAGCTTGGTTTTGGATGCATCAAAAGTAACCAGCCACCTCTTCCCCCATTGTACCTCGCGCTCAAGATCAGAGGAGAGAGAATTAGACAGAACTCATTTACTGCCTTAGGTGCGTTGGCATAGACGTCATTAGCATAGATGTCAACGAATGATTTAATTATGTGTTTTGGGAGATAATTGATGTAGATCAGGAAGAGAGTTTGGCCCAGGATAGACCACTGGAGGACTCCAGCATTAATACTGTGGGCCTCAGATTTCTGCCCTTCAACCACTACTCTTATGAACCTATCAGACAGAAATGATTTAATGATTTAGAAAACATTTCCAGTAATACCGTAGCTGGAAATATTATGAAGCAGGTCCTTATGACATACCTTGTCGAAGGCCTTCGATATGGTAAGAGCAATTTCTCTGGCAAGGGAACGTTTGTCAAGGGATCCACTACTCCTATGTGATATAACCGTTAGCACATCTGCTGTAGATCTCGCAGGCTGGAAACAAAATTGCATATCACTAAGAAGGTTGTTTCTGTTTAGGCGGTTGGCTACTTTATTTAATATGAATTCCAACAACTTACTCATGAAACACAAGAGATTTATTGGTCTGTACTGAGAGGGAGATGACTTTTCACCTGAGTTCATAAATACAGGTCATACTGATGAGATTCCAGAGTGTTGTAAAGCACTTCTCCTTAAGGCAAGTTTTGTAAGTATGGGGGCAAGTTCTGGTTGGAGCTTTTTCAGCACTATAACTGGAATGCCGTTAGGGTCAGTTGCTTTACTGGAATCAGTGTTCTTGATTAGCTTGGCGACCTCACGCACAGATATTAGTATGTTGCATAGCGTTTTGTTTTTTATAAGCGGAAATACATTGTCGCATAGGGTGGAATCAGCTGCACAGTTCTTTACAAATAGTCTGGACTTGTGTCCTCGAAATGGATGAACTCGCTTATTTTGCAATCACATCGATTTATTGCCTGCTCTAGTTTGACACCTATCCCGCTTCACAGGCAGAAAGCTCAGGTTCATCATGCACTGATTAATTCACACTACATTCCAACCTACATTGTATTGTAGGGAATCATTTTAACTTTTACAAAATTATTTTTGTATATAATGGTTTGCATTATAGTTCAAAATTCAAAATAAAGTATCGGGCTTCAATTGAGCTTTAAACGAGAATATTTATTTCGAACGCGCTCCGGTCATATCAAAGCCGCTACTAATAATTTACTATGCCTAGCTTTACACGTAGTATGCTGATAATTCCTTAAATTGTAGTAATCTATGAAAAGGCCAATATGATCGTAAAAGTGGGCTTTAAACAGACACATTCATTACGAACTCGGTCGGTGTCATATCAAAGAACTCCATGTTGAAACTTTCTCTTAGTGTGGTAATAAAACTTCTTGAACCCTCATGTGATGTTTGGCTATGTAACGTGTTAAATTATATCCGAATCGACTGTTTTTTCTTTCATTCAATTATTTTGATGGTCGATTATCGACATTTATCCAAGACATTCTAATATTAAACCACTTTTACAATACTGACAATCACATGAATTACCTTCGTGCGAAATTTCACAAAAAAACCTGTATCGCCGTTTTCGAATGCGTAGAAAACGAATTAACACTGACACGCACTAATAGCGTTTCTTTTATATAATAGTTTCATTTTATGTTGGCAATATGGTTCCTACCTAATCAATATCCATTTCAAGCCAGGGAAAAATGTAATAACTATTTTCTGCGAACTATATTTAACAGTCTGACGAGTGGTGCAGTTTCAATGAAGAACGTGTTTGGCCTACTTCATAACTAAAAATCATATAATACAAGTGAGCATAAAATGCCTCCCTTAATTGTGAAAGAATGAAATAACAAAAACAATACTTATTGTGTAAACAAATTGATATTACGTTGCTTGGACATTATTTATTACATTGTAATTTCGCATACCTATCTAAGCATGCACGTTTATTTTTGGTTATCTTTTGCACATAAACAGAGTTAAAATATATTGTTCATATATTTTTCATAGTGTCGGTTTGGAAAAGTGAATTTAGGACGCTGCAAACGTAAACAACTTGTTGTCCCTAATCACTCAAGAACGTTATGTGTTTTGAGAAGCGCTGAACATAATTTAGTCACCATGCGTAAAACGTTATTTCAATTTGAAAATACTATTAAAAGTTATCACTGTATAATATGGTCATATTTAACAAAGAATGTATTGATATAAAACGTTTGCAATTATTTCATGAATATTTGTTGAAAGGAAATTAAATCCCCTGAAATCGTACATATTTTATATAGATGTGTAAACGCAAATACGCATTTCACATTGTCTCATATCGCCCGGGTACCCAGTAATAGTATTGATTAAAGCATACCTTTCAAAATTTACAAAATTCTACCAGACTATGTGTAGCACTCTTGCTTTGCTAACACAACCTTGATATCACTCTCGGCATTTCAGATTGGACGCCTCAGGCGGTAAGCGATAAACTTACCACACTTAAAAGTCTTGCAAAGTCCGGTACGGTGAACGTACTAAGAATTACACAGGCCATGTACCTTAGTCCGACAGTTACTACCGTGTTTAATTGCCCGTAAATGTCGAGCTGATTATCAAGAACGGATTCTGGATTTATATATTTTACGCATTATAATAATACATTTAGCAATTTACTAACATTGGTGCTTTTTTTACCTACATTCTATTACAAAACTGAACTATGTTCTGCAAAACCAAACACAAATCAATAAAAAAACCGTTTCCCTCTTTTCCTTCTTCCTATTCAACCTTTCTATTTCTATCTCCCCCACTTTCTGACTGGTTTTCTAACTTAAAATATACCGAGTATTTATACTGTAACTCTTTCGCTTTTCTATTGAAAAACTCATCCATGTTCTGCAAGACAGGGAACAAAAACGGTAAAATACACTATGCAACAATAGAACAAAAAACCTACTAATTAGCGAATGAAGATAAATTGAGTTTTAAGACAAAAACCTTCTACAGAATTACGTAATGCAACATGAATACTAATTTCAAAATGACTAACTTTTGGCATTAAAATCCCCAAAAAGATTGATACGCCATAAAGCAAATCAACCAAAGAAATTGATCCTCATAATTTTAAAGAAGATAATACGGATAGATATTTACATGCTGCCTACCTCAGCATAACATGGAACAAGATAATGGAAATTAGGGATTGGCAAGCAAGCTCTATTAAAAGAGGGATATATATATATATATATATATATATATATATATATATATATATATGCGTGTGTTTGTGTGTGTATATATATATATATATATATATATATATATATATATATATATATATATATATATATATATATGGGTGTGAAGTTATCCTGCTATCGAGAATTTTGTTACTTATTATTTGCCAAGACGACACATGTATAATGATAATCGGAAATATTCTGGTAGGTGTTGAGCAGACATTTATATCGCTGGCAGCATTATTAAAATGTGGCATTGATTTCCTTGTCTTTCTGCATTTATTAAAACAACATCCGATGTATGAGAATTTATACAAAATACACAAAAAATAAAACATGTATTCGAAAAAGCATCCACTGATTATCGATGCACCAGTTATTATGGAACAAAACAAAAGCCTGAAGCTGTTAGCATTAAGACACAACCAGCACATACGAAACGGCTATTTTTAAAGCCATGAATAAGCCTTTGGCAAGGAAGACCTTGTAATTTTTTTCAATAAATATATTGTTAAAAAACACTATTTCTTTGATAGCGTATAATTATATCTGTAAGGAAGTACGCATTCATATATTGTATCTGTTCACTGGAATTAAGCGAATCATAGACGACTGTGATGCTATCTGGTGTAGATAAAAAATAAATAAAATATATAAAAAAATACCTACTAATATTTTAGCAGCTATGTTCCACGAAGTTAAAATATTACATACTTTTACAACCATTGCTTAAATAAATATATGATAGAACCGCAAAAATATAACTCCAAATCTACTACGCCTAGATAAACCACGTAAATAAGCTCCATTTTCGTTTAATAAATCAAACTATAGAAAATGTATATATGCTACATTCAAAACATGATTATCAACCAGGTGTTTGTCTAGAATAGTAAAGGCTATTAAATTTAGATATGTTTACTAGAAGGATCCGTATACTCCCTATAAATATATGCAACAAACAAATATCTTGTGTTGAAGTGTGTATATTAAATATATCGTAAAATAAACTCAGATTTTTTTTATAAACAAAGGGTCTCGTATTCATTGCTACACAAAATAACTGTCCTTATGAATCCCTAGATGATCACTAGCCAGACTATATGTAGCATACATATAATTTTGTACCGTAACCACCTTTATTCAACAAAAATAAATTACAAAAAATAAGACGAACGATACCATGAAACACCGAAACATTAAGAAAGGGTCCTTTGAAAAAACACTTAAAACCACGGACAGAATATTGACAAAACAAATAAATGACTGTCAATTTGAAAAAAAAATAACTTATTTACATAATATTGAAGAAAAAAACAAAACAAACAGAAAGGGAAACAAAAAGAAAACAGATTCAATTGTAAGAAAAAAATAAAGAAAAAAATAAAGAAAAAAACAAAGAGCTAAGTCGAATCCGACGTCTGTCTTGATTGTTTCTGCTCTAAGGTTTTATATATACATATATACATTAAAAAGACTCTTCAAGCTGTCGTTAAAGTAAAGAAAGAATTTCGTGATTGTTATACAAAATTAATAAAAAAAGAGTTTTTTTTTCAAATTGACTTTTGTTTTCTCGTCTTACGTTGTTAATTTTTTGTTGTTGTTGAGAAAAAATCGAACAGCCATTCTTTTTTGGAAATTCGTACAAAGCTTACGTATGAAGCCTAAGAACCCGGTGGGTGGCATCTCAAAAACATTACGAGGTGACTCCCTCCTAAAGAATATAAAATCTTTAGAAAATAGAAGATACGATGTATATAGGATGTGGTTGCAAGATATAGAAAAAGTTTTAGAATAGTCGGTGCTGAAGAAAAATGCCAGGCAGCACTATTGACGACTAGAGGCCCAGTTGGACTCTTCATTAATGGATTACTGGCAAATAATGAAGGTTAAACTTGATTAGAATGTCCATAGCTACCAACGTAATAGATGCACTGAGACTAAAGCTGCTTTCGGGACTGCCAGCAACCACTGTAAAAGAGGAATGAGAAAAATGCTAGAGAGCTATATGCCCAGGCTGTTAAATCCAAGGTAGCTGATCAGCGGCTTGGTTCTAACCAGTTTTGGCAAATAACAAATAGGATCCTGAACAGAAATGTGCGTTCTATCCCAACCATTATCAATGGACTAGAGGTCATATCCTCAGCATCAGACAAGGCCAAACTATTTGTAAAGAATTTTGCAGCTAATTCTACCCTATGCGACGAAGGCCTTCAACTCCCCATATTTCCTCCTATAACAAAAAACAAGCTGGGTAACATACAAATATCCGTGCATGAGGTCGCAAAACTAAGCAATAACCTAGATTCCAGTAAAGCAACTGGCCCTGATGGCATCCCAATTATAATGTAAAAAAAGCTTAAACCAGAACTTGCTCCTATACTTACGAAACTGTTTAAGCGCTTCCCTTAGGAGAAGTGCTTCCCGACTCCCTGGAAAACCTCATCAGTTTGCCCTGTATTTAAGAACTCATGTGATAAGTCATATCCCTCCCAGTACAGGCCAATAAGTCTCCTGTGTTATGAATAGATTGCTGGAATCCATATTAGATAGAGAAATAGACAACCACTTCAACAGCAATAATCTTCTTTGTGACACACAATATAGTTCTCGCTCTGCAAGATCTACCGCAGATTTGCTTACGGTTTTATCCCACAGGATTAGTAAATCTCTTGACAAAGTCTTCCTTTCTAGGGCAATTGCTCTTGACATATCAAAGGTCTTCGAAAAAGTTATGGCATAAGGGTGTACTTCACAAGATTTCCAGCTACGGTATGACTGGAAATGTTTTCTCAGTCGTTAAATCATTTTTCTCCGATAGGCTCATAAGAGTAGTGGTGGATAGACAAAAATCGGAGGCCTGCAATATAAATGCTGGAGTCCCTCAGGGGTCAACCCTGGGCCCAAATCTCTTCCTGATCTACATAAATGACCTCCCTAAACACATACTTAAATCATTCGTTGACATTTTTGCTGATGACACGACCATCTACGGCAACACATAAAAGGTTGTAAATGACAAGGTTCTCTCTGATTCTCTCTTCTCTGATCTTCAGCGCGTGGTTCAGTGAGGGTAGATGTGGCTGGTTACCTTTAATGCATCCAAACCAAACTCCTATCCTCACATTAAACGCTCTGATCCCCATCTGGCATCAATTGTGAGTGATGGCTCTCGTCTGGGGGAGGCCCCGTGTTTTGACAAGCTTCTGGGTTTGACCTTTACTGCCGATCTGAAATGGAACAGCTACATCAAGTCTGTTGCCAAGGTCGCTGGAAAGATGGTGGGATCCTTCTTCCGCTCCAGTAGATATCTCACTACTGATGCAATTATCTATCTATATAAAAGCCAAGTACGTCCAATGATTGAATACTGTTACCATATCTGGGCAGGGGGTGCTAAAAACAGCCTATCCTGCCTTGAAAGCGTACAAAATAGACTTCTTGGCTTAGTGGGGGATGACCTTTTCTCTACCCTGCAACCCCTCTCCTACAGAAATGACGTTAGGAGCCTATCCTTGTTTTATCATTATTTCCATGAAAGGTGCTCGTCTGAACTCCAATATGTAGTCCCCCCTCGCCAATCTTTCACGAAAAACAGAAGTCTAGCAGAATCCACTGTGAAAAATTTCCCCCACTCTATATTTGTGCCTAAATCAAAACGTGGATTCCATGAACAAAGCTTCTTTCTTAGAACTGCACGCCTGTGGAACTCTGTTCCGTCTGCCTGCTTCCCCCGGGACTACAAATTGTATGTCTTCAATTCCAACGTTAACAAATTCCTAATGAACAGCCACCTTAAGTAAACACTTCATCAACTCTCCACAGTAACGTAATGTACTGGCAATAGCCTTTATCCCTGAGTGGCTTCCGGGGCTTGATAAGTGGTGATCACTGTGTAAAAAAAGGGTCTAAGAAGATTGTTATGTAATGGGTTATTATTAAGATGACGTATTTATTTGTATTCTTGTTCATGTTAGTATTAGAGAGTCTTAGTGTGATATCTAGAGATAGTCTTAGGAGTGTTCATGTGTTGAATGTTCATATGTTTTAAATGTTCCTGTTTGTGGTACAAGAGAGCCGACGGCTTGTAATACACAATGAGAGGAGTTTTGATATATATATATATATATATATATATATATATATATATATATATATATATATAGATTGATAGATAAATTTATAGATAGATAGGTAGACCGAGGATGTGACATTTATACCTTTGACAGTTCTGTATGAACGGGGGTGTTTCTATGAACATTGATACGTATATTTCTTACATATTTTTGGAGATGATGATTTTCACATTATGAATGGACAATACCTTTTCTGTTGAATCACAACACGAAAACGCAGATACACAAAGATGATGACGTCCTTTATTTCATTACCGGTCCATGATCTCGCTTGAGGAATTCAAAGTTTCTTTACATGGCTTTTTCTTCTCTAACCTTTCGCTTTCAAGGTTTGACGTCAGCAGCCGTCTATGACCCCGACCTCTCTCTCTCTCTTTCTCTCTCTCTTTGTCAGCTGTTTCTTCCCGACTCTTCTCGTCTTCTCCAAGACTGCAGCTAAAACTCTACCTATATTTAGATCTCGTCACGTCATCGCATGATTAAACATGTGTTCTAAAGCACGTTGGAGACATGCGTCGCGTACCCAAACTTGATATGACCCCGAGTTCAGAAACCTATTTTTCGAGTAATATGTTCACAATTTCAATTCCTTATTTCAATAACATTCTGTATTTATTTTAACTTATGATTGGAATTTTCAATTCCAAATCTAGATTCGCAAGTTCGAATCTTTGACTATCCTATTTCACATTTACATTTAACTACTCCCCATGCTTTACTTACATGAAAAGGGGGCATCCCTTTATATTATGGGATTATCGCAAATCTCACAAAGTACATGATATCATTAGCTAATGTAATAATGTAAGAACGGGTAGAGAACAAAATATTCAAGATTATATGCGACTAGCGGAAGGAGTATATAGTGCGATACATTCAGATAATTAATTAGTAAAACACAAGTGCTAGACAGTAAATGATAGAACCACACGTTTGTTCTCATCCCATCAGTAGGTTTTGTGTATTCAACAAATTAATATAAACTATCACTAATTTTGATATTTGTCTTTTCTGCAGTATACTGTTTATGAATAAATCTTCATAACACCTTTGCTGGTAAAAACAATCAGATAAAGACGTATTAATATGTTTCTGAATTTACTATCAGAAAAAAATTCGCATTGCCATCTTATAACAGGTGGCCCGTGCTTGTTCATGGCATATAAAAATCATGCGTGTTATTTGTGACATAATCCCTATATGATTACTATAAAGGTAATTTTTTTGATGTTTGTCAACAATTAACCACTTTCACATAAACCTTGTCATCATCAGGAGTAATGAACTCCATGGTGTACAAGTGGATGTGAATCCTCATGATATCAAAGAAAGGATACAAAATGCTAAACTCTTCCCAAGTACTGCATGATATTATATATAAAAGCTGTTTTCTGACTGGCTATTTCTTGGACTGATCAGCCAAATTTTTGTTTATCTAAGGAGATCTCATGTTTAAACATTACAACAAGCGAATAATACGAACAATAAAGGCATTAACTTTAATCCTCGAATGATATAGAAGTTTGTGAATTAGTAATTATGAATAAAATCTCGGTTTTTATGCGTTAACGTATATTGAGTAAGTGTAAACATCGCGCCGAACCTTTTTTTAAGTTGCGTTCGAATTATCCGCCTTTTTTCTTTCTGATTTATCTGTTTTGTGTCAAGTGGCATAGCATTCTTTATCTATTTCCCTTTTTATGCGATCCCAAAAGATATTTGATAGCCAAAGAGTTTCTCTAATGATTTTTTTGGTTTTGTCCTGTTTACCGGGTCGCAATATTAATGTGAAAGAGTTCCAGTGTTCACTGCGAGCGGTAAAACTATACGTGTGATCTCTCTACAGCAGAAACGCCAGGCTTCCATAGTGCCTGACAAATCCATACTAACATAGATATAAAGACGTTAACTACCATGTAACACACTCCTCCGATGATTTTACCCCCGAAATATAGTTTTCGTTCTCGCGTTTTCCTACAAGGGTGGCTGGCATTCCATTTTTACTGCCGGAATAACGTATTTCGTTACTAGTATGAGACGGATACAGGTCAAATGCATCATACAATATAGGTCCAACGTATCTTCTTCTGGTGAAGTTGAACTTAACTCATTCGATCTGCGTTTGCGTACCTGATTAAAGGGTTGCTTGCGTGTGGAATGGGGTCCAGTCTACCTGGTAGACTATACGGGTGATCCTGTTTTTGATTGGTCCCTGCTCCAAGAAAGTATTATTATCATTGTACGCCTGGAAGAATATTTATCTCCCGGCACATAAGTTTCTTGGGAAAATTTATCTTTATGGGGTTTACCTGTTTTGGCAATAATTTGTCAAAGACTGGCCGTATTTTTCTCGCGAATATACTTTCCACCGGAGACATCAGGAATGGTGTATTCTTGTTAGGTTTTATGCCGTACACGTGAAGAAATTGTTGCAAAGTCTTTTTTCGGGTGGCGGGTCCCTTGCCTGCAGCAAAGCCCTCTTCAAGGTATCCACAATATTTCGGCCTGTCCTTTTAACCTAAGATGGTAATCGTGTTATATAGTTATTATTATTATTATTATTATTAGACGATACCACTTGTGCGCGTATGTTACGTGAGTTCTTATTAGTAATGATATGAGTCTTAGTGAGAGTTCTTGTCTTATTACATATGATGTTGTATCTTAGAGAGAGAGAGATGTTGTTGTAATGACATTTTATAACACAGACATATAATAACAATACAATTTACCTTTTTGTAGAAATCACAACACAAAGATGAGCTTTATCCAAAACACATGGTGAATTTATTTAATACGACCGGTCGGGATTTCCTCATTAAGAACTCAAAGTTTCACATCTTAGTTTCTGAAGTGACGTCTCGCTTCAGACGTCCGCCTGTCTGTCTCCCCTGACTGTCTCTCCTGACTGTCTCTCTGACTGTCTCTCCTGACTGTCTCTCTGACTGTCTCTCCACCAACTAACTCCCACCTGCTATATTGAGAACTCCATGCATCCCGGCCACGTGAGCAAAATTCACGTGTCTCAACATGCACGACTTTGCACATTTTCGACATTGATTTCCCAATAACCTATTTTCCTTGTTTGTTTACACAAAGGAATTTAACCTACATATCTAATTTATTTAACTCATATTTTATTATCCACATTCTTTTAACAATTGAATAGTTTATTTATTATTTATTTCATCCGAATTAACAATTTACTGGACATTCCATTTAAACCTATTGTTCTTTAAAACTTATGTCCAGGGTTCGATTTCTGCTTTCTCTTATTTCCATTTTAACTAATCTCTCTATTTTTATACTTACATGAACAGGGGACAGCCCTTATCATGTAACAATCGGAGTTGTGATGTGGTCCACTTGGAAACCCTCCATTAAATCTTAATGTCACTGGATTTAAACTGTGTGCCTTTATCTAAAAAAAAAAAACGTCGTCCACTGCCGACCACGCACGGAGTTTATATAGTTGGGCTTTTTCACCTAAAGACTCCAGACCACGTAGAGAAGCTGTTCAATACTATGAGATAGTATCTCAGGGATCAAGGGTAATCAGCTTTGTGTCATGGGCTAAATTGTTGGCGCTTTAGCACCTCCTCTACAGGCTCTCACGTTTTCTTCGATATTCTTGTCTCTGTTTTTTTTTATCTAATTTTTTATGAACGCATTAACCATTCCATTTTGATGTGGCCAGGGCCCCTTGTGTGAAAATTCTTTAGGAGTTTCCTTTGAAGGATAGCTGAGCTGGAACAACTACTCTCTCCAGGTATTATTATTATTATTATTATTATTATTATTATTATTATTATTATTATTATTATTATTAATGTTATATTATTATTATTTTTGTTGTTGTTGTTGTTGTTGCTGCTGTTGTTGTTATTATAATAATAATAATAATAATAATTATAATAATAATAATAATATATATATATTTATATATATATATATATATATATATATATATATATATATATATATATATATATATTTGTTCCATTGTTTTTTCCGAGAAAACTATAATCATGCAGACTATCGACAAGGAGATTGAGTGTCACAACATTTTTTTTCAAATATATACTGTAAAACGATAATGGATTCTTATAAAGGGGAAACATTAAGATATCTACCCAAGCGAAGGGCGGCTATCTCGTTGTAAACAGTAGTTTTTTCTCGTTCTTTCTGAGTTTAAAGCCAAATAAATGTTCACTTTAAACGAACAGGCCAAAAATAAATAGTTTTAAATTAAGGACAAAAATTAGATCAATAAAAATGTCTTATTTCACATTTTAAATATTTGCATGACTTGAACAAACTAAACGTTAGAAAGTAATTAGCACAATTCTTCTGTAATAGAAAGCCCTACAGATTTGTTCTACTTTCTGTATTTTGAAAAATAAACTTTTCCGAAGTTAGGTCTTTTTTTTGTCGTTGAAAATAACTTTGTGGTGCTAAGCTTTACTTAGAAAACTACGAGTTTGTTGAACAGAAGTCAGTCCTTAATCCAAAAGAGATCTTTGTGGACCCTTTTTTCCGAATCCACACGTCGCCAATGTCGTTGTCTTATTTAAGGGTAACAATATTAAGGTGATAGAGTCTAGGTTCTACTGCAAGCGGTTAAACTACGCGTGCGCTTTCTGTTCGACGGCAGAAATGTCTAGCTTACATAATTTAAAACGAATCCATACTATACTATGTATAAGGCGTTAACTACCCCAGAATTATCTTATAACATGTTACAATATTCTATATACTTATTCAAGTAAAACATGCATATCACACATCTATTATTATCGTTTTATCTTTACCCTTTCTCTAATATTGTTTCTAAACTCAATTTCATAAATAATCGATTGTAAAATGTGTACTTACATTCCGTTCTACACATTGTCATCGATACCAGGATCTTCCTCGCATATAATGAATTGCAGTGTTTTATATGTGCTTCAAAAAAAGTGTCACATATTGAAAGGCCGCTGAGACATACGGGATAATTAAAGACAATGATTGCTTGTAATTACTCGATGGTTCGTGTCATTATATAATCTTTAATCTTGCAGACTTCCAGCAGTATTCTACTTTTTTTTAATTTTCTGTTTTTTTCAATTAGATTACTGAGTGCAAACGGACTTGTTAACTTTGAATCAGAACTGTAAAATTAAAATTCACTTCACAATGTGAAAAGCCTAATAATCGCCATAAAGAAATAAAAAGAAATATTTTATATTGGATCATGAGGTTTGATAACTATTCTCTCATGTTATTGGGAATATTACAGTATATAGCATGCAGATCAAATTCAATTGCACTATTGTCTAGTAATAAGTCATGGTCTAATTATTCTGCCCTCATCAATGAAATAAAAATTACCTGTTTCAACATTTAAGAATATATATTTTGTTTTTCTTTCATAAAATAACACTGCACTCTGTTACTATCCCTTTAAACGGAAATAATTAAGCACAATGTTTTGTAGTGATTTAATAATGGTATTTTTATTGATTTATAGTATTTGAATGGGAAGTCGAGACGAGGTTACAAAAACGTACGCATATTAGAACCGTCCAAGTGGACCATTATTTATGAATACTGTCTACATATCGATGTCCGATCGATTTTATTTTAGAGTCCCCCCCATAAAACATTGCATAAACACACGTGAATTTCATCGTTTTATAAAATAATGATTCTTAACTCTTACTCACCCTAAACAAAGCAAAATTGAAACTTAGGTGTAAGGACCTAAAATCTGGGACCGATTTTTACAGGGGACTATATGAGAATTTTAGCAACACACATTTTCATATTAGTATGGTCATTATAGTAAAACAAAAAGAATACATTTTAAATACTAGATGCTGGAGCTAAAAAGTTAATTAAGCATACTAATTAAAAGTATCTAGGAACGTGTATGAGCCCTTTCTAGTCTCGCACAAAAACACGCATTCACATCTCAAGCCATTTCTCTTGTAATACACATACGCCCGCACATACACACACGCAGATATATTCCCGTTCGAGTCCATACACTCACGTTCACGTGCATACACACACGCTAACGTACACACATGTACGCACACATACGCGCACACGTATGCACACATAGGCTACATCACTTCCCCTTTAAAGGAAATCCACACATGCGCAAAAGACCACCGGAAACAAATATAAAAGCAAGAGACCTGGCCTGGTTTCCTTCTTTTCGACTCGGCTTCCGACCTGAGAGGTCGACCGACTATTCGGACCCTTTCGGGGCGCGCATCCACGCGCCTCACGTCACCTGCTACTATGTGTGGAGGCAAGAGTCAACAGATAGTACGTACACTTTACACGATTTCTATCTCCAGGGCCTGGATTGACTTTCTCTCTCTCTCTCCTTCTATAACAATAGACTTTCCCTCTCACCAGCTAACAGCGAGAGACTTTCCCTCTCACCACGAAACTGGATCAACTCTCTCTCTCTCTCTCTCTCTCTCTCTCTCTCTCTCTCTCTCTCTACGACATTAGACTTTCCTTCCACCAATTAACAGTGAAAGAGGCACACCAAACTAAACACGTGCTGTACCCTTTCATTTAATTTGTTTCTTCACGAAATAAATTCTAGTTCGTTCAATTAAATAAACGTGTTGTTGGTCCCTTCCTCAATTCAATTCATTTTTCCTATTTCCTTACGACTGGGGGATATGTATAATATATCCACCAGTCCACAAAAAACGTCAATATTTACGGTGGGGTGTAGCTGCTTCACCTGTAAATCGGGGGTTAGTATATATGTCGATGGATCCAAATTCTTTAAATTTAACAAGCCACACTTTATTAATGTAATTGTAAACAACACTGCTGCGATGGTACTGGTGCTGCAATTTTCTCAAATCTTGCAATACCTATTGAATTTAATACTGATCTCTGTATGCTTTTTGTGTCTATGATAGAAAAGCTAGTGTAAAATGCACCCATTTAGATGTAGTAACAACACACAATACATGAGCGAATACATAGATTTTTCAAGAGATAAAGGAAACTATTCGCTTTGATATAATATATTCATCATAGTTTGTAGAGAATATACTCGCAGATCTGAGTGTTATTAAACATGCAAAAGTGATTTCACATTGGATGCAGCTACCTTGGCAATTTCATCAATGCATTTATTTCCACTCATCTTTAATATGAATTGGAAAGCTCCGACGTCTGACTGATAAGTTTTCAGCTATGGTGTTATAATAAATCGTGGAGAAGGTGCGTGCCATTGTTTGTAGAAAAAAGTTCAATGTTAATGATATTAATGTGAACAGTGGTAGATCAGTAGAGTTGTTCATATTTAAAAGATAATATTTTTAGTTTATAAGTTCTTTGATTTAGCTGGTAGTGGTATCTTTAGCTTTGAAGAGATGGATCAGTTTAATAGACAAATATACTTAAAAACAATGAATGTCATACTGTTGTGCTATAAATGTATGATAAAAATATCACATAATTAAATAATGCCAGACAAATGTTTAAGTTTGCGTTGCTAAGCTCACACTCAATTCTCCGGGACTAATTTTCACAAGTACAAAAATGTTTATATCAGCATCATTTATAGGAATTTAGTTGGCGATTGTCCGCATTGTAATATTTCACAATTAAACAATATATTTCCACTCAGTGAAATTCCAAATATACATTATAATAAGTTCAAATGTACTTTGCATTAAAAAAGTAATTGTCTTCAAAAATAGTTTATTATGAAATGCGGTCGTAGTGTCTTGTTAAGCAATATTAGTAATTGATAAACCAGACATGTTTATATTTACATGATATATATAATTTCGTTTCATTGTCTTTGAATTAAATGTCAATATAACAAATGACCTATGTATTCGTCATTTAAAGAGCACAGACTTTTATTTAATGTAATAGAGTAAGGACTATAAAATATATAAACGCTCCGAGAAAAGCAATACATAGGTGTTGAATATACATTTATTATTCCGCATTTAAATTAATTAAGACCTGTATAAAAATAGGCCTACATTCAGAAAATATATTTACACTTCATGCAGCATATTATGGAATAACAATCATCATTACACCAATGTATAAAGGCACATAATGAGCCGTTTCCATTATATGAAATAACTGATTTCAACTAGATAGAGGACTATACGTATTTATTTGCATTCGACATATGCATCTTTACACGTTGTTTTCGTTAGATAACTGAAATAAAACAAATATAGAAGTACCATGTATGCAAAATTCCGAAATACCAATCACTATATATAAACATAGGGTTTAATTTAACGCGCAAATAAAAATATACTAATAAATATTGTTGTCCTTATTTGAGGATCGTTTAAAATTTAATATAAATTTTGAATAACATTAAACATATTCCCAGATTTATTGATTGCGAATAAATTAAAATTACAAACGTTTGATCGTAAATTATATATATATATATATATATATATATATATATATATATATATATATACATATATATATATATATATATATATATATATTGTGTACAGAAAGTTGTTAGTTGAGACAGATCATTGGTACCGTCGGTTTCAAGCCCGATAATACGGCCGGTTTAAGGAATCCTTATTAAGCTCTCTTCAAACAATATTCGTCTATATATATATATATATATATATATATATATATATATATTTAAAAGAGTGTAGCCATCAACAATTGTGTTTTTTTTTAAAAGGTTTTCATCATATTTTTATTTTAAAATAAAAATATGATGAAAACCTTTTAAAAAAAACCACAATTGTTGATGGCTACACTCTTTTAAATATACATTTTTTCTCTCGTTGGAACTACACAACCATCACTTTAAATATATATATATATATATATATATTTATATATGAACATATACATATATATATATATACATACACACACACACACACACACATATATATATATATATATGTATATATATATATATATATATTGAGAGCATCACGTATTCAGCAACCGACAAGATTTGAATTACACTAAAACTCGTGTAGTGTGTTCAATCTCGGCTAAGGCCTCGCTGGATGGATATATATATATATATATATATATATATATATATATATATATATATATATATATATATATATATATATGTGTGTGTGTGTGTGTGTGTGTGTGTGTGTATATATATATATATATTTACATACATAAATTTCAGATTAAAAGCGAGATAAAGAATGATAGTAAATAATTTAACGATATTATTACCACTGCTCATAAAAGGAGTACCTGACAAAGTCATATTCGACGGTTGTAACCGTTCGAAATACTGTCTTTTTACACGATGACGAAGCCCAAGCTTTGAACATTTTTTGAAAAACAGTTATACGCTTTATTTTTTTACACCTAAGTCTTAATCAAATTGTGTTGTGGACCTTTCCAAATTAAATTAAACTTTCTAAAATGACTAAACGCTGGCGTGTCTTAACTTATAAGCAAGTAGAATCCCGTTTGTTGTTTCTATGGTAGTTTTTTTTTTTAAATCTCGGAACGATGCATTTAATCACGTGGAATTCACGTTAAAATGTTGTTCCTTAGTGTCGATGGTTGAGTTCGAATAAAAAGAAATACGTATTATATACGTTTGCAGCTAACACAACGCATTATTACAGAATAAACATACATTTATTTTGTTTGAAATTTATATTGAAATTTCTAAATTTATTTCCAAAGTAAACGTTCATCTTCAGTATGTCTTTTCACCCCGTGTTGTTGTTTGAGCAGAGGGTAAGTAAGTAGAATCCCATTTGCTTTTTCTACGGCATGTGTTTTTTTTTAAATCTCGGAACGGGCGTTTTATCAGGCGGAATTCACGTTAAGATTTCGTTCCTTAGAAGCGCTGGTTTGAATAAAATGAAATCTGTATTATATACGTTTTCAGCAAATCAACGCCTTATTCCACAATAAACCAGCATTTATTTTGTACATATTATATATATATATATATATATATATATATATATATATATATATATATATATATATATATATATATATATAAGTGTGTATGTGTGGGTGTATATAAAGTTTATATTTATATATATATATATATATATATATCATATTCGTCCAAAAAAGAATCTGTAAAGCAACCATGCTTATACAGTAACAATTATTAAAATGAATACGTATAAAATAACATACAAGAAGAATATATTAATTAAAATAAATATATTATGATAAAAAGTGGGGTTGTATAGTTATTCCAACGTTAAATATTTATTTCAATTTGTTTGTGCCCATTGCACTTATGCATTATGTCTTTTCATCTAAAACAGCACATATTATAACAGGAGTTCACGTAAGTAATAAACAAATATTGTTCATTTATTTATTTATTATTTTACTAATAAAACAGTAATCAACAAACCTGCTTATCACCTTAATCAGGTATATCTGTAGATTACTGTTTCATAAATAAAATACTAAAAAAATAATAAATATTTATTTACGCCCAAAAATATGTGTGATTTTCAAAGAAAAATATTTTCTATGATCTGTGCTGAAGACGCCCTCAAACGTAAAACACATGGCCTGAGAGTCGAATCCTTACATAAGTATCGCTACCGACAGGATAGGTAAGATCTCGTAACACGCGCGTTCGTAGATTATTTTTTATGAGTAAAATATACAATAATGAATCTTTTATTTGTTTATTTGGTTTCGACTACAAATTATAGGCAATTATTAAGGAAACAAGTGCGTCCATGCCCTTCAATGTTTGTGCTATTAACGGTATAAACGTATTCAAATGTACTTCAAATGTACAACAAACAGTCAGTAAACATATATATATATATATATATTTACATATATATATACATATATATGCACACATATATGCGTGCGTGTGTATCTATATATGTATATAGATACACATGCCTAAATATTTGCGTATGTATATGGATAAATATATATATATATATATATATATATATATATACAGAGAAGGAGAAAGATATATATATATATATGCATATATATATATATATATATATATATATATATATATATATATATATATAGATAGATAGATAGATAGATAGATAGATAGATAGATAGAACACTTAACGTAGCTTCGGATCCAATGAATATTACCGATTGTTGTGCATTTGAATCAAAATTCTTTAAACTAAATCAGGCATAAATTATTCAAATCAAAGCGATTAATTGTTTTCTATAGTCGGTTACACATTCAAGGAGCGGACATCCTATGTTTCTTTACATATGAATTGTTCGCAATACCTTCAAGTCTACATTACTCAGTAGAGAACCATTTTTTTATTGTTTAAAGTTATTTTATATTATGGTTTGAATTACGGTTTAGATGTAAACGTTAAGCGCCATTGTTCACTTGTGTTTTAAAGGGAAACATTCATTTCGAAAGCGCATCTCTTTGTCTGAAAATGTAATATTGATTCTATGCGCCGGTTTTCTGCTTAAGGATTTCTTAAACGCACTTCTAATATTAGTCTGCATAAAAGTGATATATTTGGTGAAAATCGGATTTTTTCTATTGACAAATATCGGATATAATCTGAAACAAACCGACATAAAACTAATCCAAAATGCATTATATATTATATTTTGGTTAAATTTCAAAATAACCGAATGATCCGTTCGTAGTCCGTTGTGAACGAACTCATACGCCAAGGTACACTCGCATAGACACAGAAAGAGTGTATTTCTATTGTGTGTATATATATATATATATATATATATATATATATATATATATATATATATATATATGTATATATATATGTATATATATTGAACGACAATGAAATAAACAAAAAAAAACAAGTGAAATATTAAAAAATATCCTTCTGTGTTCTATATAATTCTACAAAAATAAAGAAGGATAAATGAAATTATTATTCTTTTTACTTTCGTAATGTAATTATTTCAATCATACACGATGTCTCAACTTTATATTTGATTAGTACATCCATATTTAAAAAAATGCAATGTTACGTTCAAGTTTTTTTTTCTAGTTTTAATCATATTTTTTTTTGTAATTGAGTCAAGCGAAAATTAGTTTGTGATATGATTTCAGCTGCCGTGCCTTGGAGCAAATTAATACACTCGAGCAATACATGATCGGAATCACACACATCGTATGCACGATTGAAACAACATCCATTAACATATAGAGAAAATTTGTGTCGCCTACATAAAAACACTGCATTATTTTGTTGTTGTGTACATCGTAGGTAATAATTACATGGATGTTGAGAGATGCTACCATCTAATTTCTTAAAGTCAGGAAAATAAGGAGAAATAGGCATTTGTTCATAGACAATAAAATATTTTTAATACTAAAATTACGTAAGTGATTTATCTAGTAAAAATATTCATTAATGTAATCGGCTTTAATATCAATATCAGATTGGAATTTTTAATATAATATTATGTAATTATAATATTTAAACAGCTTCTGAAATATGGTTGCTACGTCTGAATGAAACTTTACCACATTTTAAAATATTAATAATATATTCGGTACATTAACAATTTACAATTATCGCCAATGTAAACAAATGACTGGACAGAAAGTAATAATGTTACTGATATAGTGAAATAATTTGAATCGATTCAGAAACCCCCTTTTTGTATTGTGGGATTAATTAATACGTTAATATGGACCGCACAATAAAGTCGGTTAAATATAAGATTTCGGATCAACAACTATGGTAGATTTTTTTACATAGACCACTATATAGTAGTTTGCCAGTGGTTCCCGGTTTAAAGAGAGCTGATTACTGTGTTTTTAATGAAATTATATTGGTTACGCTTTATTTGTTCATCTGATTTTAAAACTGCTGGACAAATTATACTAGACTACCCGTGACCCGTTAAGTCAGTATGTTTTATGAGCTATGGAATTAATGTATGAACGTGGCACTTGTGAAAAATTGTTTTTGTGACATAACAGAAACATTTCTATGAAAGTATATTTCAATGAAAAAAGAATATATATATATATATATATGGATGTCTATGAGTAGTTATGATTATAATTGTTTATTTTTGAAGAAAAAACTTACACCCATTGAATTATAAATGGTATGGCATGCTTATAGGTAAATGTGCACTGAACAGATACCATACTACTTAAAATTAAATTCAAATTTTGATATATCTTTTAATTTTAACGCGAAAAAAACACAACTAGAAAGCTGAAGACATATGCAGTAAAACAATACATTGTAAAATACTCTCATGGGTGTCAGCGGGTATAAGTAGATTTATTTGTGATAAAATTGCGTTAAAATAACTTAAACTTAAATTGGAAAAGAACCATGTAAAAAATGCAGAAATATAAACAATTGTTTATTTTGAAAATTTAAACGCGAAAAAAAACTCCCAAACAATTGGGACGCTGAAAACGTACATAGTAAAACAATACCTTATGGTTGTTAACGGGGTTAAGTAAATTTATTTGTAAGAAAATCGCTTTAAAATAACTTAAACGTAATACGAAAAAGAACGACGTAAAAAAACAAGAAGTATAAGCAATTCTTTATTTGGATAATTTAAACGCGAAAAAAATTGGGACGCTAAAAACGTACATAGTAAGACAATACGTTGTCAAGGGGCCAAATTTGCTATATTTGTAAGAAAATTGCGGCAGTATACTTGTAACAATACCTGCACTCTTCCTATGTTTAATAATAACTTCCAAATAATAACGTTAATATTTCAGTACGCAGCTAAAGTTTCTGCAAAAGTCGCGATTTGTGTGTATTTGTTTACGCTGTTATAGGGTTGTCTATATACGCATGCGCAACCGGAAGTCGTAAACCGGATTTTAGGTTACACGCCTGTTACAAGGCCATTTTAGCTTCATAATTATATAGATTACGCTAAACAAATTTGAAGAATAAAAAGCAGATAATTACATTTGCTTTATTCCGAATAATAGAATTAACTAAGTGTTATGGTTTAAGCTGAGCTATTTTTCTAGAAACAGTGACACATATGCAGTAAATGCATACAGGACTTATCACTATTATATGCGGTATTTATTCGCAATCGAGTGAGAATATCGGATCAACACCAGGAAAATCCAATATCGACAATCAGTCTTGCATATACATAGACATTTTATGCCATTTTTTATAAGAGTGCTTGGGTATTCGTCTTATATAATTCTATGCGAATGACCTTTACATCACTTTAATTAATGGTTGAGTTAGTTTCTTGCTTACTATCTGAGGCGCCCGACGAAACATGCCGACACGTTTTAAAAGTCAAATTTTAAAGGTCAGAATATGCATTCTTCTCGGCGCTTGCTTCGATCCCCATGATTAGCAGAGATCTTCCTGCAATAGGAATAAACTATTCCGCTTTATTGCTTAGGGTGGCATTTTATTAAAGTATTTTTGTAAACATTTTTGTAAATGATACCGCGTGTTTGTGTAAAATATACGGCGCTGTTGATTTTAATTACTTACATTCGTAAGAGGCGGAGCAATTGCGACGAAAATATTGATATTTTTATCACTACAACCCCAGCAACAATTTAGTGGAACCTACATTTTATCATGCTAAGTATATTTCGGTATTAGAGCCTTACACAAACCCGTGTCACGGAAATGAATTGTTGGAGTGCTTTCTCAAACTGGCCAGCTAATGCTGTATCATCTGCGAACAGGATTTCCCTCATGAGAGCCACGCGGACTTTAGTTTTGGCACGTCAACAGTCCAGGTTGAAAATGCTTTCATCTCCTCTTGTGCGAATATAGACGCACACTTCCATTTCATGGAAAGCGTGTAGTAACAGAGGTGAGAAATATATGCCCAAAATAGTTAACGCAATAACACAATCCTGTTTCACACCACTGAGTATTAAAAAAGACTCGGAAAATGGACTGATGAATTTGACGGGGTTTTCATGTCTTCATGAAAAGAGGTTATCATTTCAGGGAAAGCAGAATGTACTTAGTTTAAAAGACAAAACTCCAGATAAGGCATGCAATATGCAAGTAACACAGACGATAAACAAACTAACATGTCGTTGATCTTATTTTCCAAATCAGAAAAGAATAAATAATCGGACACGAAGTGATTTTTCTTTCCTGCCTTTCAAACACATGCAAGTACAAACGCGCACACAAAATATAAGAATAACACGCATGCACACATGCATACATGCATGTATACATACATACATACATACATACATACATACATACATATATGCACACATACATACATGCACACATACATACTTATGGGGAATCAGTTAAATAACGTGATAGAAAAATATATTGAGTATAAAAACCCAGTTCTTCCGTTTCAAACATTTATAAAATGGCGAGCTCAGATTACATCAAACTAGTCATTCTTAACAATAAAATCTTAGTAAAGTTACAGAAAAATAGCTAATAAAATATCTGAACGTATATTCATTGAGGCAACAAAATAAATTCTTCTATTTTTAAAACTTTTTTTTTTAATGGTGCAAACCAAATAGTGTCTGCTAGAGCACAATCAACAACACAAGTAGAAGTTTCAACTACAATTTGAACAATGATGTATGCAGTATTTTCGCTCGTACGGAAGCGATTGAAAAAAATGTCCTTATTTTTAGACCGCACATATTAATCAAATAAAATTACAAACTGAATCGTAAAGATAATTGAAATCATGCATTCATAAAATTGTATCTCTCTGTTGCAAATGTTGTCCTAGTGAGACTTTAAATACTAATTCCTTGTATGTACATTTTCCAGAAGTAGAGGTGCGCTACTGAATACTTATAAAAGTGCATTGAAAAAGATGGTGTCTGGAAAAAAAATTATAAAAATATCCAACAAAGCAAGCTGAACGCCAATGCACACTCCTTGTTCATCCCTGACAAACGTAATGTAGAATGGTGATGACAATGTAAAAATATATATTCTAAAACAAAAATCGCTTGTTATCATGATCACTCCCATCTCCGTAGCTGATCCATTTTTACAGAAAAAAAACTACGGCATTATACTTTTAATCTTTAGATCGAGATTCGTACTTCGAAACAGATACTGTAAATGTTGTGTTGTAAAAATGGCATGTTACTGTTAAATACATTGATCCCAGTGCAATGTAAAAGACCTGTACATTACATTTCAGTTAAAATGACGATAAATCAAAAGTATAGTGAAACAATACACGTGATCATCAAGTTATTTATTAATAGCACATCTCTCTTTAACAGGAAATGAAGGTGGTGAATCTTACCGAAAGAATAATGATGACTACATCATGATTCAAACAAAGTAAATCTATATAATTATAAAACTCCAATGACCTTGTAACGAGTGATGTAATCAACTATCCGGTAAACGACATCAAGTTGCGCATGCGTGCATAAACAATGTAAACAAATAAAAACATATCGCTTCTTTTGCAGATTTTGACCTGCGAACTGAAATATTAACGTTATGGCTTCTTAATTATTATTTAACATGACAAGATTGGGTGTGTTTTGCAATTATTTTTTATTACAAGTATACTGTCGCTATTTTCTTACAACTAAACAACTTTACCCCGTTGACAAACATAAGAACAATTGCAGTAACGCCAAGATTACTACTACTACTACTACTACTACTACTCTCTATCCGTCCCTTTTCCTTCCATCCTTCCTTCTTTCTTTTTTTGTTTACATTTCTAGATACAGAATAGTTGCTTGAGAACGGTGAATTTGTTGAAACATTTACTAATCTGTTTTAATATTAGTTTTCTTTTCTTTTATTTATTTAGGTTTTATTTTTTGCTTCAGGTTTTATTAATTATTTTTTTTAAGATTTTAAGTTTCTGTAACTTGGTTGAAGGATACCAATATGGGTTTTTCATTCTTATATTTCTCATCGGTAGGTGCATGTGCGTTTTCGCTGCTAAATGGCTTTCGTCGGCGTTCGATTCGTAGGAAAATCAGGTTTAATTTTCGATTTTTGAGCGATTATTCGGAAAAATAGGTAGCTTTACACGAATAGGGAGGCTTATTTTTATATTTGACTGATCCATTCGTGGTTGTTCATTTTAATATACTTTCATCGAAATGTTTCTGTTATGTGAAAAAAAAAGACTATTTTCTATAAGTCACAATTGTCTCGCTCATACATAAATTCCATAGCTAATATAACATACTGACTCACCGAGTCAGGGGTAGTCTAGTATCATAATAATAATGTATTAATTAGATATATTCGGTGTGGCACTGTTAAATTGGATAGTTTGAAAAGTAACAAACAGAAATAAGCACATAAATATTAAAAGACATTGTACACATTCTGATAAAACCATAATTTTTTACTCTATCGACTAAGAATTTAAGAAGAAAACACATTCTATAGACCCCCAGTCGCCTGCTGAAACCATGTAAATTGATGTTGTCTATTAACGATCCAACTGTAGAATAAATATTTTTTTACAATAAAACAAATAATTTCATTTATAAAGCACGATTTTTTTAAAAAATATTATGCGATTATTATTTGCTTTTATTTGGAGGTGCGATATTTAGTTTACAAAAGTATGACACTGAAAAAATGATTATAACTTGTCATTTTGCCATTTACCACAGAATTATGAAGAAAAATTTGGTATAAATCGAATAGATACGTTTTAGGTCGAAACGTTTGGAGCAGAATCTCAAATGGGAAAAAAACGATAGCCGCATAACCTACATAAATGCACGTTCTGAATATAAGGCATATTATTTTTATTCCGAGCGAATGGATCGGGGGTGCTTTTAAATTGAACTGTAGCTCTGCTAATGTTTTCAATAGAACACTAGAATTTACTTTTGAAACAATCATGTTTTCATCCTTACTTTTTAAAACTTCAATAAAAATAATCAGCAATTTTTATGAATAGTAAAATATTTTTTGAGTCAAGATGGTTTGCTAAAACTACCATTGTACATTTCTTAAGACTTCTGCACAATTATAACTGATATATAAAAATAAGCAACTGCCAAGTGATAAATATATTATCGTGGTCAAAATTCTGCATGCTTCCTTATTTCTATATAAATTTCCATACTCCTTCTAACTTGTAAATTTAATCTGCATAATTATCCGTTATGAAGAGAGAGAGAGAGAGAGAGAGAGAGATCATAGGACGCAGTCTATATGCGATAAAATGTAAAAAAAAGAACAAAAAGATACATTTTCAAGCCAAATAATCAATCATAATTTACTTACGGATTACGTCTACATAATTTTCTTTATATAATGCTACAAGATTGCGTCAAAACAAATGAGAAAAGAGGACAAACAAAAACTTCCCCAATTAAGTGAGAAGAGAACCAATGCCTGTTTTTCCTGCTGTTTGGTCAATTTTTTGTATAGATCATAATATGATCAGTCTATCATTGCGTTTTTGCATTTCTCTACAGTGAGAGCAATTTCTAGGGTTTTTTTTCTTTACATAATTTTCTGTACAGTAATCAGTAGCATTTTTCGATAGCTATTTCAGAGGGAATTGCATATATTTGTGTCTTATTACGCATGGTCTCCCATACTTCGTATATACATGCTGATTGGTTTTCTGTTTGTATAAGCGATCGATTACGAAACCTGGAAAACTGGGTTTATCTCTCTCTCTCTCTCTCTATATATATATATATATATATATATATATATATATATATATATATATACACACACAAACGCACACACAAAAACACACACATAGACACACACACACACACACACACACACACACACATATATATATATATATATATATATATATATATATATATATATATAATCGCCTCTGTGTGTGGCTGTGCGTGTGTCTGTGTATATTTACCAACGGAATAAATCTGTCAATTTTAAGTCTTCATACTCAAAGTTTGATATACAGCGTACTGAGATTTGGGAAAATGTTTTTGATCGATTTTCGGCCAGAAATTTGGCTGTTAAGTGGTCTAAGTTCAACGATTTGACTTTTGAGAACTCTACCAAACGTCTCCGGAAATTTTAGGTCTAGACACTTGAAATTTTGGATTTACGTTCCATGGGCATGGATTTAACTCAATAACTTTATTTTACCCCAAAACAATAAATGTTTAGGAGTCATAATAGGAGTCAAAATGAGAAGAAGTTACCTTTTTTGGACAATTTCTGGTCTAAGCATTTGATATCTATATATCTATAAAAGTGAACGTGTATGTGTGTCAGTCTGTGTGCCTGTGTACATTTCCCTACGCACTAACTCTGCCAATTTAGAGTCTACAGTCTCGAAATTTGATATAATGTACTGTACATAATACTGTAATAAGATACACTTTTTATATTAATCTCTTTAATTTGTCGACTTTTCCTTAACTTTATAAGTTTTAACTTACTATCATCTTAATCAGTTAAATTTATATTTTGCTTTTAACTTTTTAATTCCCATTTTCACTCCATCGCACTGCCTCAACACCTGAAGATGATTCGTTGACGAATCAAAAGGGCTCGTGTCAGAAACAACTGTGAAAAGATTATTAATAGTTATGAAAAAGAAGCTCATAAGGAAAATGGAAACACTAAATAAAAATATCATAAAGCTAATTGTCTGGGTTGTATTTTATAATGTTTACCTAATTGAATAAATACTGCCTGCATATACCAATATATATATATATATATATATATATATATATATATATATATATATATATATATAGATAGATAGATAGATAGATAGATACCAAAATATAACTGAAATTGTGACTGTGTGCGTCTAGTTGTGTATATTTCCCTAACAAAATACTTTGTTACTTTGAAGTCTCCAGACTTGATATTTTACAGAAGGTGTATTGCGATTTGGGAAAACCTTTTTAATTTGTTTTCATACAGAGATTTTGCCATTATGTGGTAACAGTTCAGTGCTTTTATCTTGGAATAATTCTACCAAACTCCTTCGCCAATTCTGGATCTAAACATTAAAATTTTAAATATAAGTTACTTGGGCATAGTCAAATTTTTTTATTGGATTTTAGCTCAAAACATGAATTTTAAGGTGTCGAAATTTAGGTCAAATTAGAAAAAGGTTTGATCTTCCAAGTTTCTACCAACTACTCAGCAAATTTTAGGTCTAAACAGTAATATTTTACAGAAAGTGTATTCTGACAAAAAGCAGGTTTTTATTTTTTTGCCGAATGATTTGGCTGCCAAAGGGTCAAAATTAAAAACATGTAATCTTTGCGGTCTTCCGCAAACTATTCAGCCAATTTTCGGTCTAAACATTTGAAATTTTTGATAAAGGATATTCAAACGAGCAGCAAGCTTTTATCAGTTTTTGGGCGAGAATTTTGCTGCCGAGAGATCTAAGTTGAAAGAGAAAACCTTTGCAAACTGTGCTATACTCCACCGCCAAGTTTGGTCTTAAACACTTGAAACTTTAGATGCAGGTTACCTGGAAATTAATCAAACTTTTAAATATATATATATATATATATATATATATATATATATATATATATATATATATATATATATATTCAGAGGCATATAAAGTTATTAACAATACATAGCGCCCGAGCTAAGCCGGACTGAACCACTGGTGTATATATATATATATATATATATATATATATATATATATATATATATATGTAGAGAGAGAGATAGAGAGAGAGAGAGAGATAGATAGATAGATAGATAGATCGATAGATAGATAGATAGACAGATAGATAGATATGTGTTTGTGTGAGACTGTGGGTATGTAAGTGCCGGGGTGTATTCAATACGTATTACATGAACTGATATATATATATATATATATATATATATATGAATGTATATATTATTTCTCCATCAGTTTTCCGGGTAAATTATGAGATCCGTTTTAATTAGAAAAGAAAAGAGTATTTAGTCATTGTTTCCTATACGTAATTATCGTGGCCATTATACAAAAAGAGGACTCCAACGAAATATCATTCAAGACAAAAACTGAAATATTTTGCGTTTAGATATTTTGGATGGAACTATTTCATCTCAGATGTTTATGTTTGGATTAGAAACAATCTAGACTGAATGATTAAATGTAGATATATATTTCAATTTTAAATATAGGTACTTATTTGTAGTTGAAATTCTAAAAGAACGTGAGATACTAACTTTTTGTGAATGATACGAATAATATACTTTTTCAAATGAAGTGTAGTTGTGTTTAGAAGTAATCATGTATAATTATTGTATCTGTGTGACATAGTTGGATGAATCTAGTTTGACCTAATACCTTTATGTTATTAAGTAAATCTTCTTTCGATTTAAATAATTTATATATATGACTATTAAATCGTTTATCTCATTTCTAACAATCCGTATAAGTAAGCTTCTTCCTTCATTCCTTCTAATTACATCATAATTGTTTAAGCTCTCATTTGATTAGGTTGTTTATTAGTTTTCCATTATATTTTAGAGTGGGTACTAACAGATGTAACTTATACTATTCGTTTCCTTTCTGTGAAAAGTCTCTCTTTTTATGAATCTTGACTGACATTTTTTTGTTACCAGTAAAAGTATAGGGGTTGCTTAATAGATCTTACCTCAACAATTAATGGTATTATACTAATGCCAGAGTCCTTTATTTTCACAATAAATACATTTTATTATTGCGAAACGAGACAATGTTACTCAATTGTATAATAACAGCAATGTCACACGAGAATATATTCCTGACATAAATGCTGGATGTGCAAGCAATCCAATCAATTTTTGTATAAAACAAATCTAAGATTTTCCTGAAATATGATAAACGTTATAATTAATTATTCATAGTAAGTTTAGTAATATAAATGTTTTCAAGATGAATTACTTTATCTTTACTATTCGAGACAATATATATCACATTTTCTAATAACTCCAAAGTGACAGAAAACTATATCACTGAATTTTAGATATAATTCCTATTGTCAACTAGACTGTATAAAAATCATGAAATATATTTTTAAGTGCATTCGTTCTTTTCTCATCAAGACTGATACAGATAAAATTAAGCTAAAAATATCGTAGAGAAATAACACTCAGAGTGCATATAAAACTCAATACGTAGCGTTTAATGTGGGTATAGACCGTACAATACCGGTTTAATACCTTCAGCAAAACCCCAACAACCGGCCGTGATTTATTCCGAAATATATTGCCCCCATAGCGCACAGAAATTAATATCTCCATTGCTTCAAGCGTAAAAATGTTGAGATATTATAGCCAATTTGAGAACTGAGGGCACCCATTTAAAAAGAGTAGTACAAACGCAAGAGATGTGTATGCTACGTACGATAAGGTAAAAGAAGCAAAGCACTACATTGGCGTCCACGAATTTTTGCGAATGACAAACAGAATTTTAAAATGAAGCGTCTCTATTACCACTACCATCATCAATTGAAGATGGTAATCTCGTCAGAACTTGACACAGACAAACTATTTTCCAGGTATTCTGCAGCAAATTCTACCGGTTTGCGAGAAGCGAGGTATGCCTTCCGTGTTTCCTCCTGCAACGTAAAACACTCTAAGCGATATGCACCTTTCTGTACTTGATCTAACTAACCTTATCTAAAACCTGGCCCCGATGCATTCAAGTCATAGTGCACAAAAAGCTTCAACCGAAATAAGCTCAAATAATTGCAAAGCTTTTTAAACGATATCTGTAAGAGAAATGCTTACACCGCCTTAGAAAATTTCATTAGTCTGTTCTATATTAAATATTTCGGTGATCGACCGTACACATCTCAGTCCAGACCAATCAGTCTCCTATGCGCCAATAGTATGTTGCTGGAAACTGTGATCAGCAGAGAACTTGTCAGCCACCTCAGCAAAACAAATCCTGCTCAGTAACATGCGGTATCGTTCTCATTCTGAAGATCTATAGCTGATGTACTAACTATTATATTACACAGGTTTACAGAATCACTTGATGGAGTCATTATTTCTTGAGCCACAGCTCTTGACATCTTGGGCTTTCGATAGAGTGTTGCATAAAAGCCTTCCTCAAAAAATCGCCACAATCGAATAGTGCAAATAGCCTGTCTGTTATAAAACCCTTTCTCTCTGATAGGCTTATTAGAGTAGTCGTTGAAAACCATTGTTTTAATGCTGGTGACCCTTGGGGTCCGGTTTTTGGTCCAACCTTGTTACTGATTATAAACAATGATCTACCAAATCACATTGTTAAATTAGTCGAAGTTTTGCAGACGACACGCCATTGTATGGCAACATATCAAAGGCCAGCAACGTCAAAGTCTCTCTCTTTTGATATTGAGAACGTTTGCAATGGGGAAAAATGTAGTTTACTAATTTTAATGCATCAAAAACCAAGCTTCTCTCTTGTTAACATAATTGCATTGATCCCCACTACGGCCCTATTGAAATTAATGGTTCAACTCATGGGAAAGTACATGTCTTGACAAGCTTAACCATTACTTCTGATCTAAAGTGGAACATACACATCAAATTTGTTGCCTAGATTGCTGGAGGATTGTTATTTACTCTACACTTCAGTAAGTGTCTCACTGCCGATGCCGCCCTCTATCTGTATAAAACCCAGGTGCAGCCTACAATGAAGTAATGTTGCCACATCTGGAAAGGCACCGCTTCGCCCGATTATCCTGCCTGAAGAATCGGCTTCAAAACCTAGTATGTGATGCCGTTTTTCTTTTAAGACACCTCTTTCCTACAGAAGAGGTGTCACGCTCTTCTCTATCGCTATTTTAATGGTAACTGCTAGAATGAACTCCTTCATTGACAACCTCTAAAAAAAAGAAAAAACATAAAACACTCGACTACCTAAAATACTATGCATGACGTTTTCTATCTCTATCTGTGCCTAAATGTTAAGGCAGATTTCATAAACAAAGCTTCTTTCCGAGAACTGCCGGCTTTGGGTCATAGTTTCGTTGGCATGATTCCGGGTAAATACAACCGTGTAGCCCTCATACCTAATGGCAGCATCTTTTGGTTTAGTCGTCTTCATAAATTATCGAATTCGGCCCAATATATATATTATTAACGACTACATAATTACATCCTTTCATTCATTAACCCTTACCTTGAGTGTCCTTCGCGTATTGATACGTGATGTTCAAAAATCAAAAAAACAATTGTAATGTAACGAGATGTAACCTGCCAGCATATATATATATATATATATATATATATATAATATATATTTTAGTCATCGAACAGTCCTGTTTCGTTGTTTCACAACTCATCAGTGCTGCTAAACAAACACCTATCCCAAGCCGAGGATCGAACCTAGAACCGTCGTGATGACAGTCGGTAGTTCTACACCCTGACTACGGAAGCGGTGGCCGTAATTAATCTGTCCGAATGTCTATTTAAATAAACATCCGTCCGCCACTCGTAAAGGGCTCAAACGTTTGTTTGTAAACAAACCGCGAGCTTCGCATTTTTTCAGCTAAATTAAGTAGCGAGTAAGATTATTTACGATAGTGCTCAACCCAAGAGGGGGGCTTTATAATATATATATATATATATATATATATATATATATATATATATATATATATATATATATAGAGAGAGAGAGAGAGAGAGAGAGAGAGAGAGAGAAAGACATGGTAAAAAAAATATCGACGAAAACCGTATTGCGACATCGATTGATCAGTGGTAAACTTGTGCATTGTTAAATATACATCTTCATAATTAAGTTCACCTGGTAAACATAGGTAGCTTTTTGACGACTTTTATTGAAATTGTGACTGTTCCGTGTTCGAATACACTTTGTTCTGCAGAAGTATTTTCAACAAAATTCACACTTGACATTGAATCTTACTTTTCCGAGATGAGTTAAATAAAATTACTATTTTCTTATTATGTACCCCGTTTCAGAAATTATATATTAGAAATAAGCTTGTGCAAAAATCAAGGTTTAAAAAGAAAAATTAAAAGTAATGCACAATGAAAGGAAAAGCGAACTTTGTATACGGAGATCACCACTTATCAGCCCAGAAGCAACTCGGGATAAGTGTTATTGCGTGTAAAGTAAATCAATGGGATAGTATCGTAGTAATCATTAGTATTGAAGTTTTGATAAAGTGTTTTACTTAAGGGGGCGGGTTGTGGGGATTCGTTTATGTTGAACTTTTAGACATCCAAGTTGTAGTCAGGTCGGAAGCAGGAAAACGGAAGCGAGTTCCACAGGTGTTCACTTCTAAGAAAGAAGCTCTGTTTATGAAATCTACTTTTTTTATTTAGGCACAGATAAAAGGTGGTGAAAATTATTGACAGTCGTTTCAGCTAGACGGGTATTTATCGTGAACAATTGGCGAGGGAGGCATAGATTGGAGCTCAGACGAGCACGTGCCATAAAAATAACGATAAAACAAAGACAGAATCATAACGTCTCTTCTGTGGGAGTGAGGTTGCAGGGAAGAGAAAACGGCACCACTCACTAAGCAACGAAATCTACTTTGTACTATGTCAACACAGCTCCTGCCCAGATGTGTCAGCAGTACTCCATCTTTGGACGTACATGAAACATTTTTCTCCAACTGGAATGCTGGATGTTGTGTGCGGTGGGGATAGCTCTAAAGGTACCTACTTAAGGAATAGACGAAAGGATTATTGTCTGCAGCGGAATTGACTGAATGAAATATTTAATAAAGACATTTGCACATATTTTTGAAGGAAAGAACCAGATGTGGCAGACATTTCATATTTTTTTAATCAAATTAGAGTGCTGCGAAATTTTACCAGAATATAAATGTAAAATCGTATTGAAATACAGTGTGTGCTGTGTAAAAAACATATTTTTTATAAGTAGAATATTTTGCTTATCATGAATAATACTATGGTTAACATTATAATTGTTTCTGGCATTTGATTTATAATACTAACCATTGATTATTTTGTCGAATTCAGGATAAGTTGCAGTAGTTTATTGTGGAAATTATTCATGCCATATTGTAAGGTTGAGATCCAATTATAGGAGGCCTAACCAAACCTAGTGTTCCTATGCGATACAAGTATTCGTCTGATTGTTATCCTAACTTATTTCACAATTAAAGGATACTAAAACTTTACAAAAAATCTAACCTCCAAGGCTGCAACGAGCATTGTATATGTGCCTACATTAAGGAAAATCATCTCGATAGAAGACCTAAATCGGTCCTGTGTATGCTCCTAAGTAACATTTTCCTACAGCACCGCATTCATATTTACAGTATATCACCCCTACAACAGGTGAGTAGCTATACACCAGAGCAGCTCTGAGTAAATTTACCACATTTTATCCGGTTATCTTTTTTTTCCAAAGAATCAAAACTTATCAAGGTCCAGAGGCAACTCGAGGATGACGGTTTAAGAGTTTGTATTGGTCAAAAGTGCAATGTCATAGAAACCGTTAGAAGTTTAAATTTGATAAATGGGATTAATTAAGGGGAACGGCTCATCGAGAACTTGTATACATTGGACATGGAGACGGCCATATTGTAGTTAGTTGGAAAGAAGGTAAACGGCAGTGAGTTCCTCACGTGTGCAGTTCTTAGAAGAAAGTTTTGTTCAAGGAACCTACGTTTAGGTTTTAGCAGAGATAAAGAGTGGAAGAAAGTATTTATAGTGTTTAGAGCCAAATGAGTGTTTTTTGTGAATGTTTGGCGAAAGGGGATCATAGATTGGAGGTTAGAGATGAAAATAACGACAAATCAGATGCGCGCAACGTCTCTTCTGTGAGAAAGAAATTGTGGAGAAGAGAAAAGAGGCGCAGCACTAGGCTACGTCGCATAGAGTAGTGTTAGCCATTGATGATATTTTAATTAGAGCACACGCTTCTGTTCAGGATACTATTTACTATTTGACAGAAAAGTGGGAGCCAAACTCTTTGACAATAACTTTGCAGCAAATACTTCCCTACGCGATCATGGTCGCCTCAGCCCCGAATTCCATCCTGTCTGAAAATACACTGCGGCATGTAAATGACTGATATTACGAAGCTTATCGAAATTGTCGATCCCAGTAGGATAGCACTTCAATTATAGTGCTAAGAAATCTTCAACCATAATGAGATTCATATTATAAAGCGGTTTAAATATTGTCTAAAAAACAGAAATGATTCCCAAAACACCTGAAAATATCATCAGTCTGGCCAGTATGGAAAATTACGGGCAGAAGGTCATTAATCTCTCAATACAGAACGATAAGTCTCTCGTGTCTCATGAATAAGTGTTAAACTGAAAAGCTGTAAATCACGTCAACAGAAACAACTCACTCACTGACATTCAATATGGCGTCCGTTTAGCTAGAGCTACAGCTGATGTGCTAACACTAATATCATATTAGATTAGTGAAGATGTCGATACATACCTTATTCCAAGGCAATTGCTCTTGGCACATTAAGAGTTTTGGTAAGGAGTAGTATAAATGCATAATACAAAAAATTCCATTTTCAGAAAAGCTGAAAATATTTTCTCAGTTGACTATTCGTTGCTCTCCGATAGGCTTATAAGTGTAGTGGCATATGGGTATAAATCAGAAGCTCACAGTATAACAACCTTCAACGTTCCCTCCTGTTCCCAATTTTTTTCCTGGTTGTCATCAATGATCCCCCAATTATTATTTTTGGATCATTCGCATAGATATATGCAGACGAAATAACCATTTATAACAACATTTCAAATTAGGACAAAGACCAACATCTCACTGACGCTTTGTCTTATTTTTTTTTGGGGGGGGGGGCTCGATGATACCTGGTTTAATAGGAGAAATGTCGTTCATAAATTTTAATGCATCTAAAATCAACCATTTCACTTTCCATTATTAACGCATCTTACCCCTATTAAAATGACTCGCGGACGCTCCATATTTCGACAAGCTTTTGCGACTGACCGTCATACTACAATAGAGCACATACATAACATCCGTTGTCAAGGTCGCTGGAAAAATGGTTTGATCATTCTACCGCTCCAGTAGATATGTCACTATCATAGCATGGAGTACTGTTGCCACATTGGGGCTGAAGAAGCTACTCAGAACATCGTATGCTACTTTGACAGAGTTCAAAAACGACTTCGGTATCTAACAGGCATTGATATTTTTATCTTCTCTGCATCCTTTTATCCAACAGTTGATGCCTAGTGTTCGATTGAACACCAACAAACCCCTCTACCCAAAATCACTATTAATAAATCTCTATACACTTTATCTGTACTTAAACTTAAACATGGATTCAATCAACGAATCTATATTCTATATTCTTAGAACGGGCCACCTGTTTGACTCTTATACAGTTGTCTGTTTTTCAGCTGACTACAATATTGTCGGCGTCAATTCCCCGAAAACAGGTCATTATGGAACCATGTATGTAAATAATATAATTATACGAAATTTCAACCACAAACGATTACTACGCTACTACAATCATGACTACAATACATATATTAACCCTTATCCTCAATTGAGACTTGGCCATTGATAAAATGGTTACTGTTTTGTACTAAACGAAGTTATTGACGATGTATTCTTATAATGCAATACGTGGCAGCGACATACATCAAAGCCGGTGAAACAGGCTTCTTCCCATGAAGAAAGGTTCAGGGGAATAATAAATTCATAAACGATTCCTAGCAACGTGTATATCGCGATAATAACTAATGGCGACTGGATATGTTGGCTACTCTTGTGTGGAGGTTTCGATGTTGTCTATCATACAGTGCCTGGTATTATTAATCGGACACTCGTCTGGTACGGATCAGGGTCAACCTGGCATAACTTCAGTGACGTAACGAAAAATAAAATATCAACCTTACTATCTTTAATATTTATAATATTTGCAATGCATATATTTATAAACTTTATGGGACTAATTTCTGAAATGAATAGGATGTAAGACGAGAGCCTATAAACTTTCGTTCAGAAAAGAAAGCCAATAACTCATAAAACATAAATTTAAGCAGGTAACAAAAAGTGTAGGTATACACTGTACGAACAGTTTATTTTATTTGAATTCACTTGATATGGCAATCACAGTAATTGTATCGAATAAACCTGGATTCTTTCTTCTTTAATTTGAATTCTGTCAATTTTATAATCTTAAGTTTAAATGATTAGGTATTATGAGAAATGTACAGATGTGCATGTAGATTGCATCTTAAAAACAACGACATAGTAAGTAAGTAATCATTATTCTCCTGCACTCGTCCGGAATAAAACGATCATTTTGGCAGGTGAGATTGAAGAGATAGAATTTTAGATTTTAATCATATACATTAGTAGCTATCGAACGAGCTATGCTTATAAGTAAAGATGTATGTGTGTCTGATTGATGGTAAGTATTTATTGCAAGTGAACAGAATCGATATTTCTTTGTTTACTTATAGATTTAATAATTCCTTTGTGTTCTTTTTTCTGTTCGTTTTATTCAAATTACATTAATAATGACAATAAAAATGATACAATTAATTTTCAGAATGCATCAATGTGCATATGTATTTTTGTAAAATATTTATGTATGCCTATATACATGTATATATATACATATATATATATACAAATGTACGTGTGCGTGTGATATACTCAACAAACAATCTATATACACCAAGTTTGATATATAAGGTATTCGGCTATTTCAAAAGAGTATTACTTGGTTCTCCTCCGAAAAAATGCTAAGGGGACAAATTGAAGAATTGTTACTTGAAGGTAATTTGATTTTTATTTATTTGTACAATTTCGACGACTGCTCATGCGCGAATCATTCACAATAAGAAGTTAAGAATAATTATATTTTATAACATTTTAAACATCGTTTCAAGCTGAGGTATTGATTACCGTACTTGACCTACTATCTGTAGGTTTTAGTTTTAAACTTAGCTCGAATATTTTCTTTACTTACAAAAAGTGAACTTTTTTTAAAGAAATAATAAATACATCGCCATGTCTAATTTTCTGTCCGTTTTTTTTTTACTTAATTTTAAAAAGAGTCCAGCGTTATGTAATGTATTGCAAACTGAGAGAGAATAAAATGCGTACTTGGATTCTAATTTTCTGTCCGTTTTTTTTACTTAATTTTAAAAAGAATCCAGCGTTACATTTAATATGGGGCTAACCGATTAGACTTACTATGCATATATAAACAGACTTGCACGAGACTTGTGTATATATTAGTGGTGGGGCGATTCCATGTTTTTCACGGTTCCAATTACCAATTCATTTCTAATTTTTCGATTCCGATTTCGATTCTTTTAATATGTATAAATATTAAATTAGAGATTTTTCTGGTATTTGTGGCATTTTTTTTTTTTTTTTTTTGCAAATTTTAAAATTGTTACATAAATCCCCGGGAAATTTCCGGGTATATTTTTTCTCAAATGTGCTGCATGTAATGTATTGCAAACTGAGAGAGAACAAAATGCGTACTTGGATTTTAAACAAATCAAAATTGTATTAGTTCGTTGTATGTATACAAAATGTAACTTGAAAATTCTCATAAACAGTTGAAAATTGTCGACGATTCGTAGGTAAAATGAGAAACCGACGTAAGAACAAAATATAAAAAACGCCCCCTTAATATTTTTACGAGCGAATTTCTAAATAATAATTATACTATTTAGAAAAACTTTTTTAACATAGTGAGTGCCGTATTATGTGCATTTCTTTTATGAATGTATAAATTGTATTTTAACTCTATAAATTTTGTGGGATATAAAATTGATTTACTTTTCTGTTAAAAAACATTAAAAAAAACAAAAGTGAGATTCAAATAATAACAACCACAAGCGAGACCCGTGGAAATTCGACAGAGTACCCATTCCCCTATATACGAAACTCGTCCTCGAAAAACTTGTTCATTTTTGCTAGATAGAAAACTCGTCCATTATTGAATAAATATCGATTGAAAACCCATTTTATGGTCGTTCTGGAAGGAGATATTATTTTTAAAGGTGACTACGTACACTCATAAAATTTTAAAATAAATTTTCCTTGTTTACTGTTGTTAAAAAAAAGAAAACTTAATCACGGCGTCACAGAGGCATGATACGAAAAACGAAACCATGAATCTATTTGTAAAAAAAAATATTTACTTTTAACACTTTTGATTTTTTTGTGTTATTACGGAACAAAAAAAGAAGAAAAAACACTTATGTATTATCAAAGAAAGCATTTTTCTAATCAGAAGAACTAATTTTGTTTAAATAATTCTTGAGTTATTACGAAACAAAAAAGCAGCGAAGACGGGGCTTATGTATTTTGGTACTGCGCTGAATAATACCCTTAGAATTCCGAAAGCAATTCTTAATACTGTGAGGGAAGGTTGTTTTGTAACAAGTCTGTGCTTCTACTGTGAAATTAAATTTAAAATAATCGTTTATCTTCAATTTAACCTGAAATAAACTATTTAAAAATAAAAATACCACAAATGCATAAGCACCGAAAACACTTCTTGCATTATTTGATAATATCAGATTTTTTTTGGTCTAAAATTCATTTTGGGAGGGGCGCTTCTGCAGTATGCAGACGGTGGCTATTGTATGGAACCGATAACTTCAATTTCTCCTTGGCCAAATAACGCGGCAAATAAGTTACAAAGAAGATGTATTGCAGAATATAAATTACATGAAAACCAAAATATTTATTGTATAAAATTTTCAAATATACGATTGTAAAAACTTTTACTAAAAAGTCTGTTTAATAAATATAATTTTAATAAAACAATTTTGTAATGAAAGAAATGTTGGATTTCGAAAAATAAAATAAGATTTTTCTAACAAAAAATAATTGGAATGAAACAGTTTTTTTTTTAATTTTAGGAAAACAGTTTAGTGAAACAGTCCATGAAAAGATAGATGCCGTCCGCATACTGCAGAAATGTATTTTTTGTTTCATTTACACAATGTAAAAACTATTTTTTGTGAATAAAATATTTATTTTATTATTTGATGTGTATACAAGAAGTGTTTTCTTTATTTTGTTTTTTTCTTCCTAATAACATCAACAGTGTAAACGCTAAAGTCATTTCTTTTAATAATATATGGTTTCGTTTTTCGTGTCTTCCGTGCGTTTCCTTACATAAACAACCGTATTCACTTACAAAGGCTTGATGTATTGTTTGAGGAGTGATCTTGGAGATTACCTAAACATATACACTTTTGTTTCGTTTGAAGAAAGACGGCTCGTTTTTTTAACATTTTCTATTTTTTACCGACTATGGAGACTCCAAAAAAATGACCCAATTCGGACATTTTTGCTCTAAAGTAAAACAGGATTAAACTTGTTTTGTTTTTTAATAAATAATTTCTTTAAAATAATTTGAACTACAAAAAACTTACAAAGCTAGGTAGAAAACAAATACTTAGAAAAATCAATTTTCTTTTTTTTAAAACAATAGTAAACAATAAATATATAAAACATATTATGGGATATGTATTCTCTGTTAAAACACTATGCCCTTGCACAACGGACAAATAATGTTTTTTTCAATAGATATTTATTGAACAATGGTCCAGTTTTCCTATCAAGCAAAAATTGACAAGTTTTTTGGCTTCGACTTTTCCGGATACGAGTGGTTCGGGTACCATTTTTCCGGAGACGAGTTTTTCAAACTTCATATTGATGTGGGTATCTTGGTTCGGGAATAGAAATGCTCCGATATTATTATAACTCTTGTTAAAACTGCAAAAGTATTTATCTAAGCCAGCAGAGACGCCCGGGGTAGTGTGATCGTAAGGTACGATTTAATAGGGTACTTTTATTCTTGCAGATTTCGGATGTATTAATATAGAGTTAATGTTCTATCGATTTGTGTGTGTATATATATATATATATATATATACATACATATATATACATGTATATATATATATATATATATATATATATATATATATATATATATATATATATATATATATATATGTTTCCTTTGACTTGGGTGTGTCAGCTGTAGTTCCTTCAACCAATAAATTTTAATTGTAAAGTTCAACATATAGTTTTTATTTTCTTTCTCTCATATATATACACACACGCACACACACAGATATATATATATATATATATATATATATAAACATAAATATTGTCGATACACGTCTCCCTTTCCCTTATTATCTCTTGTCTCGTATTTCCTCTAAAACACTTCTTCCAAATACTAACAACCATTTCTGTAATCTCTGACGACGCTGTTGGATTGTGAACATGGTCTAACATCCGAAACATATGTAACCATACAGATAAAACGGTAATAGAAAATAAACCATATATATATATATATATATATATATATAAAGGTTATTTACAAGGATATGTTGTTATTGTTACTGATAATGTCCAAAATCACTTCTCTGCTTTTAGAATATCGAAATTTTGATGTATTTGATACTTTCCTGTCTTTAAATAATTAAGAATCTTTCGTTTTACTGATTATCTCGTTTCAGAAACACGAAGAGAAAACACAAAAACTCTGTTTCATAAGGAATAACAAAACAAAATCAATAAATTGTACGATCGTTTCGGAAACGATAGTTTTATTGTGATAGGCAGTGAGTCTTGAACAATAATTTTATGATAACTTAAACTCGTACATATCATCGCCGATGCTTTCATTTGGTAAATTTATCAGCGATGATACGTACGACTTTTAAGAGACGAAACATTAAAATATGCATACGCCTTAAATAAAACAAACTGCTAGGTTTATTGAATGTGTCTTTAATAAACACCCACCCGATATTTTTGCTGATTAGGAGACTTTTTTTCAAAAACTATGTCATAAAACTATTATTCAAGACTCACTTTCTATCACAATAAAAACATCGTTTCCGAAACGATCGTACAATTTAATGATTTTGTTTTGTTCTTCCTTATGAAACCGATTTTTTATTCTTAATGTTTATTATAAATTATCAAACGTCTTACTCAAAATCAAAATAGCTCTAGTACATATATGCATATCGAGCTTATTATATATCTACATTACACCGACCACTGTTTTATTTTCTTTTATTTTAAGTGTATTACTGAATTTACTAATACATTAAAATATACTCCACTCTTTAGACTCTTGTTCTAACCCCTAAATATATATATATATATATATATATATATATATATATATATATATATATATATATGGGGGGGGGAAACAATGTGTTATATTTACTAACATGCTTTCCTCTTAGGAAATGTGTAATCATCAAAAACTTATCGGTTAATGAGATATAATTTTGAAACGTATTCTTGGTCTTGCATATAATAAGTTCTACATTTTAAATTTAACCATTTCACATCATGAAATTTAAATTACTGGATTATGATTTTTTTGCTTAATTTGGTATATAAGCAATTTTTATTTAGCTGATAATGTTTTTATAAAATGAGACAGTTTCCAGGGAAGAGAAAAGGGCATCCTCCACTACGCTAATAAATCTATTTTGTATTCTTTCAAGGCAGGATAGGCTGATTTTAGCAATTCCTGTCCAGATGTGACATCAGTACACTATCTTTGGACGTACGTGGCTTTTATATAGATAGGGAATAGTATCAGCAGTGAAATATATTCGTGAACGGTAGAAGGGTCCAATCTTTTTCCCGGTGTGTACGTGTTCCATCTCAGATAAGAAGTAAAGGTCAAACCCAGAAGCTTATCAAAACATGGGACCTCCCCTAGACGAGAGCCATCCATTTCAATTGATGCAAGATAGGCATCATAAATGGTAGTGTCATCAGCATAGATGTCCAGGAATGATTTAATTTAACTATGTGTTTTTGGATATTATTGATGTGAGAGTTGGGCCCAGGACTTCAGCATTAATACTGCGGGCCTCTGATTTCTGCCCATCAATCATTTGCAAAGGATAGAAAAATAATTATAATAATTGTTTATTTATTTCCAAAATAGGAACTACAAAACTAAGGTATACAGTGAGAAAAACAAGGTACATAGCCAATAAAAAACAAATAAAATACAATCAATATTTAGTAAATGAGACCTTGCTTTCAATGACAGCTGCGTATGTCCGACATAAGAACAACTCATTTCTTGCCAATTAGCGATAATATCTTTACACCTTTCTTCTTGAGGTTTCACCCACACATCCTCCGTGTTATGAGGATTTCTTCCATATTTTTCACTCTTGAAGTCTTCCAAAAATGTTCTATTGGATCTAAGTCAGAACTTTGCGATGGCCAATCAATAATTTGGAAATCTTGCTCGCAAAGATAACTAATTACGACCTTTGCCTCGTGACATGGGACATTATCTTGCATAAGTATAGCCCTGTCGAAACCTGAATTCTGTATGATTGGAACAACATGATCTTGGAAAATGTGTTTATATATCTCACTGTTTACACGAGTTTGTAACCGGACAAAAGGCGTTGATCCTTACCTAGAAAAAATTCCAAAGACAATGACGCTTCCGCCCCCAAACTTGACAGTTTTCTTAATACGCTTTGCATTAAATAGTTCACCAATATGTCTCTTTACATTGTTTTTCTCTAATTTACAAATAAATCAAACATGCTTTCATCACTGAAAAATACGTTTGCCAATTTTCATATATCCAAATTACATACATGTTTGCAAACTCTAATCTCTTCTTATACTTCGAACTAACAAGTGCTTTCATCTGTGGGGGTCAATTAAACAGCCGTATTTCTTGCAATCGTATACAAACAGTATATCTTGAACTTTGGGTCAAGATCAATGTGTAGTATTTGGTTCTTCAGATGCTGCACTTCCCTTTCGGTTCTGTTTTTCGGAGGAGGATCAGTCCTTCACGACTGAGACAATTTTTTAATTTTTTTTACCTTTTCTCCACGTTAAAACATGACCCTGGTGTCTTACTCTGTCCCGTGGGGAGGCATAGTAAATAGGTACAAACAGTATATCTTGACACATTACCCCATGTGAAACGATTTATAAACCTTTTAATTTCTGTGCAAGACGTAAAACGGTCCTTTCATGACATACGCTGCATTATTCGATCTTCCCTTACCAATGATTTGCGAGGTGTGCCGGTTTTAAAAGCACTATTTTATCAGTATCATTCTAGGATGTAACAGCCCTCCTACAAACCTCTTGAAACGTAACACTTTCATTGAAATCTTTCTCATCGTTTGCTTTTTCTTGTGTAGCTTTACAATTGCCTGCCTCACAGTAAGTTTTTGGCGTTTCGCAATAGTGCCGCCGGATGCTATGTTTACAAATGACTAAGTAAGATGTATTCTTCAGAAGAAATCAGAACATTTGAATATAGCATACTGTTTACATTGTTTTCCCCTAATTTTATCCTATACTTTTGGACGTTCCTGTTTTGAAAATAAATAAATAATTGTTATAATTAGTTTTCTATCTTTCGCAAATGATTCAAATGTTCGTATGTTATTACGGATGATAACAAGAACCAGTTGTTTAAATTTCAGCTTCTAAGGTTTTTAAATGTTATTCAATAGTTTTGGACATTACTGTATTGTGTTATAAATAATTTCACCCAGAACTGATTATAATTTTGGGTTTCGATTTCCATTATAGCTGATGGAACTCCAGTGATCCATTTTTTTAATAAATAATTTTGTCAAGAATTCTTCATGAATATTGCTTTCGGTTTCGATTATAGCTGAAGGAACTCAAGCTGATGCACCCAAGTCATATGGATATATATATATATATATATATATATATATATATATATATATATATATATATATATATATATATATACATATATATATATATTAAATCGCAACTTTATAATATATAAATATAAATAGAACATTGCCTCTATAATAGTATATACGAAATCTGCAAGACTAAAAATATCATACTGGGTGACCAAAAAAACGGGACCCGTGTACACTTTATTAATGGGAGTGTGGACCCGTTTTTTGAGTCTACCTGTATTTAAGCGTACTTAACGACTTGGCTACGCCGGGCGTCCTTGCTGGCTTAGATGTATACTTTTTCAGGTTAAAAAAGAGTCACACTATTATCAGATCATCTCCATTTATGCCATGAATACCAACATCAATATATTACAACTGAATGAGTTTCCTGTGGAATCTCTACAGGTCCTGCTAATTGTGATTATTAGGATCTCGTTTCTGTTTTTGTATTGTTTTTACGGTAAAGCAATTATCTACCAAATTTATATAATAAAAATAAAATTCAATCAATTAAAGAAGAAAAACAACATAGTTAACGAAGCCCAGCGCCCTCTCAATGTTAAAAATAGTTTTGTAAATAGTAACATTATTATTTAGAAATTCGTTCGTAACAATTGGAGGAGACCATTGTTAATATTTTGTTCTTACATCGTTTTTTTCATTTGATCTACCAATCGTCGACCATTTTCAACTGTTTGTGGAAACATTTTAGAAGCATGCTGTCTATTAGCGAGGAACTGATAAATTTTGGCTTTGTTTAAAACAACATAAACTTTTGGTGGTTTTCAATTTGCAATACATTACAAGGAAAACATTTAAGAAAAAACTGTGCCTGGAAATTTCCCAGGGATTTAGATAATAATTTGAAAATTATCGAAAAAAACAAACTAATATCTAATGATATATTTATATATATTAAAAGCATTCGAGGCAGAAATCGAATCGGAATAGGAAATTTAGAACGGAATCGATAATTGGATCGGAATCAGGAAAAACTTTCAATCGTCCCACCACTAACATCAAAAAAAAAATAATAAAACGTAAACACTTAATTCTTTTAACTGACTGCCAGGAACGACTTCAATATTTATTTATCTTCCACCACGAACAGAAAAAAATCAATTCACTCATTAATATCAAGATCAAAGGAAAGTACCTCAAATTTAGTCACTGCAGATCTCAATGATAAAGTGCACGTATAAACTCATAATACAATGGAATCAATCCTTCAAACAGTCCAAGGGAAAAATTTTACGATTCCCCAGGATTATTTAAAACATAGGATTTTTCAGCAACATACACACGCACACACACACATACATACATACACACACACACACACACACATATATATATATATATATATATATATATATATGATGATTTTCTTTGGAAAAAGAAATCCTTCAGAGTGCTCAATTAAAAGGAAACTCCGACATGTAAGAGCGTATTTATATTTTGTGTACAGAAAGTTGTTGGATGAGACAAATCATTGGTGCCGTCGGTTTCAAGCCCGATAATAAGGGCCGTTTACGGTATCCTTATCAAGCTCTCTTCAGTCTATATTCGTCTCTCTAATAGGAAAAGTCCAACCAGATTGCAGATGTACACATTGTCATACTACCCCATTGCGACGTCAAAGGTGTATTCGGGGTTTGAATTTTGACCCAGGGTTTATCGTCAAAAAATAAAAGGGTCTGCCTTGCTTGTATGATTGTTTCCTTATCGAGCTCGCTTATCTTTCTATATTTTGATGCGAAGATCAATGATTTTTCTAGAATTTTCTTTTAAGCCAGTCCAGTACCGCGCTCGTATCTGCCCACAAATTAAGATTTGGTTTTCTTTTTTTATCTCTTTTACTATTTCTCTAATTATAGACTTGCTTGCTAGACCGATCTCGCTTTTAGCCGGGTTTATTAGCCTGCAGGTTGGCTTATTATTACAATTTCCTCTGCGGTTTTTAAAGTTATAAACACATTTTTCGTTGCTAACTTATTATCGTTATCAAACTCTGTGCAGCCTATATTCGCATCTCCTAACGAATATAGCCTGAAGAGAGCTTGATAAGGATATCTTAAATTGTCCTTATTATCGGACTCTAAACCGACGGTACCAATGATTTGTCTCATCTAACAACATCCTATACACAATATATATATATATATATATATATATATATATATGTATATATATATATATATATATATATATATATATATATCCTAGGCCTGCCTTTAATGTAAGATGTAAGATGTAATAAATAAATAAAACTGAGAAAAGCAAAGAGCATGTATTTAAAGCGATTTAAATATTATATTTTAATGTTGAGTTTAATATAATAATTGGCATGTTTAATATGATAATCGTAATACAGAATTTCCCAGTGCGTTTTACCTTTGACATGGAATCGACATTTTCTTAAACATAAATTTAGGGGTGCAACCATTTCCTGTTATAGACATATAGCGCAGCTTGTAAATATAAGTGTACTTGATTGAAAAACGAACTATTTTATAGAAGACATGATTGTATGTTTCACTGATGATTGGGTGAGACAGGCATAAAATAAAGTCACTTCGATAAGAAGAGCAAATGTTCAGCTGTCACTTATAATAGTTGAAATATTTAGAACACGTCAAGAAGAATTTTGTACGAAACTATTTCATTATAGAATAATTATTTATTCTAGACACAGGTGCAGATGTACACACACACACACACACGCGCGCGCAAACACACACACACACATATATATATATATATATATATATATATATATATATATATATATATTTATTTAAGGTTGTTATTTTTCAAATGTAGGGTAACCAGTGAAATATAATGAGTTCTACGCAAGAGTGTTCGATACAGAAGTAGAGCAAGTTGCCTGAAGACATCTCTAGTTAGTAAACTCTAGTAGACAGAAACATGCTCATTACTGTGCAGCAAAAAACTACTGCTTATATAAAGACAAATTATATATATATATATATATATATATATATATATATATATAACACTTCAGTCCGGTCTTTTCAGTTGGGCCCTATGAACTCTGCAGAACTGTATGTGCATATGCATTTATATATATACTGAGTCGGCTAAGTTCAACTCATTCAAATTTGACCTTTTTGAAGTAATATTTTCGGCCAAATAACTGATTGGAAATCCTGGTGCATGTCTGAATACTCTTTATGTAAAATTTCAAATGTTTAGACCCAATCTGGCTGAATAGTTTTCTAGAGACAGCAAGTCAATTGTTTTTAACCTTTTCAACTAGAAATTCGGCCCAAAACCGGTTAAAAAGCTGCCCTCGTTTTGAATACATTTTATGAAAAATTTCAAATGTGCAGACAAAAAATTGGCTAAATAATAAATAGCAGCGGTCAGATCTATTTTTAACTGATTCCAATTTGTACCCCCCTTAACATTTATTTTGGGGCTTAAATCGAATTAAAATGTAACCTAAATCTAAAATTTTAAGTGTGTTGATGCAAAATTGGCGAAGGAGGTTGGTACAGTTTGTAAAGGTTAAATCGTTGAACCTTGATTCGTAGACAGAAAAATTTCTGGTCGAGACACAATTTAAACTTTTTCCCAAATCCCAATGCCTTTATGCCAAATCTCGAGTCTGTAGATAAACAGTGACAGAGAAGTGCATAGAGGAATGTACACCGCAGACAGAAAGATCATACATTCATGACTAATTAATGTATTCACATAAAGTAATATACGAAGATATAATATCATGCATAAATTTTCAGTGTTTACTTCAACAGTGCTCAATATAACAGGTTGTCAGTTATGGAAATATGTATGTCAGTTGAGCTACACAGACTATTATACGAAAAGTAGTTATCGCGCATTTTTATATACGCACATTCTATTGAATTTTCTAATTTTCCAAACAGCTTGCTAGTTGCCACCGCACCTATCCTAATAAACCGTGGGTGGGCCTTTACAGGAATAAAGTACAGTTGACCTCGGGTTCACTCTTTCTTCTGCGTGTTATATGTAGAGTAGATATGCTTTCAACATGTCATTTTGTTTTTCGTTTTAACGTTATAGCACTTCTCTTTGGACGCGAGTGAAAAATATAGATGAAAATCTCACCATGAGTTCACCAAATCTTAGACAGAATGAGAGTGAATATTCTGAAGAATTTCTTAAAAAAAAGTAAAGTATATCAATATTTATACTTATACACGTACCGTAAAAAGAAGAATGGGCTTGGGGCATTTATTACTCTAATTAGCAACGAAGGAAAATAAATAATAAACAAATGCTCAACAAATAAATGTTACGAGCGGCAAGACACGTTTACATACCTGAATAAATTTATTTGTGATTAAACTTCTTTTAAATTGTATTTTTGTTTGAAAAAAAATTCGCGTCTTGTCTTTGAGTTTTAATTAAAAAAAAAGGTTTGCATAATAACCCCGGAAGAAGGGCTATTGATAATCGCTCATAATGAAAAATAAAAAAAAGAATGCTGATAGAAACACATAAATAAATGTAAACAGTCGATCGAAAATTCTATGCTCTAAGGGAGTTTTATTAAATGATCGAGTTTTCAGTGATTAAGTAAAAATAGGCCAGAATGAGTAGCATATGTCGTAAATTTTATGTGACAATCAGTTTCTCTACGCGAAGTTAAAATACTTGTTTTTTTAGGGATTTTTTTCGCCACAAATTCATTTAAAAATATAGAATCCCATTGTGCGGAATTGATTAAGCTAAAGGGAGTAATATATTTGTTGCTGCTATTATTATTTTGCGTAGGAGTATTAGTAGTAATAGTAGTAGGATATAATTATTTTTACTTTTATACTTACACAAATCAATCAATCGACCAAATGTGTATAATTGTGAGACAAATATATGGACAAAATGGGAAGCTAGAGAATAGTTAACAGAAATCCCTCCATTACGCTTTTTATATTCTTTAAGAATACGTTATGTAGAAACGCATTCTTCACATGTGACCGGCTTTCTTAATTATTATCTCCCTACACTGTTTTCTTATTTTGCATACCAATGGTCAGGTAATTTGAGGGAGGGGGGCTAGGCCAGCACGCTAAGAGGTTTGTACGCCAGTACGCCATATGTAAATCCGGCATTTGTGTTTAGTATTGGCAGCATTGAATGTGACCATCCATTTTTGTCCCCATTCCACTACAGATTTGAGGTCATCCTCTAGTGTTTTTTTGCCATTTCTTTAGATATGTGTTCATTTGTTTTCCTGTCGAGCCTCTTATAGTGTTTGGTGTCATCAGCATATATACCCATCCCAGAGGTAATTTTGTCGGGGAGGTCATTTATGAATATTAGGAACAATAGAGGTCCAGGTATAGACCCATGAGCCACACCCGCATTTAGATCATATTGTTTAGATGTACGGCCGTCAAGGACAACCTGGAATTTTATCTTATTTAAGAAGGATTTAATTATGTAAAGTATTCTACCTGTGATACCGTATGATCTAATTTTCCTGAGGAGACCCTCATGACATACCCTGTCAAAAGCCTTCGATATATCTAGAGCTACCGCTCTGCCCTTCCCCGCTTTGTCCAGTGAATGGTATATACGTTCAGAGATTACAGTGAGGATGTCAGCTGTGGAACGGGCTTGTCTTAATCCATATTGGCGGAAAGTGGGAGGGGGCTAATGGGGCGATAATTTGATAGATGAGTTCTTTCGCCAGAATTCTCGAATACTTGTACCAGAAGAGTAGTTTTCCAACAGCCCGGGAAGCAAAATTCATTAAGGCATCTGTTGTATAGTTTGGAGAGAACGGGAGCTTCTTCGTCTGAGCTCTTTTTTAATACCACAGCTGGGATAAGATCGGGTCTACATGCTTTTGAAGTGTCAAGGTTTTTTTTTTTATGACAGCATGCACCTGAGCAGGGGTGATTTTTAGATCGTCTAGCGTGGCGTCTATTTGCAAAGGAAAGTAAGGTAGGGGTTGGTTGGAAGGGTCCAGTGTGGAATTGAAGGCAAACCGATTGGCAAGCATGTTAGCCTTCTCGATTGCTGAGCTAACAACCTCGTGATTGTTGGATAGTGGGAGAATTGTCGATTGCCCATTATTTACTACACCGTTGTAGATTTTCCCGAAGTCTCGAGATCCTACTTTCTGTGCTTCGGTGCGTTTTTTGAATGTGTTCAGTAAATTCTCTCTCAGCTGTCGCTATTACTTTCTTAACGTTACTTCTAGCTTCTATATACTTCTGTCTGCTTGAACTAGACTTATGTCAGTTAAATCTGCCGTATGCATGTTGACTTTGAGCACTGGCAGTTGCGCAAGTAGAAGTAAACCATTGGTGAGTGCGAGGCTTGCTCTTAATATTCCGCATGGGAACATTTTCTTCAATTGCCGTTTTGAATCATTCAGTTGTCTAATTTGCACATTATTCAGCAGGAAGAGAAAAATATTTCCCCATAGTGCATCTCTGATAAGATCTCTGATGGCTTCCCAGTCAGCCTTTTTTAAATATCTCGTTGTTCTCGCAAAACAATGCGAGAAGTTGTTGTTGAAATCAAGGTCCACCAGTTAACAGTCGTTTGCCATTTGAAAGTAAATACGGAAGTAAAAAATTGAGATAAATGAGTGCCGCACGAATTGGATGATAATTTAAAAAAAAATCGTCGTTTACAGGTGGTTTCTATGCTCGTTCTGCGCAACACCAACGACCTATTTCTTGAGCGGATTGTGACATGTGATGAGAAAGGACTCCTCTATAACATCGCCAACGTTCAGCAGAGTAGTTCGATTCCGGAGGAGTTACACAACACTTTTCGAAGCGTAAAATTCACCAAAAATGTTTATGCTGATTTTTGTGTGGTCCACGGCTTGTTTCATCAACCAAAGGTTCCTTAATCCGGGGGGAACGATTAAAGCGGAGAAGTGCACCCGACAAATTGACGAAATGCCCAAAAAGCTTCAACGTATGTGTCTGAGATTACATAATATGAAGGCACAAATTTCTCCCATGGCAACGCTTTGAAGTCAAACGTTGAAATAGGGTATTATTGTTTCACCTACATAATAGATATGTGAACGTAAAAACAAAATATTCATAATTTACTAACGGCAAACGAAAATAGCATTGTCAATATATTTGCATTTATTACTTTCATCATATATTGCTTTGGTTTTGATACCCCCAAATTCTAAGCTATCTCTTTACAAGTCTTCCTTTTCATAATCTATCATAATTCCATACATCAGAGTCCATTTTCTGTAGGATGTTTTTGAGCCCAGTCGACGACGGGTACTTTTGCTAGTATATATATATATATATATATATATATATATATATATATATATATATATATATATACATATATATATATATATATATATATATATATATATATATACATATATATATATATGCCGCTCTTCATTTACGGGGTATCACACTGGTCACAGGGAAAATTATTTCCAACTAGCATGTAGCTAAAAATGCCCGTTCGTATAAATTATTGAATTCGTTCGAAGAGTATCTCTAACAAAAAACAAATAAAAACATATATATATATATATATATATATATATATATATATATATATATGTATATGCATATGTATATGTATAGGTAAGCATATATGTATATACGCATATTTATATATACGCATATATATGCACATATAAATGTGTACACACACACATATATATATGTGTATATATATATATATATATATATATATATATATATATATATATATATATATATACATATATAGAGAGAGAGAGGGAGAGAGATGCTTATATGTAATTATACTGAGTTCGTGAAATTCAGTAAATTTGCATATACAAATGAGCTTTAAGCAAAAAATGATTGACTTAAAGTTTTATAATTGAGCATTAATATACTCTGTGAGCAAAAACAAGACTTCAAAACAAAGTGTTGGTGGCAGCAAAAAGTGTATTTCAATTTACATTACAATTGTTTCCATGTCCAGTTCGACAATTTCAAGCATTATGTCGTTTGAAAATTTACCAAACCAGCATTTCTTCAGCATTTGTTCAGACTTTATAAATAAGAACACTTTTGACAATGGAGCATTTTTTGAAGAGAAGGAAGAGAGGTGAACTCCCTAACTAGAAAGGCATGCGAGAAATGCCTTTCTCGCATGCCTTTCTAGCTAGGGATTTCCCCTTCCTTCTAAAGTGATTAGGGTATTCGCGGACTTCTCGACCGGAGTTAATGCGGCGCTCAATGACCATCACTAATCACTACCAAATCCAGACGAACTATTCGCTAAGTTAAATGGCGGAATGTTTTTTTCCAAAATAGACTTAAGCGAGGCCTACCTACAAATAGCAGTAGAGGAAGATAACTCGAATCTTTTGTGTATCTCAACGCGCAAAGGACTTTATAAATTCAATAGATAAGTATTTGGTATAAAAGTAGCACCTGTAATTTTCCAACAGGTAATTTGTACTTTGCTTAGTGGTTTGGGTTTTGCAATAGGCTATCTGGACGATATTCTTATGCGTAGTCAAAATGTTGAACAACACAGAGATCATGTATTTCAAGTGTTTGACAGAATAAAAGAATACGGCTTTACATTGAAGGAAACAAACTAGAAGGAAGTAAATACCTGGGCCATATCATAGATAAGGACGGAAGGAAACCCGATCCAGACAGGTCCACATCGAAAAAAACATGCCAAAACCTCGTGAACTACTGTAAAACGTTCATTAAGAACATGCACGAATTGCGTGCGCCATTGACTGTACTATTAAAAACGGACAAAAAATGGGACTGGGTGCCTGAGTGCCAGGCAGCGTTTAAGAAATTAAAAGATGTATTAACGTCAGATTTATCCCTGACTAATTCCAATACGGAACAAGAGATTATAGTCGCAACTGACCAAGTTCTTATGGAATCGGGGCGTGCATTCTACGCAAGATACTTGATGGGTCAACTAAGCCGATTGTCTATGCGTCATGAAATTTACTTCCTGCCGAGAAGAATTACGCCCAAATCGAAAAGGAAGCACTGGAGATCATATGTGGTGTTGCAAAATCCACCGATATTTACACGGTCGAAAATTTTAATTACACACTATTCATAAGCCGCTTATAACAATCTTTGGCTCTGAAAAAGGTCTGCCAACTTACACAGCTAACAGACTGCAAGATGGGGGGACCATTCTACTGAATTACGATTTCAGTATTGAATTTCTTACATCTGCGAATTTAAGTCACCCAGATGTATTGTCGCGATTAATCCCGAAATGGAACTGCTGGAAGGAACAGTAATAGTGCCAGTCCAACATAAGAAGGACTATACACAAATACTATGTAATACGATCAAGGAACTACCAGTAATTTTGGAAGATATAATAACGGATGCTGAAGGAGATAATTTCATCAAAGAAATGAAACAAAAATAAAATCGGATGAATCGTCGGCGGAAGCTTATTCTATTTGCAATGAGGTACTTTTGTACCGAGAAAGTTAAATTTCTGGGATATCTACGCATCCAAAACCTACACAAAGTACTACAAACACAACCTGAAAACAGAAACGACCCCGACTTCATTGAAAATAACGCAACTGTCTTTGCGGAATTAATACAGTGTTTAGATGACCGAAGTCTATCACTGGTAATGAGAGAAGCCCTGGACGACGGCTGCAAAGCATTAAACATATTGAGAGAGCATTATTTATCGAAAGGAAAACCCAAATTTATTTCTTTATACACTGAACTGACCTCTCTAAAACGAATGGAAGCCTAAACTATTACTGATTATATTATAAGAGCCGAGACAACTGCAAATCCTTTAAAAATAACTGGTTAAATTATAAGTGACAGTCTGTTAATTTCCATGATCCTTAAGGGATTACACGGTGATTACAAGCCATTTACCACCGTGATAACCCAGAAATAAAAACCCATAACTTTTAGCCAATTCAAGGTAACACTCAGAAGTTACGAAGAAACTGAGAAAATTATCACAGAAAAAAACGAATCCACAAATATCATGAAATTTAAAAATACACACATAAAAACACCAAAATCAAATTATACCAGTCAAAAATGCCAAAACATCCTATCAATGGTGCATTGTGACTTGAACGGTCCCGTAGAACCGATGGCCAGAGAACATTATAGATATGTGTTGAATTTCGTAGATGACCATTCAGGTTTAATAATGGTTTACTTTTTAAAGAACAAATCTGATACCATGCTAGCAACTAAGAAATATCTAGCCGACATGGCCCCCTACGGTGAAATCAAGTGTGTTCGCTCTGACAACGGTACAGAATTCACCAATAAAGACTTTGAACTTTTACTAATGAACCATCATATCAGGCATGAAACATCAGCTCCTAGATCGCCACACCAAAACGGGACTGCTGAACGTGCGTGGCGGACACTTTTTGACATGGCAAGATGCCTACTCATTGAATCAAAACACCCTAAAAACCTCTGGACGTATGCACTTATGGTGACAGCCTATATACGCAACAGGTGCTTTAACAAAACACTATCTAAAACCCCATATGAATCTTTCCGAGGTAAAAAAAAAAACAAATTTAAGCTGAATGCATATATTTGGTTCAACTTGCTTCGCATATATGGAGAAAAAAGTAACTTGAATATTAAAGCCGACAGAGGTATATTTCTTGGATACGATAAAAACAGTCCAGCCAATTTAATATTTTTCCTCGAAAAAAATAAAATAAAAAGAATCCGGTGTGTAAAATTCAGACACGTTTAATTTTACAGACAAAAACCTGTCATATGAAGAGGATGAAATTCTATTACCTCAAATAATTAGAACAAACGAAAACAATAAAAATGACGGACACGAGAGTGTCCATAGTGATGATGATGATGATGATGATGATGATGATGATGATGATGATGATGATGATGAAGTCGAAAGATATCCCCAAAAAATAGAAGACGGTCCGATTGTTTTGTGGTCGACAATATAAAAGATTATCAAATCGACTATTGCTATTCAATGGGAAATGCGCCAAAAAGCTTCAACGAAGCAATTAATTCAGAACATTGTGATGAATGGAAAATTGCCATGAAAAAAGAAATAGATGCCTTAACCGAAAATGATACCTATACGGTAGTGCCTCTCCCAAGAGATAAACACGTTATTTCTACCAGATGGGTATTTACAAAATAGAGTACAGCCTCAGGCGTAGAACAGTACAAAGCAAGATGTGTTGCTAAGTGGTGCTCTCAGATTTACGGTAAAGAAGACTTTTCTACGTTTTCGCCGACCACAAACCTAACGACAATCAGAATTTTACTGCAAGTCGCATCACAATATCACCTAAACATCCATCAAATGGACGTAAAAAATGCTTATTTGAATGCCCCAATAGACTGTGAAATTTATATTACCCCTCCAAAGGGAGTTATAATGAAAAATAAAAATAGCGTGTGACGACTTAACAAGTCATTATATGGTCTAAAGCAGATTGCTCAGTGTTGGAACACAGTATTCCATGATTATATTATTAAACAACAATTAAGACAATGCGCTCTAGACCCCTGTTTATATACCCAACACAAAGACGATAAACTACTGATTTTGATTTTGTGGGTCGATGATATTGTAATCGCATCAAATTGTGACATAATGTTAACTGATGTTAAGAACAAATTAAGTAAAAGATTCAAAATGACCGATCTTGGCAAAATATCCCGGATTCTGGGGATAGAGTTTACTCAAAGCAAAAGACTTGTTACGATGACTCAATGGAGATATATCGACAAAATACTATCAAAATTTGGAATGGGAGAGTGCAAGAAACGCTCTACACCGGTCGAAAATGATATTAATAAAAATATACACGGATAAAGCTACAACGTTTTTTCTCAAACTTGGTGGTGAATTCGACTGAATATTTTTTTCTTTCACTGCCCTGTATGTATATAGATTTCTATATATTAACAATACAGCCCAGCGAAGGTCCACTTATGAGAAGGCGCTTACTTTTTTGCATGAATATCAGCGGAAAACCCTAGGCGTAATGCTAAGAGTATATAGATTTCTATATATATAAAAAAATGTATCCTGGAAAAGATGTTAAACTGTATCAATTTTATTTGTATTAACACTTTAACCTTCTAATACTTTTGCTTAGAAAAAAAATCTTTGAAATTTTCCTTTTTGACATTTGAACACAATTAAACATGGCGTCTTTCTAAATGCTAAAATTCTAAGATCCAAATGATTTCTAATTTTGTTAAGTCTAAGTAAATATAAATATATATATTTATTTTTGAGCACAACAAACAAAGGGATTCCCTATTATAAAAAAGGGAGGATGTTGCAATATTTTGGACTGCTAATCACACAGTTGGGCGATTCTATTTATAAACGATGCTGCTAAGAACTGACGAATCAAATTAATTCACGTTCTGCTACCAAACAATCAGAAACCAGAATTGCTTCATAAATATTAAACCTTTTCTGGAGCAATTTAACATGTTCTTTCCCGGGTTTCGACACGTTAAGAATATTTTGTTCTCTGGAACCGTCTACTACAAACAAGTCACCTCCCAGGACCTGTGTGTAACAGCGAACCATCTGAAACGGTTCTGAAAGTCAAAATGGCTTACACTTCTAGACCCGCTAAGTAACATACAGATATATATGCGTGAAGTCGCCAAGCTAATCAAGAAGCTTGATTTAAGTAAAGCAACTGGCCTTGATGGCATTCCAATTATAGTGGTAAAAAAGCTTCAAGCAGAACTTGATCCTTTTATTTACAAAACTGTATGAGCGTTGCCTAAGGGAGAAGTCCTTTCAAACACTCTGGAAAGCATCATCAGTATACCCTGTATTTAAGAATTCAGGTGATAAGTCATCTCCCTCTCAGTATAGACGAATTAGTCTCCTGTGTGTCATGAGTAAGTTACTGGAACCATATTAAATAATAATCAAACACATCAGCAAAAATAACATTCATAGTGACACGCAATGTGGTGTCCGTTCTGCTAAATGTAGGGCAGATGTGCTAACGGTTATATCTTCTAGGATTAGCGAATCTCTAGACAAAGGCTTCATCTCTAGGGCAATTCGTCTTGGCATATCAAAGGTATTCGATAAGGTATGGCATAAAGGCCTACTTCACCAGATTTCCAGCTACGGTATAACTGGAAATGTTTTCTTAATCATTAAATCATTTCTTTCTGATAGACACAAATGTGTAGTGGTTTATGGGCAGAAATAAGGGACCCGCAGTATTAATGATGGAGTCTCTCAGGGGTCCATCCTGGACCCAACTCGTTTCCTTATTTACATCAATGATCTCCCAAAACACACACTTCCATCATTCGTTCACACCTATGCTGATGAAACAACTATCTAGGGCAATACACCAAAGGCCGTAAATGGCAAAGTTCTCTCTGATTCTCTCTCCTCTGATTCTGAGCACGTGGTATAGCGAGAAAGGGGTCGCTGGTTACCTTTAATGCTTCTAACACCAAGCTACTACCTTTACTGTAACGCCTCCTTTGAAATTAAAGTTGAATTTTGGGAATAAGAAGTTCGCCGATCCTTACTGACTTCGTGTTGCATTTCTGGATACGGGTCCGTTCGGACATGCTTCATTTCTAGATACGGGTTCATTCGGACATGCTGCCTGGGAGGACGCTGGGTGCGTGTGGATAACTCCCTGTAGTATTAATCGTCCATAAGGAGACACATGTTGAAATTGAGGTCCTTGTTGCACGAGCGTGTCTGCGTCACACGGAGAAAGAGTTATCATGAGAACGTGTTTTGAAATATCGAAAGGAATTCGATAAATTAGGGGGCATATCTAGCTTCCTGCAGTTTTGTTTATTATTTTGATTACCCATGAGGGTACGGAGTAATTTTAGTGAAGCTGAAGTGGTTGTTCAAACAGCCTGTGACAAAAAGGTGGTTGATATTTTGTAAATAGTTGTGTACTGACAGACGGAATTTTCCTCGCTTTGTTCCGAGCGTGATCGTGATCAAGCTGGTGTATCTGTGGAGACCAGGAGAGATGGTCTGTTAGCAGCGCGGCGAGCGGTAGCTGGCAGAAGGAGGGAAATGTGTAACGCGACGTGAACAGAATCGCGAATTGTTAACGCTCGGTGGCCCTGAGCACCCCGTTCGCTCTGCTTGTGGTTATGAAAAAAATAGCACTGATGAACGCTCCGCCTGGAGGACGGTTGGGGAGATCGATGAATGTCAGTCATAGCTGCGTTAATGAATACAAGAAATATTAGGAGGAATAGGATAATATATCCGAATATTACATTCTTGTAGGATAAAACATTCGTGTATGTGGTTGAATTATCGAAGAGGATTCGATAGAACGAAGAACCAAATGTAAGGTTTATCAAGTTGTATCCTATCCACTGGCTGAATACAAGTTAGGGTGTGTAGCCCGTTACAGTGTAGAGTCAGAGTATGTAGCATTTAATATGGCAAGAGGCAGATTCATGCTGTTTAATCAGCGAGAGGTAGGAATATGCCCAAAATAATGGAATTTGCCGGTCACAGAGTTCAGTGTATCACATTGAAGATCATGAGTTGTGTGTGTTGGGATTATTTCAGGGGAATGAGAGAGTGATAAATAGCGTCTGCAAGGTTGTGGTGGCAAGTGATGGTCTTTTGCCACTGGCTATACGGGTAGCTGATGGCACCTGGTTGGTATCCACGCAACAGAAGATGGAATTGTCTAAGGTATACGGAAACGTGAGTGCTCGGATAACCAAGGTGGGACCACCTTTAACTATGGTAGAACTGGACAGCAGTTCTGAAGCCCGGGGAAAGGGCATAAGTTTACCTGCATATTATCAGGTTGAGGAACGGTATTTGCTAAAAGCACCTGAGGTAGAGTGGGAGAATGACCAATTGACCTCTGGGAAGCGCTGATCCATCGTTCACCGCCACATACCCGACTTAGGCTACCAAAAGCCATAGGAGGAGTAAGATAGATGGATTCGGGTGAATTACAGGCCCGACTAAACGGTCTGGAGAGTACAGAAGCTAGGGATAGGCTTCATAAGGTAGTGGTTACATGAGCAGAAGTGAGCATGCTAGTTACGATAATTGTGCTGCTGTTGGTGGTTGTAAGGTGCGAGAAGAGAGCGAAGATAAGAGGAAGGCAGGGTGACGAGCATCTCGAAGCCAATTGCATAGGTGGCAGAGGAGGGAAAAGTCCTGGTTCGAGACCGCCTGTGGTTCTGGAAAATGCAGCTGCTGGTGCTAACGAAAACGAGATGCAACCTGAACACTTCCCTAATGCTGAAATCCAGAGGAACTTAAAACGACTTGAAGATCTTCTTTTCTTTTATTTTATTTTCTCTCTGTTTTATCTAATATTCTTGCAGGGCGCTGAGCTGAGAACCGTCGAAAGAAAATTCCTAACGATACCTTGAATGACCCTGTATTGAGGCGAGAAGAAGTCCTCGGTGAAAGAAAATCTTACAAGATGCTTATGAAAGAAGACTTGAACTGTGAAATGAAAGGTGAAGGTTCAACTATAACTGCTTAAGGAGAAAAGATTCCCCTAGCTCAATAAAAAGCGGGTCCTTTGAGAAACCTGATTAGGGCTGCATACCCTATCTTGCGAGACTGTGCTGTTGATAGTAGCGAAGTGACAGAAAAAACACCTAGAAAAAAAAAACTCTTGAAAATTGTGACTGTGACTCTGTGGAAAAAAAAACTATGATAAAATTGATGAGAAGAAATTGGCAAAAAAGGGAATAACTCTTATAAATACTTGAAAAAAAAGTCGAGTAATGTTATTTGAAAAAAAGAGGGGACAAATCTTTTAAACAAGGGAAGTAGCACTTAGGAGTAATTGATACACTTAATCCATTTTATGCAGTAACAATTTTTAATGATTATCTTATCTTTGAATTGTTAATGTCAATTGAAAAAAAGAATATATAACCAAAGAAAAAATGTTGTATGTGAAAAAAAATTAAATTATATTAGTCCTGACGAACTTTGAACATTTTCCATTTTTGGTGATTTTACGAAATGTTTTAGTTTAATTTCTTATGAACTTTTGAATAAAAAGAGAACCTTGCATAAAAAGGGTGGATATGGGACTGTGTGCATGTTGTTTTGTTAACGGATAATTTGAGGATGGAAAGAGGGGTCTGCGAAAACAATTCTGATGGCGAACTGTAAAAAGGGATGGAGTAGTCTGATAAGGAATTCGACTCCATTGGTTCTACGAAGCAATACAGTCTAATGGGGGTGAATATAACCTAATTCTCCATTGAGGAGCGTTAGAACTACGCTGAGGTAGCTTTGTATTCCCGGGTGACGTCGGATAACCCAAGAATTTAAGATAGTGAATATAAATATACATATTTTATTTCATGTTCAACAGATATTGTTTGAAAATCAGAGAAATATTTTTTACGGCTAAAAGTTGACGACAGGAAATTTCACTTAGAACCTTGTCTGGCCTTAAGTGAACCCAGGCTCGGATGTCAGAATTGACATCTGGCCTTTAAAATGGTGAGAGAATTTCAGGTGTGGGAACAGTGCCCCCAGTGACCTGCGGCTTAGGAGTTCGTGGAGATTTCGTGGCGAAATCTTATTGGCCTGGGAGAATTTACACCCCCATCCACTTACCTTACTATATATACGACGGTCGTGCGAAAATTAGACATAATTGAGTTGCAGTGAGAGAGAGCCCCTGCCCACCTCATCCATCCGTCGGTGCCTGTCTGTGAAGACAGTTGAGACTTTTAAAATAACTTACAATATCTGAATGAGATGTGTAAAAACATTTTGCACATAATTTTATGATAATTAAGCTTTTGTAGATAGACTACAATCGTTTGTCTTTCTTCCTGGCCGCCGCTTCGATGTTCAGTACATATCTCACTAAATGTAATAAAATTATTTTATATTACAATTCATTGAAACTATACTCTTAGCATACCGTATAAATACTAATTGGTAGCATAACGATTACCTACTCATTACTTATTAGTCGATAATATAATTTTCTTTATTCATATCTATCTATTTATTGTTACTACACATGGCAGAGGATAAAGTTTTAGTTAAACATTAATAATCATAATCCGAGAAATACCACAATACATTCGGATATTATGTGAGTCGATGTTTAATGACAATCCTTTAACCTATCTATCATTTTTCTATGACTGTCATCTTTAAGTCTGATAAGACTATCGTTAAAATAAAACCTATAATTATTTTTTGCCAAACATTCACGAGACGTCGAAGTTTCGGATCCGCCATTCCTTTATAAATAATAAACATGTTTGGTTTTATCCTGAGGTGATTTAATGAAACTGAGTACAAACAATGAAACATACAACAAAGGTTCCAAATAATAATACCTTAGCTTTTCTACCCCAACTAAATCGTATTGTGATGATAGATAAACTTACGCATTAATTCATGATTTAAACATCCATTTCTATTTAGCATATATAAAATTTGTGAGACTGCAAGAAAACTCCCTTCTCATTGATGTTTGTCAGAAGTATAAATGCCGTATGCATTTCTAGAAAGCTTGAGAAAAATGTTTAAAATAAAGTCTAGAAGAGAGAATGTTGCGCGTTTTGATAGTAGCAATCGTGTCTTCTTAATTTTCAACATCAATAGTAAAAAGGAGGGTATAACATCGTATTAGAAGTAGGGTTGAACACCAATGCACATTCGTCGTTCATGGCTACCAAAAAAGCTATGGCTATTATGTAAAAACATTAAACCTTTACAACAAATACAAGTTAATTACGGCCCTGTCGGTGGGGCATTAGAATACACCGACTGTCACCCTGCAGAGGGTAAAATTCCTTCAATGGGTTCCTGGATATGACCTTAGAATATATCCAGTGGTGAGGCCCCAGCTTGTGGGCTTTGGAGAGTGTGGATTCACCCTTTAATTAGCATTGCTCCCAGGTCCACTCTGACCCGGGTTAAATAGGAACCGACTTGAAAACATCAAATATATTCCATTAAAATTTTTTTTCTTCAAAATCTTTGGATTCGGCATTAAATAACCCGAAAAGGGTTGAAAAGCCGTAAAACAAAAACAACCAACCAACCAACAAGCTAATTAATACCACTATAATCTTCGTAGTCCCTAAAATTTGGGTACGAAATAGGAGATGGTGCATTCGAAACGACCCTCATATATATATATATATATATATATATATATATATATATATATATATATCCTAGCTGTACCCGGCCACGCGTTGCTGTGGCTCAGTTCGTTAAAATGGAACACATGTGAAAGTAGAGAAAAGTTTGATTCTTTTTTTTCAAGAAAATGTACAAATTATTTATTTTTTTAACAGATGTTAAGAAAATAAACAGAAAAATACTTCCATCATTAATTATGAAAAAAAATAAATAAAATGTTGATTTAGTGTTTCAATATGCTTATAAATTACGATAAAACTTGCTGAGTATGCACTGTTTTACAGTTGTTGTAAAAATGGAAGGGAGACTTAAATTTCACTTCATTTTAATATTTATTAATTTTTTTAATTCTGCCCCCCAAACGAATATAATCAAAACAGTAACATTCAACAATTGTACTTTATGTATATAAAATCCAAAATATTTATTAAATTTTTTTTTTTAAAGTTAATAACGAAAGGGAAATAATTCCATTTTTTAAACGAAAAAGTCAGTTTACCTAACTTACTGTATTAATGCTATTTTTTAAGCAAAAAAAAAGAGGTAAATATCCAGATACGCTACTACAGAACACCGACCACTCTAATTTGTTTTTGTATAGGAAATTGAGGTCGCTGACAACGAATCTGATAGTCAAACTTGGGGCAAATTTACCGTTTGCATGGTATTTACCCCTGAACCCACGAACTTCTTTCCACCATTTTGCAGCTTCCGTTTATGCTACGCGCATGCACGCTGTAGCATAAACGACGGCTTTACCAAGCAAACTACGTTGGGGGAGGGGATTTTTTTTTCCAGGACATAGAATTTTCTAATTTTCATAAATACATTATAGCGCTTTTTGGGTGGAATATTTAAAATTAGCTGAAACAGAAATAAAATAAGAGAAAGAAAGCACACCAAGTTGGAGTAGGGGGGGTAATTTATCTGTTTTTTTTTTACCTGGAACATCGAATTTTCAAATTTTCCGTAAGTAACGCACCGACATTTACCAATTAGAACCAACATCACATTCCTCCCCCCCAACAAATTTGAGTGGTCGGTGGGGTTTGTATTACTGTACACATAGATTCGAAAAAGTTGTCAAAATACAAATATATAACAAATAAATGTTATCAAAAGCAAGATAAGTTACTTTTCTACCAAACTGGATATATGTTTCGTGTTTTTATTTAATGTAACATGTTTATTCAGCTCGAAAACCATACAGTGTTTACCGATGTATTGGAAAATTCAAGATGGCATCTGATTCTCTCTTTAACACGGTAGGTTTGGGAAAATGTGTTATAAATAAAAACCCAGATAAAATACTGTTAAAACTCGCTCAATATATGTTACCGTGACATAGGTTGACATATATTCGGCGGGGTTTTAATAGTATTTTGTATAGTTTTTTTTTATTTATAACACCTTTTCCCAAACTTACCGTGTTAAAGAGAGAATTAGACGCCATCTTGAATTTTCCAAGTCATCGGTAAACACTGTATGTTTTTCGAGCTGAATAAATATGACGGGTTTGTATTACTGTACATTCGAAGAAGTTATCAAAAAACAAATATATAACAAATAAATATTATCAAAAGCAAGATAAGATACTTTTCTACCTAACTGGATATATTTTTCGTGTTTTTATTCAATGTAACATGTTTATCCAGCTCGAAAACCATACAGAGTTTACCGATGTATTGGAACATTCAAGATGGAGTCTGATTCTCACTTTAACACGGTAAGTTTGGGAAAAGATGTTATAAATAAAAAACGGATAAAATACTGTTAAAAACTCGCTCAATACATGTTACTGTGGCATAGGTTGACATATATTCGGCGGGTTTTTAATATTATTTTGTATAGTTTTTTATTTATAACACCTTTTTCCAAACTTACGGTGTTAAAGAGGGTGTGAGACGCCATCTTGAATTTTCGAATACATCGGTAAACCCTATGTTTTTCGAGCTGAATAAATATGTTACATTGAATAAAAACACGAAAAATATATCCAGTTTGGCAGAAACGTAACTTATCTTGGCTTTGATAACATTTATTTGTTATATATTTGTTTTTTGACAACTTTTTCGAATCTATGTGTACAGTAATACAAACCCGTATTTTGTATTGTTTTTTTATTTATAACACCTTTTTCCAAACTTACGGTGTTAAAGAGGGTGTGAGACGCCATCTTGAATTTTCAAATACATCGGTAAACACTGTATGTTTTTCGAGCTGAATAAATATGTTACATTGAATAAAAACACGAAAATATATCCAGTTTGGCAGAAAAGTATCTTATCTTGCCTTTGACAACATTTATTTGTTATATATTTGTTACCCCCCCCCCAAAAAAAAAAACAAATTAGAGTGGTCGGTGTTCTGTAATAGCGTATCTGGATATTTACCAAAAAAAATATTTAGGTTTGGCTATAAATTCCTAAACTCATTTCACCCTAAATAATTTAGGTGACTGAAATAGGAATCTAATTGAATCTTTAATTTCCTGAATAGTATCCGATAATTCATTTTTCTTCGAGTTATATCGAACACATAAATACGGACTTTAGGGTTTTTTTTCGTAACGTTACTGTAAAAATTATTTTTTTGTTACAAATTACGATGCTTTAAAAAAAGCAAAAATAAATTCTTGCGTTTTTTATTTACTACTGAAAACCATAACTTTAGTAAAGGTATTTTTTAAACAAAATAAGTAAAAATAATCAGTTCATTATATTCTGCGATCATTATTTTAAAAATACTGCGATTTTCATTAAAATTCGTTAATTTCCTGATTTTTGGTGAATTTTTAAGAAAAGGGAGGAGTCAAAATGTATATACACGTTGAGCGTCGTCATTTATTTTGAGACCACGTGTGATAGCTGTATCAGAATTTTTTGTAGGAATTTTTGACACCCCTAACACGAATAAAATATAAAAGTCTCGTAGTTTCTCTGTTAAAAGTGTTTTTTTTATGGATTATACTTCCAAAATAAACTATTAAAGTTGTTTTAAAAGTAATAGAAATATATTTTTTTAAAAACAGTAATGAATTTTCCGAACTCAATATATTTCAATTTTTAAACTTTAAAAAGCTATCCAAATTTTTCTATTGATTCTTTTTTTACGATATTTTCAGGGTCAATGTGAAATTTTATGTTCATTCCAATAAATAGAATATAGGATTTTAGACAAACGTTTTTTTTTTAATTCACGCCCCCCATTTTCAAGTTTCTATTAAAAAGTAAATAATTAATTTACTCACCGAAAAGCAAATAATTAATTCACTCACAAATTGAAGAGAAAAGGTCAATAAATAATATATTCAAATTTAAAACAAAAAAGTAGTGTTTTTTTTTTTAGAATTTTACCTGTAAAGTTTGAAGTTTAAAACCTTTTTTTAAACCACGTTATATGTTTTTTTTTGTTTTTGTTTTTTGTGAAACCTTGGTCCTTGCTCCTTTAATTAAAAAAAATTAGGGGTTGAATTACATTTTTCGAGGAGTTATAAGCTTGGAAATATGGGGTGGAATTATTCACTATTTTCACGAAATTTCTGATACACCTACACGTGTGGTTAATTTAATATATCCAGTTTAATAGAACAGTAACTTATCTTGCCTTTGATAACATTTATTTGTTATATATTTGTTTTTTGACAGCTTTTTCGAAGCTATGTGTACAGTAATACAAACCCAAACTTCGGAGGTTGGAATCCCCCCCACCTAAAATGTACTTGGAAAAATCGATTTTATAGTGAGATTTAAGAATGGTTACTTGAAAAAAAAGGTGAAAAACAAAACAAATAATCAATAAATAATTGTTACCAAAGGCAATAAATGCTACTTTTTTTTTTACTTACATTGAATATTATCAAGCGCTTTTCTTTATTTTTTTATAATCTAATGCGGGTGTGTGGGTGGCAAATACCTCCAGAGTTTCTAGAATTCCCCGCTAGATTGTAACCGAAATCTCCAGATATGCAGGAAACCGCTAAATTGTAACACTGGTCACGTGACGGAAGCGGTAATAAATAATTGTTCCTACATAAAAAATGGCCTCTCTGTACAAATGAATCCACCTATTTATCATAGAAAAATTAAGTATAATGTTATAATTAAAAAGAAATATAAAAAACACACATGGATATAGTAAACACATTATACTAAAACGTGGAAGCCATCCGTCCAATGGGTTTTAGACAATTAATTCCGAACGAACCAACATTTACATTTATATATACATATATATATATATATATATATATATATATATATATATATATGCATTTATATATATATGCATTTATATATATATATATATGTACATTTATATATATATATATATATATATATATATATATATATATATATATGTATGTATGTATGTATGGTAATTTATAAACTGTATATGGCGATTAAGCAACACTGAATATTCCGCGTTTCATCCACTCGAGGATTCATCAGGCTTATGCGCATAAGGCTGACGAATGCTCGATTACATGAAACGTCGAATATTCAGTGTAGCTTAATCGCCATATAAAGTTTATAAATTACTAACTAGCTCTACCTACGTATTGAGCACTTTTAAAGTAAATACTTCAAATTCACGCATAAATTTATAATTTCGTATATTAATTTCATGTGATTGAATGAAGTAAGCATATATATATATATATATATATGTATATATATATATATATATATATATATATATATATATATATATATATATATATATATATATATATATATATATATACTAGCAAATTAGCCCCGCGTTGACCGGGTGTTTGGAGGTTTTGGTTGAGCAAAAAAAAAACGGTAAGTGTTTTTCTTTTTTTTGTTTTTTTGTTTTTTTTGAGTTGGACCCTACTATTACCCCTTAACATTTATCCTTTCGGGCTCAAATCAGGTTATTAATTTAGATGCCTGTCCAGTAAAACTATATAAAACATATCAAATGTTTAAACCCAAAATTGTCGAATGAGTTTGACAGAGGTCTCATAGGACAGATTGTTGAACTTTAAATCCTTAATTAATAAAATTTCTGGCCGAAAATGAGTCACAAATATTTTCCCAAATCTTAGTACCTTGTATATAGCATTTCGAGTGTGTAGATTTTAACTAATATATATATATATATATATATATATATATATATATATATATATATATATATATATATATATATATATGTATATATAATATATATATATATATATATATATATATATATATATATGTACTAGTATTTCAGTTCGATGTTATCCAGGTGTTTTGATGTGTATGTTGAGCAAGAAAAAAAAAGTGGTAGTAGTAAGGCAGCGTCGATCCCGTACCGCGACGGTGGAGAATACCTGACGTCTTTGCTGTTGCAACCACCGCCAACCGGAAGTGACCTATGTTTTAATTAAAGCTAGACAATCGAAAGGAGACGATGGCTTTCAAAAATATCGGTGAAAAAACGACTCCCCTGTAGAAAAGTGCCTATTTGAAGATGAAGATAATAATGATTTAGCCAGTTGTTCGATACTTGCCGTCTGAAACGTCGAACATCAAAACGATACTGATGTTGGTAAAATCCGTTGCCTTGGTCGAAAGTTTTAGGCAGACATGATAACATACATTCATACATACGTACATACATACATACATACATACATACATTTATATATTGGTAACTAAATATTTTCGTCCCAAGCCGATTAAGAAATGGGCCATACGTTTGAATACCCTTTATGTAAAATTTCAAATGTTTACACGAGAAAGTGTCTGAGTAATATGGTAGAGACGGCAGAGGTACAATATTATTAAACTTTGCCCCCTATTGTTACCCCGTAACATTTATTGTTTTGGTCTCAAATCAAGTTATTAAGTTAGATCAATGTCCAAGAATCCTATATCTAAAATTTCAAACGTTGGCTCAAAAAAATGTCGGAGGAGTTTGGTAGAGTTCTCAAAGTTAAAATCGTTAAACTTTGACTCCTTAGCAGCTAAATTTCTTGCCGAAAACGATTCACAATGATTTTCCCAAATCTCAGTACTTGTATATCAACTTTCGAGTCTGTAGACTTAACATTGACAGAGTTAGTTGATAGGGAAATGTACACAGGAGTACACACGCAGACACACACACATACACATTCACTTTTATAGATACTAGCAGTTCCACCCGGCTTTGATCGGACCCCATGTACTGTTTATAAACTTATGTGCATATGAATATATATTAAAAGGAGTGAATATGCAAAGTAATGCCTTTCTGTATAATAGTTATTATTAACTACCATAGAGAAAAGACAGACAGACAGGCAGGCGCGTTCACTTTTTATAGATATATAGATAAATAGATAGATAAATAGATAGAGAGATTAGATGCAATACATAGTAATGATTTTAAAAGTATTAAAAAAAGTCTCATGCACCACCACCGAGAATCGAAACCAAAACGTTCAGCTCACGATTTATTTTGACTTTGCCATCAATGACTGGGTCATAAAAACACGTTAACTGTGTTTTCTTACGATGTCGCCCATCTTTTATTTGGACGTAGTTTACTCATTTATTAATTTATTTGTATTTATTTATTTTTTTTTAAAAACAGGGATTTAAAAAAAAGAAGGATGTTGTTTTTAAAAATAATATATATATATATACACACATATATATATATATATATATATATATATATATACATATATATATATATATATATATATAGGTCCATTGTTCGAATCTTACCAACTGTCAAGCTACGCTGATGAGGAGCACGGCTCCGAAACATGTGTGTCCGTAGATTACTGTTTTTTTAAATAATAAATATATATATATATATATATATATATATATATATGTGTGTGTGTGTGTGTGTGTGTGTGTGAGTGTTTGTATGTGAATGTGTATCTTATCTTTCTGTTTGAAAATGGGCGTTTGTATGTAAGTGTGTGTAATCATTTGGCCATTTCTTATCACATCTTATAATACATTAACATCAAAATACGTGTACACATTCCGTCTTCTTTCTGCATCCCTTGAACTGTTTTTGGTTGCTGCTCTTATTACCTATCATACTTCATATCTTCTTCCGCCGTCATTTTAGTATTTTATTATTTGTTTTATTACAATTCCACTACTTAGTCTTTTATGCTTCCCTTTCCTGCCCCCGTACGACTCGTCTGCGCATCCTTCCGCAATCTTCAATCTTTTGTTGTGCGCCGAGCATTAGCGTCTCTTCCCGTCAGCTATCATGCCGTCTTACCTCCCCTATGTCTAACCCGCCCGCCATATTTGATTCAGATCCACGTTTCAGACTACATCTTATGTTACCCCTTACAACCCACCGTGCATCATTTCTTTATGGTTGCATTTTATGAAAGATTTGCTTATTTCGTACAGGTAGTTACTTATTTACTTGCTTATTTCTTTTATTGCTTTCTTAGTCATCTTTTATTGAAATCGTATTTTTTCTATTTTTCACGGAGAAAAAAGTTTGAGATTCTCTGGGGGCTTTTGCCGAACTCATTGCAAGCAAATATAACTGATTGCGCGGTTTTCTTTCAATGTAATGAAATAAGAGATAAAATATCGAAACATAAAGAATAATTTTCTATAAAAATGATGAAGTTTTATAAATTATAATATAGTTAATATTATTAAGAACAATATAAATTATTTACTGACCTCGCGGGGTTACATGAACAAAAAACAATTCAAATGAAAGGAGGTGTTTGTTTTTTTTTGTTTTTTTCATTTCAATATGAATCTTAGTGAGTATGATAAATTATCTTATTGTTTTTTCGGTTGTTACGATGAGAAAATTTCCGGAATATAATTTTTAACGCATATTATTTTTTTACTTATACATAATATCCCGTTTAATTTAATATTCATATTATTTGAGCAATATTTATAATTGCCTTCATTATCCTGCATCAGAATATGACCTTATTTAGTCAACCAATAAGGCACTATCTTACATGACGATTATTACCTGAAAGTACTTTTTTCGAACTTCTGGTGTTTACGTTAAAAAAAAAAACACGGGTTGGAACAGATACATTGAGAGTATTGACAGGGTCACTGTGAGAAAGGCGGGCTCTCTCTAACGCGCTAGAAAGTTACTTGCACCTGAAAGTATCCTGTACCTCTACAAAACCACTATTCGCTCATGTATGGAGTATTATTCTCACATCTGGGCTGGTGCATCTGCTACTAGTCTCTAGCACCTGGACATTGTTCAAAAGAGGGGCGTCAACCTGATAACTCCTGAACCGTCATCTAGAAACCCCTGCCTCATAAATGAACTGTTGTATTTCTCTACTTGCTGTAGATTTATTTTAATGATAGATGCCCTGACGAACTACAAACCTTTTTCCCCCTCTACGTAAATACCCCCGACGAACCCGAAAAGTAGCTAAAGCCCACCCCTACTCTGTAGAGATCTCTAGATGGAAGTAAGCCTCCTACTCTAATAGTTTCTTCTCCAGAACTGCTAGACATTGGAAGTCCCTTCCAGGATCCCGTTTTCTCAACTGTACTGAAATGCAGAAGTCCCTGTGTAATGTGAACAGATATATTGCTGTCCAACTCCCTACATAATATATCTACAAATGATATCCCCGATACAAGTACTCTTCATCAAAGTGGAACTGTGACTTGTTTGGGGTAAAAATAGGATTACAAAAAAAAAACAAAAAAAAACAATAATGCTAGTGTTTTGAAAAAAAATTGTCTCAATTGAATTGGCTGATAGCGAGACATGACTAGGGGGGAAAAAACTACAGAAAGGTTGTGGCTAAAAATGTCACCCATCCGACTAAACAAACTGGGTAGGAAAATACAGGAAGTGTTCGTTGTATTATATAGATTAATCTTACGACTCCTCTAATTTTGAATGCTTTTTTTGTAATATTTCAGCCGTTGTAGCATCTGTCCTTCTCAGCTATGTCTAAAGTGTCGAATTCATTATTCCATTCGTAATATTTCTGTTTCTTAATCCATATATATATATAATATAATAACACTAAAATTTAACAAACATCACTTATGACCTTCTCTAATTTTACGGTAATAGATTTTTTTCGTGCTGAATATTTTGAGTACAGTTAGATTTAGATATTTAAAGACCTAACTCATGCGTTACAACAGCCTTAAAAAGAACGTAATAAGGAATTTAAAAATGATATTTAAAATCGGGCATTTGTGAGTAGAGCATCACTCCTCTATAGAAATATTGGGGTGAAATGTAATTTAAAAAAAAGAATATATATGTAAATCTTCAAATTAATTTTTTCTTCGCTCGTCTTATAATTTACAAAGTGCTACCAATATCTGTGCTAATAATCAATCATTTTCCATGAACAAATAATTTAACTCCCAAATCCATGCTCATTCTAGTCGAAGTATGTAAGTAGGCTTTAGTATATGAATGGCAAAATAAGATTTATAATAATAAAAAAGTGCAATGTTGCAGAATTTGATTCAAATCCTCGGGATGGTTTATTAATTATGGTTCAGGCTCGTCGGTAGTTACGGGATTAAGCCGAAAATATAACAGACGTAGACGAATTTTCAAACAACAAACCGGAAAAATAGAAATATAATAAATATAAATAAAACAAAAACTTACTCAAAATTTACTTTCTGGCTTATGCACTATTCTAAAATAGTTTTTCAGGTTAAATTCAAGTTTCACGATATCTTTTTTATTAAATTGTTAGGGGGAAGCAGAAATTAGTTTCAAAACAGCCTTCCCTCCCCACGTAAATTGTTAAGTAAAAGCGCATTTTTTCAAGAAAACTTAATTTTTTTTTTCAAAATTAGCAGTAAACGTGTTTTTTTTTAATTTCTTTTTAGTAAACAGAACTGTATTTTTCTAAAATTAATGATTTTTATGAATAGCCTGAAGTATTTAATGGAAGTACAGGCACGTTTTTTTTTTCAAGAAAAATTTCAAATATTTTTTCGGAAATAAATATTTTAAAAAATAAATTAATAAGAAAACGCCCCCCCCCCAATCATCATCCAAGAAATCACTAAAAAATACAAAAAATATATCGCCTTAGCTTTTTAACAATTGAACAACTGTCGGCTTAATCCGATGATTTCCTGTCAAGACCGAGCCATAATTAACGGAAAATCCGGAGTATCCAGGTAAAATTATGAAAGTGTTCTAAAAAGAGAAAAATGTGTGTATCAGTATTTCCTGTTATTTATATAAAAGTCGACTTCCATTTCTAATATAAACAATTCATAGATCACACAAGATTAACAGCTTAACGTTACAAATAACGTGTTATTATGCGTGTGAGTGAGACTAATAGACGATTTAAGAGCGCCTGTCGGTTGACCCAGCCGCATGATATACAATTTCATAAGATTCACCTGCTATCTCCATGAAGGTGGTAATTACTAATGTGAGAAAATATTTCATACTACTAGCGATTTTGATGTCATGTTTGAGTATTCTTAAATCGCGAACTACTCTAGTGAAACCGTTGATATTTGTTGAATTAATTGTGGACCAATCATAGTTTCTATTGGGGTATATCTATTCCATACTAGTCGACAATGCTACCCCGTTTTCTTCATGTTCTACAAAAAAATTCTTAATAATTTTACAATTTAATTTCCCTTTCTGCGCTCTTTAACAACTCTACCGAGCAGTCACACATACTTTCATATTCTAACGTAAAAAAACCCGAAAAAAACAATATAATATTTAACCCAGAAATTCAACACAAAGCTAGATCTCCTACTAAAAGCTATATTTTTACATATCCGAAGTGTACACTCACATTTTCCAGATGTTGAAATTCAAATACAGGACATCAATCCTAACCTATTTAAAATGTGCAAAAGAGTAATTTGATAGACGGTTTCACTACCTTCGTCCGCGATTTACGAATATTTAAACTTGACATCAAATGCGCCATGAGTAGGAAATATGTGCTCACATTAGATATTCTCTAAATGTTCAGTTTATAATATTAGTTCACGGCACATCGATCACATATACCCTCTATCGCTACCAGAACAGCTAAGTCATTATAATGAAGAGCGTCTGAGAAATTTGATCGCATCATTTCTGCTGAAGTCTCGGCTTACATTCACACATGTTGAGATGTCAATGTTATCAAGTTTGAATAGTTAGTCCACTCAAACAAGATGAATGATTAGGGACTGGTCTGTAATAATAAACCATTGCCTAAAACAGATTGTTTATTAACCCACTTCTGTATCCGACGCAGACGGAAGGTATGCAAGTCTCGTAGACATTTTGTTATGAAAATAAAATTAAAAAAATTAAAATTAAAATTGAATTAAATAAAATAGGGTTGAAAGGTAAGGTTAAGAGAGGATATTTTGATATTTCTAATAAAAATATATATTCCTTTAATGTTTCGCCTTCTAAAAGTCGTAAGTATAACCGTCAATGTATTCGTTTGGATGGTAAGCGTAGTTTATGAATGCTTGAAAATGTTGATATATACAAACCTTAAAAGGAAAAGCCAATGGAATTATTGTACTAGTTTTCAGTCGTTAGTAACACTAAATTTGAATCAACTTAAATATTTGAATTAACAAGGGAGATAATTGTATTCAAATAGAAAAAATAGTTTTACTGTTCAAAGGGATATAATCACTAATTATTTATAAGTTGAATTTGTAATATAATAAATTAATTTTCTTGGTAGTAATTAAATAAAAATAATATTTAATAGTAATTATAATATTTATAGATGCTACATTAATAAAATAGTAACATATAAATTCAAAGTTAAATAGATAATAAAATAAAAAAGAAACTTATTGTAGAAATATCAGATAAGATAATAATAATAATGATAAAAACTATAACAATTATTAATTTATAAATTATAAATTTAAAGATAGATTTGTAATAAGAACATTTTATTATTTATGGTGGCTTTAATTTGTGGAATTTGAACAAACGTTTATGAATGCTTCCCGAAAATAAATTAGCCTTTTAAATTATAGAGAATGGTTTATTTTTACTATATTTTAAAATCTTAAGGGGTCCATATCTACAAAGTTCACAGAATATGTCCCCAATTGAAGGGAATATTACTGTTATTGGGTTGCCAAATATGTTTAGATAAAGCAGTCTTGTTTCTCAAGGAAGGATTTTTAAAGGAGTGCTTATGCGTTGATATTCCATGTTTAATAAGTCCAGATAAAATTCAAAAGAAAAACAAAATAAAGAACATGTGGTTTAAAGGTAAGGTTAATAAGGATGGTTTAATATTTCTAATAAAAATATATGTACCTTTTAATGCTTCGCCTTCTAAAAGTCGAAGGTATCATCGTCAATGAATTCATTGGGATGTTAAACTTGGTTTATGAATTACTATTTTTTATTTTCATTTTATCTTACTTTGTTCATCAACACAAAAAAGTAACTATTTTCGGTTATATTTTAAATTATTGCCAGACACATCTGCTTTATTAAAAAAAAATGTTAGGCTTATTTTTGGTGTCTTTAAAAAAACGCACCCAATATTTTTTGCTGATGAGGTGACTTTATTTCAAAAAACTATATGATAAATTTAGTGCCCAAGACGTATTGTCTATATCAATAAAAACATCGTTTCCACAACGATCGTGCAATTTATTGAGTTCGTTTGTTCTTCCTTATGAGAATGAGTTTTAATTTTTATTTAAAATATAAATCATCAATCATCTTACTCAATATATATATATATATATATATATATATATATATATATATATATATATATAACTACGTCATTTACTCACATAAAATTAATATACAAAAGTATAGATTCATGCGTAAACTTTTTAGTATTTACTTTAAAAGTGCCCAATACGTAGGTAGAGCTAGTTAATAATTTATAAAATATATATGGCGATTAAGCTACACTGAATATTCGGCGTTTCATCCATTCTAGGATTCTTCAGGCTTATGCGCGAATTCTGTGGTTGTATCGTTTTCATATGGTCCTCTTCTATTGAGGATTTATTTAGTCAATCAACTTTCTAGTATCCACCGCGCCCCTTCCTATCAGTCAATGGGCATGCATTTTATTGAACAAAGAGCATAAGTCTGAGGAATCCTAGTGGATGAAACGCCGAATATTCAGTGTAGCTTAATCGCCATATATATTTTATAAATTTATATATATATATATATATATATATATATATATATATATATATATACTAGCAAAAGAGCCCGTCGTTGACTGGGTTCAAAAACAGCCTACAGAAAATGGACTCTGATTTATGAAAGTATGATAGGTTATGAAAAGGAAGGATTATAAAGAGATATCTTCGAACTTGGGGATAACAAAACCAAAGATTAATATGATGAAAGGTAAAATAAAATAGATAGCCCCCATAATTTATTATAGCATACCTGTTCACACTGACACACTTTCCACAATATTCTGTGGAGCCATATTAAAAAAAACCTGTTAAAGTTTGTTACATATTTCCATTCTATAGAGGTCAGGAGCGAACGAACGCCCCATCAATTTATTATACCATATTTCTTCAAACTGAAACTTAATTATCAAAGTATACTTACGCAGATAGATATGAAAAGTCTTTATTAAAGCGTGTTCCTGTGTTAGTAATATGTTCTATCTTGCAAATTATTTATAAAGTATTAAACATCTATTTAGAAAAGATCTCTCGCGAACCTCCTCTAACCCCGCATAGTAGTAGTTAATCCTTCTCTTTATGTTTGTCTCTCAGTCTTATGTCATAAACGATCCTTCCTTATCTATTAATTAGTTAATCATATTTTCTTCTCTCAAGCTTTTTTTTCACTAATTTCCGAAGCTTAAAACTTAGAAGAGTTGCACTTATATTTATCGGAAGATAGAGTACAAATAGGATACTTAAAAAATACTAAGCCTATAGAGTAGAAATAGAATACTTAAAAAGTTGAAAATCTTTAAGATTTCTTAATAGGGGTTTCACATTTTTCTTAATTATTCAATCAATCAATATCAAGCTCAACGCATGAAAGGAGCTATATATTCTTAGTATTTAATATGTCGTGGTTTCTGCCGTATTGTTAAATTAAATTTTCCCATATTTTATTCATATGATCGCATTGTCATCTGTTATATGTATAGCACCGAGTTATTTTCTTTGTCTTGTTTTTTATCTCTCCTTGCAAATATTTTCATTATTTCATACTTTAAATGAAGACTATGATAAAGACTCTATAAACCTTTCTCCATTACACTATATATTATACGCTCCTCTTTTATTTACAATTCGACCCCCCAACATCATCTATAATTTTAATTTGTTTTGATCTATTTCGTTCCTAATGAATCCAACGCTAGACACCGCACCCCACTATTTTACCTAGCATTTTCTCTACTCTTCTGATGAGAAGCATTATACTTCGAAATGCACTGGCATAAATAGTCCCTTCTATCTCCCAACTTACCGATTGTATTCCCTTATTGAATAAATGAACCGATATATATCTACCAATACATAGTTCTGTGACTTCTCTGCCTCTAACGCTCGTAGCTATATATATATATATATATATATATATATATATATATATATATATATATATATATATATATATATATATATATAGCCTCCTTGAACAATCGGCAATAAATCAATTTTAACAAACTTGTCTACCCGGATTAAGGAAAGGCCCATCTTTCCAACAATGGCTGGCACACTGGCTTTTGTGACCCTTACACATGTATGAGACTATATTATCACGTGTTGAACGAATTAAAAAGATTTGTAATACATACTTGCGTAAATGGCTCAAAGTTCCTACTTGTTCATAAAAGACTTTCTATACGAATTCTGAAAAACTACAGTTTTCAATATCCTTAGTACCGGAAAATTTAAAAAATGGACAACTGAGGCTCCTTATGACGATAATAAACTTCACCTTCCAAGTAATTAAAAAGAAACTCTGAATAAAACCAGTGACAAAAAGGGCGCCGTTTAGACCACAGAGTAGGAGGAATGGAGCTCATGAATAATGACCATGATATGTGTCACTTGAACTAGTAAAGCTTGATAAGCGGATAAAAAGAAGAAAAGAGGTGATTGAATAACTCAGGACGGTTTAGAAATAGCAATGAATAACCATTGCTCTCACTCAGACAAAACCGTGTGCATGGGAATATGCATCAAACTAAGTTGATTATCGTGGAACTATTTAATTAAAATGGAGACACTGGCATTATCATTTCTTCTTCCTTCTACATATGATATATCTACCAAATGCGACCAACTTTATATTATGGGGATATACCGAGCCAGACATAGTTTTTTTTTCGGATCAAATTATTTCGGTATCTTGCGCTATGAGCATCTAGATGCCCAAGATTCACTTCAGATTTATACATGTCGACAAAACAGGTTGTTTGAATAATAATTAATTATTGTAAATACAATGTTAGACAGCGACTTTGCAACCTGATAGAGGCAAGGAACTAAAAATTAAGTTTCAGAAGGCGAATGTAATGTGAGGAAGAAAAAAACTTTTAATATGAAACTGCTGTATGAAGCCAATGGCTGGAATTTCCAATCCAAATAAGTAAAACAGAAAAGAGGTTAAACAGTTCAGCACGGTCAGATAAAACAAATAGCATCTTAACCATAGAATTGGCCACCAATTGGGATGAAACTTGTAGGGGCCAACGAACGACAAAATATATGAAAGACTAGATGACGACTGCATGGAAAAAGTGTTGAAGGTGTCAAATGATTCCTAATGAGGTTAGTTTTCGTAGATTTCTAGGACACACAGTAATCTCGTTTCTTACAAAACTGGGATGTAGGTGCCACAATTTAAAAGCTGCCTATAATCGCCTTAAGAACACAGCTCTGTATGCATCAAACTGGATTTGGAGAGAGCGAAAAAGTTTCAGCATTAGCAGTCGTAAAATTTTCTACGTGCCAATGTTATTTTTTTTTTACTTTACGTACCCTGCCCGGTGGTAAAAGCTGCTTGGAAGTATCAATTGTGGCAGTATAGCCTTTAGTAATGGAAACTATTTTATCACCAAAGTTTGAGGCTGATAAAGGCAGAGTATTGCACTTGCTTTCGCATATTGGATAATGTTTGATGGAAAATATATACATATATGTATAGCCACACTGATGAATTGTGAACCAAGGAAAAAATACTGATATATATATATATATATATATATATATATATATATATATGTGTGTGGGTGTGTATCTGTGTGTGTCTGTGTGTGTATGGGTAGTGTGTGTATGTGTGTAAGTTTATATATGTAATACTTTGTAGGCTTAGAAAACATATATAACGCTTTCAAAATAATACATGAAACAATCATATGGCCCTCTTTCGCCTTCGGAATCAGCAGCAGTTATCGTTAGTATAACATAGAAATACAAAAAAACAATTAAATAATGACAAAAGAGCCAATACTCAGGGATATGAAATTAAAAGAAAAATCGACTGGGGTTAGTGTAAAATAATTGTGTCAATACAATTATATAATAGAAATAAGATGGAGGGGAATAGGAACGAACCAGGCCAGGAATTATGAAATTCATTCTGATGACAGATAAACTGCCCACGTAAAGTAATTAAAACTGCCTCCAAACTAAGATTAAAAACACTGTCCATTTAGTGCTTAAAACAATGCATAATGGTAAGCTGTATTTTCGCTTGTATGTTGGCTAATGGCAGATTTCAATGTAGAAGAGGTGCAAGATTGACGTGGTTTGCCCCATCTAATTTCTGTTTGGATATGCTGGATAATGCGTGTCTTCGAATTTAACGAGGTACAACCCACATAACTAACAGCCAACTGCTAATTAAATTTGTAATAACATTTCTTTGCCTGATGTGTGGCAAACTATCCTTCAGGACCATGAAGGTTGCAGATTTTACACTAAAAACCAAACGTAACTCAACAAACGGAAAACAATTTGATACCGGATAATAACTCCGTTTGCTCCAACACTGATCAGCATCTCCAATCAAAGGGTATTTTAAATAAACAGGGCACTTAGAAAGACCAAGGACTATAGGAGAATAGTATTTTTCTACTGGATTATAAATGTAAAAATTAATCAAATTCTCCTTATATCTATTACGAATTAAAATGACTTCAAACGTGTTTATTTTTTTTTCTGGAGGAAAGCAAAACTGATAAATACCGGCAAAGGCCGTTTTGCGATAAATTTTTACGTTGTGTTATCAAAACATCCAAAAAAAGCAAGCGCCCCTCATTCTCGTTCTTCATAATAAATGGTAACACTGTGTGGAGAGCTTTAAAATTAAAAAAAAAATGTATTCTTCTTTCACTAGAGCAAAAGCTGAATAAGTGTCATCAACAAATTGAGGATGTCACTATATAACTAAACAGTACGTTTGATTATTATTTTCAAAATTAAAGCATGTAACTTACGATGAAGGGAGCAGTACCGTTAATACACCGATATTGATTGCTTCAGAATTGATTTTCTTATCATTCACAATGTTCCTGGCCATTCTAAAATAATACCTTATATTTTTCATACTTCGGAACATGGATTGAAAATGTGAGTGCTTCAATTAGAACATACATTTTCTGGCCCAGTATGTACGTTCTACAAAGTCAACTACAGTCTTATTAAATTTTACAAAAAAATCAATATCTCACATATTCTTCTGGCCCATATCCATAGCACTGGTTATTTTTTTGGTGTCTGAAAACTGTCATATCTGTCAACAGAAAGTTGAACTTTTGACATCATAAATGCCTATGATCAGTATTTATAACAATGCAAATTGCAATCTCATCTGACCCATTTGAGTGATGGAAAAGTAGTCGCTATCATTCCGGAAACGTCTCGTGTAAATATAAACACACTGAATTTGAATTTATGAAAAAGCAGTAATAACTATTAACAATGCAGGTTTTAACTTTTTCCATGTATAGTTTTCTGTACTTACACTTTTTTTCAATCTTAAGGTAATTATTATTTATTCGTCATAAAAATAAATTATGTATCACTTTATATTAAGTTATATATAAAAATCGAATATATCAAAGAGGGAAGGTCATAATTTTAATAAAAGCGCTACTAAATATTGGCAGCATTCGATTATCTAAGTAACACTGTTTCGGGCTTTAATCTGCAAGAAAATGCAGGATGTCTAATAACGCGCGATTATATTAACAAGCTATAAAAGCGATAAAATTCTAACAATTGTGGATTAGAAAAAACATAATAAAAGTAAATAAAACGTTGTAATAAGAGGTGATTCTTTTTATATTACTATTACTATTACACGCTATCAGTTCTCTCTATATACAGGAACGGATATTAGTACGGTAGAGTTATATAAATGTATATTGCAGTTTTCATTCAGGAAGTAACCTTTGAGGTACATTGATATATGCCATTTCTATTTGTCTACGTATTCATCATAAACCTCTATACAGAATAATGTTAGCCCTTTGAAATATTGCTTGCATTATCTAACAAGCAAACATCAGTTTCAAAACATAACGGATATTTCAATGCATCGTTATAGTTTTAAATCTTTATATTTTGTGATGCCCCAAATGTGTAGCATTGAATATTGAGGAAACACCCTCCTGTATGAAATTATACTCGGTACAACAGCAGAAAAATATTTTGCGTAATAAAAATACACGTTTATTATACTAAAACCTGGCTTACGCTCTATATTTTTAATATGGTTCTATTAAAAAAAACACTAAAGTAACAATGTTGGCTAAATAAGAAAAATATAAACAACGTATATATCATGAACGAACTTTAAGAATTCTTAAGTTATTAACCCATTAAACGGTTGTTAAGAGAAAAAAAACAGACCAAAATAAATATCGTTTTCATGTCAAATTTTAACTGTCATATGAGATTTACTTTGTGGGTATATAAAATATGTATATACAAGCGTAATGACTGGAGTTTACAATAAAATCAGGAAAGGAAACTGGTTTACAATTTAGGGGACAAACCTAAATCATGGTAGTGTGTGTGTTTCTTTGTGTTGATGTTTATGGTCTCAGCCTAGTATGATATAATGTCAACGTCTTGTAAGACGAGTGCCGCTCCTTCAATTACTGAAAACACCTGTGCCTGAAGATGATTTTGAGTCCGGCCAGCCACTTGCATACCCTCAAGGCGACACTGAAAACGGCCGTTGGTTGATGTAATGGAATAACCTTATATTCCCCCATATATAAAATTAACTATACCTCTAACATGACTGAGAGAGAAGGAAAAAAGAGAGGAAGAGAACAAGACAAGATGTCGAGTAACTCTTATGTCCCCTGTATTCTGTTGTAAATAAACTCCTTTGTCTTAAACTCATAAAAAGTGTCCATGTATAGTAAAAGAGGGAGTGTGTTGAAGTTAGAATCAATGGTGGGAAAGTAAACTGTCTTGTGGATACTGGAAGTGACATATCCTTAATTGATGAAACAATATGGAAGAAAATTGGTTCTCCAAAGCTACAAAACACAAAGAAAATTGCCAGAGGAATGTTTGGAAATAGATTTAGATTATAGGATGCATTTTATATGAATGTTTCCCTGAATAAAAAGACGTTAAAAACTAAAATGTACGTTATACCTGAATAATTCTAATCTGTTTGGTATAGATTTGATGATATTTTTCAATTCATGGGTGAAACTAATACACTCCTTTTGCATAAGTGTAAATGTGACAGGATCTGAAAGTTCCAACCCGCCAGAAAGAGATGTTGGAGATTTTAAGAAGGATTTTAAAAATGTATTTTCTGAAGGTTTGGGTTGTTGTACTAAAACGGAAGTGTAATTTGAACTGAAAGATTAAGCGAAACCGGTGTTTAAACCCAAAAGAAGGTTCCGTATTCGGAATTAGAAACAATCGAGAAATAATTAAATAGATTCGTAGAAATCGAAGTAATAAAAAAGTGGGCTACCGTGAATGCGCATTATATGAAAAATAAAAATAAAATAAATCAGGGTATGTGGAGATTTTTCCACGGGACTAAATGAATCGTTAAAGGACCATAATTATCCACTCTCTCCCCCTGAGGAAAATTTTTCACAAAAATTGACTTGTCATATTTACAGGTCAAAGTCCACGAAGATTGTTCTAAATACCTGAAAATGAATATTCATAAAGGATTATTTTCCCTAACATGGTTGCAATTTGGGTTGAAAGTAGCACACAATTTATTAAATTAGTGATGTCATGCTAACAGGCTTGGATTTTGCAATAGCTTATTTAGACGAAGAACATAAAAACCATATCGGAAAGTATTCGAGAAAATAGAAGACTACGGATTAAAAGTGGCTCTGGAAAAATGTAATTTTTGTGTGGACAAAATTGAATATTTGGGACAATTAATTGATTAAAAAGGTAGAAGACCTAACCTAAACAGGGCAGAAGCAATTGGAGACATGCCTATACCAGACAATGTAGTGAAGTTACAGTCATTCCTGGGTCTAGCAAACTTATATATATATATATATATATATATATATATATATATATATATATATATATATACATATATATATATATATATATATATATATATGTATAATACTTATATCCCAAATATGCACGAAGTAAGAGCAGCATTAAATGAATTTTTGAAGAATAATAAAAAATGGCCCTGGACAAGAAAATGTGAGGAAGCATTCCAAAAAATTAAAAGGTATTAGTTATCGGATCTAGCGTTAGAACATTACGATCCGAAAAAGGATCTAATTGTAGCGGCAGATGAGCGCGAATGCAGTTTAGGAGCAGTGCTTCTACACAGAATGGAAGATGGATCTACTAAACAAATTCCTCACCCTGGAGGGTGTTATTACCCGCTGAAATAAAGTACAGTCAGATTGAAAAACAGCGTTTGGCGATTGTGTATGCCGTGAGAATGTTTCATAGAATCATTCATGGAAGATCTTTCGCTTTGAAACGGACCAGAAACCATTACTATCGATTTTTTTTCGTAAAAAGGGATTCCTAATCATACGGCAAATAGATTACAGAGATGGAGTATTATTTTGTTCAATTACAAGTTCAAAATGAAACACCCACCATCTAGTAAAATTACACATGCAGATGGTTTGTCGAGATATGTCCCTTGTAAAACTGAATTTGAATAAACTGTTATAGCAGCACTAGAAGAAGAAAATGAACTAACAGATATATTAATAAATACTGTTGCGAAACATCCTGTTACACTTCATGAAATAAAGAAAGCAGTGAAAACAGATAAATATATCAATAAGATAAAAAAAACAAGTGGGGGAAGAGGAAAGAATAGAAAAGGATTAAAAGTCTTTCCATTTTCAATGTGTGATGAAACTCTGATGTACGCAGACATAGTGGTAATACCACAAGTATTACAAAAGAAAATCCTAATGGAATTCCACATGGGGCATCCTGGAATATCCAGAATGAAGGCATTAATGATATGATTCACATACTGGCCTTGAATGGATCAGGACACTGAGAAAAGGGTGAAATTATGTAAAGGTTTCAAGCTAGCCGCAAGGTATCACCCCATACGGACACAACCCTGGCCTAAAACAGATGTACCCTGGACAAACATCCAATCGATTACGCAGGACCTCTGAAGGGATATTATTATCTGGTAATCGTAGATAGTATATCAAAATGGCAAGAAATTTTTAAATGCAAACATCCTAGACAGACAAACACAATAAAAGTGCCGAAAACAATTGTTAGTGATAATGGTACTATGTTCACAGGTCAAGACTCCAGGCACTACTGTTAGGAACTGGCCATTAAACACATTACAGCAGTAAATTTAAACCTCGATCAAACAGAGAAGCATAAAGAGTTGCCGATACTTTTTAACAAGCTTTAAAAACATAATAATACATCGACACGGAAGAAAAGAGCATTCAAAATTCTTAGCAATATAAAAGGCAACACCAAATCCAAATAATAATCCTAAATTATATCCAGCTAAAATTATGTTTATCAGCAAACTACGTTCAGTGTTCGAACGGTTAATCCCAAGGGAAAAAGTAAAACAAAATATCATGGATTATGTAAGGTGCAAGACTTACAATGACGGAGATAATGTTTCCTTACAAAATTAACAGGCAGGGATGAGTTTTTTTGAAAGAAGGCATAATCTCAAGAAGAATTGGGAGAATGGTTTACATTATAAAAGGACAGACTTTTTTTTCCACAGAAAACATATTAACCAACTGAGACCCCGATATATAGAAACAGTATAAATCCAAGAGTTACCAACAGAATGCTATATGATACTTTCCATCTACAACCGCCAAACAAGGAAGTACAAGTAACTCAGAATTCCAGTAACTCTCCAAAAGTAAAAAAATCGGAAAACACAAATGGTGAAGAAAAGTGAACGGAAAAGGAAAAAGACCGAATTTTCTGGACAAAGTTTAAAAAGGAAAAAAATGGTAGAAGCAAAATTATATGGAAGAATTTTCCTTGGGAGGAAGGTGATGGAATGGAATAACCTAACATCCCTTCATAGATGAAATGAACTATACCCTCTGCCTTATCTTAGAGAGAAGGAATAAAGACAGGAAGAGAAAAATACAAGATGTCGAGTAACGCTTATGTGACATGTATTCCCTTGTAAATAAACTCCTTTCACCCATAACTCCGTGTGGCATGCTGTATTCTTATTTAAAGTAAGGAGAGATTATATTGGTATACATAAATGTACACATACATAAGAGTACGTACACATAGGTACATACATACACATACATACACATGCGTACATATATACACATACATAAACATAGACACATATAAATATACATACACACATATATACACATGTACATACACGTATACACATATATACACACGTATATATACACCCATGAATACATACCCATATATACACACATACACACATACATTCACATACACATATGTACATATATACACGCATACACATAGCTACATATACATGCACATACGCATGCATATATATGCAGATTTACATATACACATATAAATTCTTTATATTCACACATACATAAACAGATATACCCACATATATATATATATATACATACGCATATATATATATATATATATACATACACACATATGAACATAGATATACATACAGACACATGTACATATATAAAACACATACACATATATACATTATATACACATATACACATGCAACATACATGCATATACTCACACACATGCATGCAAACATGCATACATGCATACATACAAACAAACATACGCACATAATGATGTCAGATCAGTTATTAGATGCGTCCAGCCTTTTAGGCATACACACGTCACAACAGTCCATCGCTACAGGACATTTTTTAGTCAAAATTTCAATAAGCCTTAGCTTAGTACAAGATCTAAGTCTCTCTCTTTCTCTCTCTCTCCCTCTCCCTCTCTGTTCAAAATGCTGAGGTCAAGCAACAAGCATAATAGCAAGCAACAAATATAACTGAAAATCAGCTCAATGTGGGCATTAGACTTCCGCTTTATGAAATGTACTTCTCCTTGAGGGGTTGCCTTCACCACGGCTTTAGGGAGCCCTAGCTACCCAACATATGCAAATAAATAACAACATGCATGCACTTATACATGCATACATCAATATTCACTCAAACATACATATGTATGCACAAACACATGCAAGCCTACACATATGGAGGTACACATATATGCATGTACATACATATGCGTATACAAACGTAGAGATGCATGCAAAATACATATGAAGGAGCGTTCCAAAAGTCATAAATCCTCAATGATCACGAAGACCATGATAGTGATGCGTACAATTAAATGAGTTTTACATGAATAAGGAAGAAACATAATCAAATGCAAACAATTTGTAGAAGAAACACTCCCTTGTTGCAATGTTTGTGCAACTTTACAAATGAATGCACGTAGAAATAAGACGAAAACAAACTCCAACTGATCAGTTTTCAAAATATTTCAACTTTCTTTATGAATAAAGAAATTATTATTATTCAGTATATAGTATTTATTTACAAAGTTATGAACTATGAGTTGTGTACCATCCGCTAAAACCGAGACTAGTATTCAAACATTCGTCGTTATTTATCTCTTATGCGTCGTTTCCCTCTAGGCTCCCGAGGGGTTGATACGAAAGGTTAAAACTTCAGCGATTTGATCTATGAATGAGTTATGTTTCGCTTGCGCAAAATAAACATTTCGCTGAATATTTTATTCTGCTTTTCCTGCCAAGGTCAACAATATTATTTTCAATTTCGGTACATTATCAACAGTTCAAATCAAATAAAAAGCGTGCTAGATCTGTACATAACATATATATCAAGTTTTAAATGTGAAGACTTTGATAAAGACATTCCCCCGAACACACATACTAGATCAATTAAGAGTATAATGAATATATATATATATATATATATATATATATATATATATATATATATATATATATATATATATATATATATATATATATATATATGACAGAGTGAGCAAGGGAGATTTCCACATTGTAAAATGTTCCCATCTGTACCTTTACGCAATATCCTGGATGTAAGAACTATATATAAAACTAACTCAGCGTAACATTTACTGGTACGAATAATATAATAAAAGATTAAATGAATATCTAATTAATCATCACGAGTTTTTTTACAAATCGAAAAATGAGAAAAACGTACTGCAGCCGCTCGCATATCTATGATGAAGTATATTAGAAAGGTAGTTTGAATGAGTTTGAATAAAAGGTAAGCTTTTAATATGAATGTAAAGCGAGAAAATATAAACTTCAAAATACACACATATCTGGAGTTACATATCTATCTCTCTATCTATCTATATATATATATATATATATATATATATATATATATATATATATATATATATATATATATATATATATATGTATATATACAAATCGTCTGCGTGCGTTTGTGCTTATCTTTGTTCGTTTCAGATAAATTCGAAAAAGCGTATTTGTGTAACTTCAAACATATGCACGTTCAGTGTCTAGAAGTGTTCTTAGAGAAATTTTATATCGGAATGCCTGTGAGATCTAATTAAAATTAATAATGATAAAACTCAATAAAAATGTACATTCAGATCTTTACAAGAGTTTACACTTTTATATAATCTAACATCACAATATATTTGGATATATTTTTACCGCATGTCAGAACATCCTAGGGGAGTGTTAAAATTAACAGTAGAGTCTTTGCTTAGACAAAGGTGCGGTTGGAACACAATTGACCGATATTACATTACTTTTTCATTAAAAAATTATTGTAATAATTCAAATAATAACTTTATAAAATCAACTGCAGATTTGGAACAGTTGCAATAAGACTGCAAGATATTATAGACTATCTACAGGGCAACCCCATACACAACGACTCGAAAAAGCAATCAATTAGATTAAAATCTAGGTCATTTGACCGACTTTTACGCAAATCTATGAGTGTTGCATATTATTTCATTATATATATTTATATTGCTTATGACCTCACTCAGATTGTTCGCGAACCCACCCGTGTGCACGATACACCCTGTCAAAATGCAAGCCTCCTAGACCTTTTTTCCCTCAACTTCCACTGAGCTATGTTCATGTTCCGCTCCTTCTCCTCTAGGATCCTCCGACCACTCCGTCGTATCAGTTAAGATAAAAACGAAATGTAAGAAGTCCCCAGACGTACGCCTCCACCGTACTGTATACCGATACTCTATGTCTGACTGGGATAGCTTCCGTACATTCATATCTGATTTACCTCTGCACTACATGTTTAAAAAGGAAGTGTTCTCTATAGTATCAGATCCGACCGACTGGTTAATTGTAGGCATATACCTATTCATACTATCTAATAAATTCCAACAAAAACCTAACATCCAGCCATGGTTCTCCCCAGAATGTGCTGCTGCTATCGCGCACAGAAATCACTTTTTCCATCGTTACCAACGTAATAGATGCACTGAGACTAAAGCTGCTTTCAGGACTGCCAGCAACCTCTGTAACAGAGTAATAAAAAATGCAAGAGAGCTATATGCCCAGTCTGTTAAATCCAAGGTAGCTAATCAGCGGCTTGGTTCTCACCAGTTTTGGCTAATTACAAATAGGATCCTGAACAGATGTGTGCGTTCTATCCCAACCATTATCAATGGACCAGAGGTCATCCCGTCAGCGCCAGACGAGGCCAAACTATTTGCAAAGAAGTGTGCAGCTAATTCAACCCTATGCAACGAAAGCCATCAACTCCCCATATTTCCTCCTATAACACAGAACAAGCTAGGTAACATACAAATATCCCTGCATGAGGTCGCCAAGCTAATAAAAAACCTAGATTCCAGTAAAGCAACTGGCCCTGATGACATCCCAATTATAGTGTTAAAAAAGCTTCAACCAGAACTTGCTCCCATACTTAGGAAACTATTTAAGCGCTGCTTTAAGGAGAAGTGCTTTCCGACTCCCTGGAAGACCTCATAAGTTTGCCCCGTATTTAAGAATTCAGGTGATAAGTACAGGCCAATAAGTCTCCTGTGTGTTATGAGTAAGTTGCTTGAATCCATATTAAATACTGAAATAGTCAACCATCTCAGCAGGAATAACCTTCTTAGTAACACACAATATGGTTTCCGCTCTGCAAGATCTACCGCAGATGTGCTGACGGTTATATCCCAGAGGATTAGTGAATCTCTTGACAAAGGCTCCCTTTCTAGGGCAATTGCTCTTGACATATCAAAGGCCTTCGACAAGGGATGGCATAAGGGTCTACTTCAGAAGATTTCCAGCTACGGTATAACTGGAGATGTTTTCACAATCATTAAATCATTTCTCTCCGATAGGCTCATAAGAGTAGTGGTAGATGGACAAAAATCGGAGGCCTGCAGTATAAATGCTGGATTCCCTCAAGGGTCCATCCTGGGCACAACTCTCTTCCAGATCTTCATCAATGACCTCCCTAAACACATACTTAAATCATTAAATCATTGACATCTATGCTGATGATACGACCAGCAACGGCAACACATCAAAGACTGTAAATTACAAAGTTCTCTCTGATTCTCTCTCCTCTGATCTCGAACGCGTGGTTCAGTGGGTGAAGACGTGGCTGGTTACCTGTAATGCATCAAAAACCTAACTCTTATCCTTACATCATCAACGCTCTGATCCCCATCTGCCATCAATTGTGATGGATGGCTCTCGTCTGAGAGAGGCCCCGTGTTTTGACAAGCTTCTGGGTTTGACATTTACTCCTGATCTGAAATGGAACACGTACATCAAGTCTGTTGCCAAGGTTGCTGGAAAGATGGTGGGATCCTTCTACTGCTCCAGAAGATATTTAACTACTGATGCAACTCTCTATCTATATAAAAGCCAAGTACGTCCAAGGATGGAATATTGTTGCCATATCTGGGCAGGAGCTGCTAAAAACAGCCTATGCTGCCTTGACAGAGTACAAAATATACTTCGTGGCTTAGTGGGGGATGCCCTTTTCTCTACCCTGCAACCTCTCTCCTACAGAAGAGACGTTGCGAGCCTATCCTTGTTTTATCGTTATTTCCATGGAAGGTGCTCGTCTGAACTCTAATCTCTGGTCCTCCCGCCAATCTTTCACGAAACGCACCCGTGTAGCTGAATCCACTGTTAAAAATTTCCCCCACTCCATATCTGTGCCTAAATCAAAACACGGATTCCATGAACAAAGCTTCTTTCTTAGAACTGCACGCCTGTGGAACTCTGTTCCTCTGCCGGCTTCCCTCCGGACTACAACTTGGATGTCTTCAAGTCCAACGTTAACAAATTCCTAATGAACAGCCCCCTTAAGTAAACACTTCTTCAAATCTCCACACTTACGTACTGTACTTGCAATAACCCTTATCCCTGAGTTGCTTCCGGGCTTGATAAATGGTGGTCACTGTGTAAAAAAAAAGTATTCTGTGAAAATTGTCTTACCAGGTTGAAATTGTTGAATATATACCTATCAATCAAACAAAAAAAATCACAAGAGTCAAAGTCGACAGTACTTTTAAACATCATGTGTAAATGTTCTTTTGTTGCAATATGCATTGTGGTGGTTGTAGTTGAACGTTTCAGATTTCCAGGTGTTTTTTTAAAGGGGCATTTTTAACAGACTTCGTTATTATTGTGCTGTAGTTTGCAGATTTTATTGTTATAACTTAAACGTTTTTGTCTAAATCATTGTCGATTATAACAATAGATTTTTTGAAAATGTTATATAGGTTTGAATAACTATTATGTAACAATGTTTTAAATGTATGCATAATGTGTTGCATTTGTCGTCAGGAATTTATGCCATAAATAAGTAGATAAATTTAAATGAAAAAAAAATACAAGTCATAGGAAAATACAAATTGGAGGATAATTGAGACAAATCGTTGGCCTAGAAATAAGTTAGAATTTTATAAAGGGAACAATAAAAAAAATTACGTAAACGAGCATTTTGAGAGTTGTTTCGGATGTGATAAGCCAAAAGGAAAATGTTTTTGTTTCTTTTTTATGCCAATAACATTTTAGCAAGAAATGCAGCTTACAAGGAAACAGCATTACCTATGACCCTGTTACGAAAAATATAAATGGGAACCTGCGATATTTTGTATCAATAATTCTCGGCAAATTAAAAAGTAATGTTGTAAATGATACGATAATTGTTTAGGATACCTAATGACTATTAGAGCCAGTACAACTGACAAATCACATATCAAACGGAATTATACCGTAAGTAACTCGGAAGTAAACAAATAACCTCAAATTTTTTAAAGTTCTATGAATTCGGGGCATCCCTGTTTCGGGATCATGGACGCTCTGATGGGAGAAAAGAAAATATCACAGAAATCCAAGCCATAGTTATAATTCAGTGCGCAAGTAGGATTTTGGCGCAAGGAGTGAGAGTTATTTTGTTAAGAGTGATATTTTTCTAAGTTTTTATCAAGTTCCAAGAGTCGAAGCAAGGAAATTTGAGTAAATCAGTGGGATTCAAAATATATCTGAATAGTTAGAAGCCAACCACAAAAGTTTTAAGTAAATGAGTTTTTATGTATGTCCCAAAAGAAATAAAAATTGTTTGAAAATGAGACAAAGCTCTAATTATTAGGACAACAATGAGGAAGAAAGTGTCAGGACAAATTTGGACGAAGAGTTGTAAATTTCGTGAAGATGAAAATTGGATCACAGTTTACGGCATACGGGCGACTGGATGAAGCAGCTGATATGGGGCATAGGAAGTATTACCGTACACCAAGGAAATGTCAGGAGTATCAGAGAGAGATTCTGATCTGAATAAAATAATTATGGAATCAGTTGGAAAAGGGCTGACTAAAACAGATTTTTTCATGATGTCTAATCGTTCTTACCTAAGTGGTTGTACAGAGATAGAGAAAACTGTACTAGAATTTAAAAAATGGGAACATTTTTGGAAAAATAGAAGGATAGGAGTATTACATAGAAAAAGCCTGTCCCCTTTCCATGTAAAGAATAATATTGAAAGTGAACATGAGATTGGGATAAGCCTAGAATCGAACTCTGTAGGCAATTTTTTAAGAAATCTGAATATTAAATATATTAGTAAAAGAATGAACAATTCAAATTAAATTATATTGTTTAAAAATAGGTTAGATAAGTATTAAGGATTCTTTTGCGTGTCAAGAGTGCGTTGGACAAACATACTAAAAACAACGTGAAATTAGTCACGTTTGAAGATACATTACTGACGTCATAGACAAAGAATATTTTTCAATATAGGATACTGTCGTAGGGGCGTACACACCCTTATAACCGTTAAGATGCACTTGTCAATTAGGCATATAATCAGTAAGTCTAGACCGCTCAATGAAAGCTATCCCGGATGTCGTACAGAGACGACTTCTCACGGACTTACTAACCTTTTCTGTACTACTAACACTTGCTTGATATAAATATTATTATTATACTCCCTAAGTCGTCGTGTTCCTACTTTCACCTTACTCGGCCCCACTACAATTAATATGTGTTGTCTCGTTTAATGAATATTTCTACATAATTACTTGTATAATTTGCAAACATTTTTCTCTGAAGAGAAAAACATATTTGTAATAACTCTATGGAATAAGGTCTCGTTATTTAATATGTGCTCCTTGTCTGATGATCAAAAACTATGTATACTTTCTTTCTAGGATTTTAATTTTTATTTGAAATTTAAGTTTTATTAAAGTCTTTTAATTTCTTTACATATACATATTTACATAAAATTCTGATTAAATATATGCACACAACACATGCATACACACACACACACACACATATATATATATATATATAAGTGCATACACAAAACACACACATATATATATATATATATATATATATATATATATATATATATACGTGTGTGTGTTCATATAAATTGTTTTACATATATATTTGATATAATTTCCAAACTGGAATTAGTGTTTCATACTTACGCAATCATCATTATAGGAAAGAATTAAAATCTTGCGTTGAAAACATTATCTCCAATAAAATGTTTGGGTCTATAGCATGATTGTTCATCTCTACATAAACATATGTCATAAAATAACAGATAATTTTAACTCAAACTACTGTCGATTCAGCGGGGCGTATGGATTAACGTAATTATATTGTGTTGTAAAGCAGACTAAAACACCACCCTTTTCTTCGTTATATGCGATTATACGTTCGTTTAGAAGCATAAATATGCAACATTATTCGTAGTAAATCATTTTGAAACATAGTAGAAAATGTGTGAGAGAAAACGTAATATTTATGCGTAGTTTGCAACGTCAGCGTTTTGGCCAGAGACAAATTGCTTAGCTTTACAGAATAAACCTCATAGAAAATTAAAATTGTCACAAAAAATTTAAAAAACCCAAATACATAAGGTATGTATATATACATATATATGTGTGTATGTTTGTACGTTTATGCGTGTATATTTATGTGCTGTGTGAATGCACACACCCGACCCTCCCATATATATATACATATATATATATATATATATATATATATATATATATATATATATATATATATATACATATATATATATTTATATATATTAAAAAGAGAAAAATAGATTAATCTTTCTTTTACAAAGAGGAAATAAAGTAAAAAAACATAAGAAGAACTGCAAGTAGCAGGAACATTCAAATTAATACAAAAAAACACGAGGAAACAGCGAAATTCTAACGAAAACAAATAATCTGCATCGTAGAACGATCTTATTAAGTAAAATGTAAGGGTAAAATAAAAATACATATAAGTAAATACAGTCGTCTTAAACTACGAATTGAAAGACAGATGGCGGGCATGGAACGGATATATCAAGTTTAGTAGATGCTGAAGAAATGCTATTACTAATAATGATGAAAAGAAGCCGGCTTGAATGAAGAACAAAAATGAGAGGGGAAATAATTGCAATGCTTTGTATATAAAGAGAGTAGGGATATTGAATAAAAAAAAAAACTTTATCTGAAACTCAAAAAAGAGAAAAGAAGAAATAGGATTCTAGACGACCAAGAAAGCAGGGCAAGAATCGTCGTAACTAAAGCAGACAATTGATAGAAGAATAGAAGGAAAATGTAAAAAAAAAACGGTTTGAATTGCAGAATAACGATCTTGATTCACATTAGTCTATATTGACCGAGTCAAAAAAATCGATGATAAATATACGCATATAGCCGTACGGAGATATGGTGATAGATAAGTCTTTTAAGATTCGGACGACACTGGAATAGACAACACGGAACATCTTTTTTTAATATATTTTCTATTTTTGTACTTTTGCTCTATGTAAGTCTTTATATACATATAAATATAATTTAAATGTTTTTCATGAATCATTAGTTATATTATAATATAAGATATATATATATATATATATATATATATATACGTAATATACAGCGAATATTCATTTTATGTATTCCTATAAATATCACCTGATACTTGATTATATCTAAGTAATATAATCGTGATTTATTTATGGGAAATTAGCTACTGAAATGTTCATGTTTTATTGCGGAGACAAATTCTGAAACTCATTAAAATTAGTCTGACGATTTTCCTGTAAGCGTAGAACTCGTGTTTCTATGCAGCTTTATTGACATTTATATATCCATACTTTATATGGTGTCTATATTATAAATGTCACCTGTCTGTTTAAATGCATGTATGTATGTATGATCCTATGTCTGCCTAAAACTTTAACAGAAGAGAAAGATGTTCGGTATCGATATCCTTTTGAAATTCGACCCTTCTGACGAGAAAAATCGAAAACTTGGCTATAATCATGTATAAAACGCCCCTACATGGGAGTAATGGACATATAACGTCTCTTCCTCTGATGACGTCACTTCCCGTACTAAGTACTGGTGCTCAGCAGTTAGAGATTGGTACGCGGCCAAGGTGGTCCTGTGCAAACGCCCAACAGTTGAGGAATAGTTTTGCTCAACCCGCCTTGCCTGTAATATATGTGAATGCATGTTTGTTTCTAAAAGTCCTGTGCCCTTTGCTTTTATAACAATTAAACCGCATAACAAACCATTACTTTCTTCACCCGCAACGGGGCATTACGGGGAGGGGTCGATTTTTTCGTCAATATTTTCGAAAGTGATTCCCCTTTTTGGATTAGCTAGCTGTAATATAAACCGTCGTCACCTCCGATTTGGCAATGGGTGCAGCAGTAAAACTGTCACGTTTTTTTTTCACATTATTTTCCTCCTTCCCGGTACTGGTTCGAACCTGCCTGCCTAACCCCTTTATTTTTTGGCTCAAAACACACTTTCAAACACCTGGGCAACGCTGGTCACCGAGGCTATTGTAGAATAAATATATTTGAGGTACACAATGAGAGAGAGAGGGGGGGAATACAAAGAGATAAATTGACAGATATATAGATAGATAGATAGATAACATATTGAACTGAATATAAATACACATTTATTTTACATATAGACACTCCTGTTTCGAATATTCGTTCTTGTCAGTGTAGGAAATAAAAATGACTGCTAGCTGAGTGAGTTAAAATAGTTACTTATTCTTTTCTTAAGTAAATATTCCAAAGTACGAAGATGTTTCCCCACTTATGTACACTGCATTTGTATGTATGAAATTAATTCCTTGCTGTTCTCCAGAATGGCACATCATATACTCTATTTTAGAGAAAACAAACAATGAGAAGTCTAATTTTTGAAGGATTTTTCTGTAAGATTTTTGACACCGTCAATTCCTATAACAGACAATTTAATCACACGATTGAGGTAAAATAAGACCATGGGTCTGCAAAATTGGTTTGCTGCTTAGAAAATCAATTTATGTAAGACAGGAAATGGAAATTCTGACGTGGAGATTTATTTGATTTATGTACACATACACACACATACATACATAATGCATACATAGACACACACACACATCAATAATTTCCCACACTAATTATCTGTGTCTACATCTAAAGGTAAATTCCATGAACAAAGTTTCTTTCTTAGAACTGCACGGCTGTGAACCACTTAATACACTCCCCTACCTATGGATGGTTCCCATTAAGATGGAATTAACAGCCATTCTGTCGGCCGCCATATTTACGCCGTGTAACTTCTTTGTCAATTTGAATCAGAGAACCCTTTCATATCTCCATCTACTCAACGAGCGAAGCGCAGGTGTCTTTGCAAGTATATATATATATATATATATATATATATATATATATATATATATATATATATATATATAAAAGAACGTGTATGTCTGTCTGGCTGTGTGTGTGTGTCTGTGCGTGTGCGTATAATCGAAATTTGATATACAGGGTACTGAGATTTGCGAAAATATTTGTAATCCCTTTTCGGCAAAAAATTTGGCTTTAAAGCGGTTTAAGTTCAACGATTTGACCTTTGAGAACTCTACCAAACCCCTCCGTTAATTTCGGACGTAAACAATTGAGATTTTAGATGTAGGTTCTTGGACATGGACCTAACTTAATAACTTGATTTGAGCAAAAAACAATTAATGTTAATCGGTCATAATCGGTGTCAAAATGAAAAAAAATTGACCTCTGCTGTCTTTACCAAATTACTCAGACTATTTCTGGTTTAAACATTTGAATTTTACATAAAAGGTATTCAGAGATAAAGCAACTATTTTATCGGTTTGGGTCGAAAATTTTAGTTAAAAATATGTATTGATGTTTGCATGTCTGCCTAAAACTTTTGACAAAGGCGACGGAATGTCACAAGATCAGTATCGTTTGAAGCTCGACCATTCAGACGAAAAATACCGAACCGTTGGCTAGACACATTAATTTATTCACCCTTAACTGGGCATTTTTCTCACAGGGAAGTGTTGCTTTTTCAGCCGATAATTTTGAATTCATTCCCTCTTTTCGATTGTCTAGTCAATTAAAACTTAAGTCACTCCCGGTTTGATGGTTGTTGTAAAAGCAAAGAACTCCCTTTTTCCCCCATTCATTTCCCCCCTTCAATGTACGGGTTCTAACGTGCCTTCCTACTACCATCTTTTTTGGTTCAACATACATCCGGGCAACGCCGCGCTGAAATGCTAGTACATCTATAAAACTGAAAGTGCCTGTCTCTCTATCTTTCTGCCTGTCTGTGTACATTAAATTAAACAATAACTCTGTTAATTTTCAGTTTACCGATTCGAAATTTGATATGCAGGATTTTAAAATTTGGAAAAAAACTTTGTAATACGCTTTAAGCCAGAAATTTCTCTGTCAGGTGTCAAAGTTTGACGATTGACCTTTGAGAACTCAACACAACTTCACAGTTATTTTTAGGTATAAACACTTGGAATTTTAGAAATCGGTTCCTTTCTCATGAATCTAACTTAATAACTTGATTTGAGCCCAAAACAATAACTTTTAAGCAGTAATAATAGGGGTGAAATTAAAAAAAAATTGACGTCTGCGATCTCTACCAAATTACTCAGACAAGTCTGTTCTAAACATCTGAAATTTTACAAAAAGGGTATTCACAGATAAGGCAAGCTTTTCAATCGGTTAGAGTCGAAAATTTGAGCTACCAATATATAAATGTATGTATGTATATATGTATGTATGTATGTATGTATGTATGTATGTATGTGTGCATGTCCGCCAAAAACTTTCGACAGATGCGACGAATTTTCACAAGATCAGTATCGCTTTGAAGCTTGACCCTTCAAATGACAAATAATGAAAAATTGAATAAAACCATTACTTTCTTTCACCCTCAACTAGACATGTTTCTACAGAGAGGGGTCGCTTTTTTCGTCGATATTTTCGAAAATCATGCCTTCTTCTCGATTGACAAGCCTTTTTTTTTACACAGTGGTCACCACTTATCAAGGCTCGAAAGCAACTCAGGGATAAGGGTTATTGCAAGTACATTTAGCCTTTATTTAAACCGTAGTCACCTCCGATCTGGAAATGGTCGAAACAGTAAAAATGTCACGTTTCCTTTCCACATTATTTTCCTCCTTCCCGGTACTGGTTCGAGCCTGCTTGCTTATTATTACACTGTTTTTGTTGCTCAACACAGACCTCTAATCACTTGGGCAACGCGGGGTACCCATGATTGTATATATATATATATATATATATATATATATATATATATATATATATATATATACAGAGAGAGATAAAGGTAATAATAGAGAGTTATAATACTATAGCAGACTTCTCGAAGGACGTCAAACAATATGAAATAGATCAGGCGCACTACCTAGGCATACGTGGATAAAACCACATGTCTATACATGTATTAAATGATAGTCCTGTAGAGTGTTCTATCGAATAAGGACTGTAATCAGATCAACTCATTCTATGAAAGTCCAGATACAGCGCTCCTTTTAGATACTAACGCCTAATTACATATATTTTTGGGTTATAATGACCAACCCTTTATTAACATAGTGTCCCAAGTTGCACAGACGCAGCGGACCGCAGCCAACATAGCTCATCTTATTCCATACAGTCACGCTACTGACCAGCCAGTTTATAAGATTTTGAAGATATGTATACTTCAGTTCTAGATCTATAGCTGACCACCTCACCTAGTGTTGCATGATTACTGTCAGGTCGATATAAAATGTACATCTCTACCCCAAGTTTAATACACCGTGTTTAAAGTGATGAGATAATGCAAAATGCTATGTGGGAGCACTTCTGATTACATAATAAATTCGCATGGACTAATTTAATTTCATTTTTTCTGCTGAACTGCGTTCAAATGTGTTACTAAATGGCGCTAAGTAGGATTTTAAAACTATAGTAAATCATCTCACTTCAGTAGTTAATTACAAGATGTATAGCTTTCTTTACGCAAATAAATGCATTCTACCGATTCGTCCGCAATCCGGAAAAGACAAACTTATTCATGCTAGATATTATTGAAAGAATGAAATGGCCGCAACTAAGAGAAGTCACCCCGAAATAATATGGCAACGTATCGAATCCCTGAAACCACGCAATCTTGATTTCTCGAAGGTGTAATAATGTTAGTGAATAATCGAGAATCAACAATTATAAGACTTTCCAACAAACATAAGGTCATTTTTACAACAGCTGAGAAAGCTAGTCTGCTAATCCTGCGTTTGTTGTCCAACTCTAACTTAAACACAGCAAACACTCCCTCTCAAATTTCTCTTTGAGAATATGAGCCACGCCTGAAGATCTGAAAATCGCTACTTCGCATGTATGTAATAAACCATTCACTTAGCCCATGTTGCCTCGTTCAAATCTCATACCCGCTATCCTTTTTAAAGAAACACTCCTATACATTTCAAACTGTTCAAAATGTGTGCCCATAATTTTGTTTCAATGAATTACTCCCCTTTTTTATTCGAGGATTTTGGCAAAAGAACTGTCATATTCAAAACTGCCTAACTCAATCAATATCGTAAGACCTTCACGCTAAAATGCTTGTCTCACAATCTGTATTGTATCATCCCGTAAGTGCTAAACATCTTATTGACCAAATGTATGGACTTCGATAAGACCGTTCTAGTGTGGATATTTTAACTCTCGTGCCTGAACATTTACCCCGGACTGGATAAGGCAGCGACAGCTAAGATTATAGCTATGGATGTGTCTATGTTGTGATCATTTTTCAAGGAGAGTTTCTCTTTTTTTAGTGTGGGCGTTCATTGAAATTGTTTTTTCTTCTTGGAACGACAATCAGCCCCCCGGGTATTAGACACAATCAAACGATAGGTACATGTACAACAGAAACATCATAGATACATCACCAGATGCATTGCGTTGATTTGATGTCGGCTACATCTGCTGCTGGAATATTCTCCTGACGCCATTGCGGGCAGGGTTTGATGGTCATTGTTTTAAACAGAAATCATTGGGCCGCAAATTAACGCTAGCACAATTTTTTTTCGAATAAACCCATTATTCATAAAACTAAAATATGTTTATTAAAACTGTAACGAGCAGTATGAAGTTCGATAATTGAAGACCCATGCTCAATATCAGTTTTATCTCTTTAAAAGGGAGAGGAAAGAGTGGAAGGAAAGGGAGAAGAATAAAAGAAAGGGAATAAGAGAAAGAACAAGTTTTCATTTTTAAATACAAAGACACTAAATATTGTCCTTATAAAAGTTGGGACGACAGCAGCCAGGTATGACTTTTGCCATTTTTCACATAGTTACCTACACAACCCTCACTCTGAGCCATGTTGATATGCGCTGAGATTTTATATCTGCATCTGTATGTATCCTCAAAGCTCCTCATGAGTACAAAGCAGGTTCGCTACAAGGTGTGTTTATGCAAATATGCCAACACTCTAAAAACATAGCATTTTCACCGTGTTAATTATAAAAAAGTATTGAAAAACTATAGCATTAAGAGTTTATCGTGAGGATTAAATCATAAAGGTATATCTGGAAAAAGCTTAACCTAATAAAATCATTTGTATACAAAAAAAACGGAAAGTGTCACTATAGAACAAACCCAAAACTCAATTCCCTCGCAGTCACTTCGCACCATCATATCTTTATTACTATAATGGGATATGCTCTTAGATATCTCTTGCATGTTGTTTTATCTACGTACATAGTCTGGACTAACACGACGAATAATTCTTACCCATCAAAGCCTAAGTGTTTAGATTCTTGAAAAATAATTCTACTCCAGTAGTTTCCTACTTTGGGGTTCAAATTAAAATGTTATCCATGTTCTTGCTTTCATGAGTTTTTTAGGTATAATCACAATAGTAACCCTTTACGATTAACAACAATATGCGTTGTTTTAGACAGTAAACATAAAAAACAGCATCAATATTACTTAAACTTGTATAATATAGGATAATAAAACCAGGGGAAGAATTTGCACTATAGAATAATCCATCATACAAATTGAATTTTGTGAATATAAACCAAATAATATCACACAAACATAAACACGCACACACATGCACACACACAAATACACACACACAAATATATATATATATATATATATATATATATATTCATAAAGTAAGGTATAATACCTTTATCTATATTTATCATATATATCAATAGGTTTAATGATAGACAGATACTCAGAAGAACTATATTTTACGCCAAATAATTGTAAATTTTTACGCTTCCCATTATGAATTATAAATCCAGGTATTTCTTAAGTTACCATGCGTACCACTTACGATGATAACTTGATAGTTGTCATCCCACAAACGGGAATGAATGTATGCTTCTCAATATTTCCCCCTTCTCGCCTCATTTATCAAATATTATCTTGATATTTTATGAGGGATAGTAGCTTGCATAATATCGGCGAAGCTATTAAGGCAATTTTAAATATTTTAAGTCGTTTAACTACAGTGGAGTACCTACTGCTTTTGATCGCACCCCCAACCAGATTAAAATGATAATTTTGCTAATAAACACTTGTTGTTTATGCATTTACTGCTTTTCTGTCTTTTAATATTTTCTTTAGTAGGACTCTTTACTATTTATATACATTTTTGTATATCATGTAGCTATTTGAAATTTAATGATGAACGCTTTTTGACACATAAATACCTACTCCTCAGAAGCATTTATACGTTTTCCATAATTTTATATATTCCAAATGAAATATCTTACCGGACAAGTATTTTTAAAGCATAAAATATCTAATGAAAAATAGTGTTTACTGCAGCTACAAAATCCCGCAATTTAAATTGAATTTAAAAATGAATAAATAAATTGAACACATCTCCTGAAGGATAAATATTCGCTTTCTAGAACAATATCTAAGGTATTTAATAACGTAAAGTCCCCATAAACGCATAGTATTACGATATAGTCAGTACATAATAATAATTAAATAAACTCATTATAAGAGAAAGAAATTCAAAATGTAAAATTTAAAGTAGCATTGTTGAATTAACACAGGAAAACGATATATTGTTTTTCTTTCCTTTATATTGATAAATATATTTAAATAATTAATGCGTTAGATAACTGATATTGCAATTATAAGCATTACATAAATTAGATGAGCTCATTTATACTGGAATTCTACTTTATAAAATGTATTTCAACACGTGTATCTAAATGTTGATTTCCACAGGGAGACGATTTCATTAGTCCCACTAGTTAATACATTTAAACGCGGGGATATTATGTTTTATGCAGTTTATGAAGATTATCTTTCATATGTAGCATAAACTTTACACAGTACTATAGACACCGAGTAATCCTTACAAAGTGAAGCTCTATATTAATCCAGATTGTTTGCAACAATATTATACCACTGTTGTTTCTCTTGAGAGACAATATATAAGCTCCAGTACATGTAATTATTGAGTCGTGAGTTGCGTCATGCCTTATCAAAAGTCAATTGCATTGGCACTGATTTATTCAATTGGCAAGAATAAATCCCGAACGACTAAGAACAATACAGAGATAAAGACGAGCGATTACATCGCAAGGTCTTTCGATGTATTACGCCGGTTTAGTACCGCCCAGATTCAAGACTGCCTTACTGGAGATTTATAAAGAACTGTTCTACCAAACGTAATTATACCGTAACACAACCACAATATACACATATGTAATGAACATATATTGTTCTGAAGGGTAATGCAATACGGTTATATACTTTTGGAATGATGTTACTTTTTTCACTTTCCTGTGCTTAGTCGGTTGAACCCACGTCTTTCATTCCACCGTTAAGCTACTAAGTATTATTTATTCAAATACTGTATAGCATTGTAGATTAACAGACACAAATTATTGGACAAAATTAGATTACGCTTAAATGTGATTAACTTATTAAGTATCATTTATACCGAACTGTGAAAATTAATTGTTTATATAATTTATTTCATATTTCATTAAATTTAGCAATTTACATATTTATATTTCCCATATGTAACAACTGAATAATACAGTATTTTTATATGTAGGCATGCACTTATACGAATGAATAATATCTGGTGTCACATAACCGGAGACGTCGAATAATTATAATTATTCTGGAGTGTTTTCACACGCATTTATGTAAGATAGGTTGAACTATGTAACTAATTGGCTTCAATACAATTATGAATAAAGGTAAAACCTGGCTAGTGTCGTTTATTTCTGGTAAAATTTGGCACACGTCTTTCGATAGTTGTCCATCTTGAGATTCTCCTTGATTGATTTGAATGGGAAATACATTACTCATCGTCTAATCATTTTTTCGAGTTCAAATAGTTCATCTATTGCTCATTCTTTTTTTCATTCGTCGTGTTCATCTGTTTCTTCCTCTTCTTCGTTTACTTCTCGTAAAATAAATTCTCTATATTGCTTCAACCATTTTTCACTTTCTATACACATCTACTATATGAAAATATATTGATATTTCCCTAATGGCAAGATTCTTGAATTGGGATAGACATTTATCTGTAGTTTTATTTGCTTCAATCTCTTTTCTCTACGTCTTATTTTTCACAGATGCCTGATTAGAATATCATTATTTCCTCTAAACAGATTTTCCCTATTTATTTCCTATTACATTCCTTAAATCCTGTTTAATTCGTTGTCTAGTTATTTAGTTGTTTTGATACCTAATTGTAATAGTATATATATTTACAAAATCATATTTTAATATGTGTCAGAGTTGTGGGACTGACTTGGTAATTAAGTTTATTGTTTGCCTGTTATCTTTGTATTACAAAACTAAGATTAAAATCATCTATTGTCATGTTTCTAATACCGTAAAGAAAGCGGTATAATACATGCTTCGGAGTACGTTTCCTTAGAAAAGATCATTAATTATAAAAATATTGCTGAATAATATGGTGGGCAAGTGCTAAAAGCAAAATATATTAGAAAGTATATTTCACTACGCATAAATTACATCTTATTTAAAACAGACAAGGTTACGTAAGGTAAAAACATATATTGATCATAATTTAGATAAGACGAAGAGAGTATAATAAATGACCTCAGCAAAAAAAAAAATCTATTACATGTCGTGGTATTTTCGTTATGCTAGACCTATAGCTGCTGTGTTTACTGTAATATCAAACAGGATTAGTGACTTACCCTACGGGATTCGTTTCTAAAGCAATTGTCCTTGGTACATCAAAGAGTTTCCATAGTGTTAGGCAAACAGAAGATTTCCATCTAGAGAATGGCTGGAAATATAGTTTCAGTTATTAAATCCTTTTTTTTTATAATAGGGTTATGAGTGTAGTGGCTAATTGTCAGAAAACAGAAACTGATAATGTCAACGATGAGGTCACTCAGGTTTCCATCCTAAACCCAGTTGTTTTCCTATATAACTTAAGTCATTATTCTGTGATTGCGTCTAGATATTTATGCAGACAACACTAGCATTTTGGCAACATTTAAAGTGTCGGCAAATATAAAAATATTTATGATTTTTTTTCTGAACTCGAACACGTAATGCCACAGGGACAAAGTTGGCTGGTTAATTTAAACGAATCTAAAATTACGCTTATCTATTATCGATATTAACACTATCATCCGAATATTTCCTCAATTTAAATGAATAACTCTTGTCCAAGTGTAAAATGTTTTTGACTCCTAATTGGGGTATATATTTAATTGCTGCCCACATAAGCAATATGTGGCACAAGGCCGGAGAGTGGGAACCTCGCAGGCTCCCCTAAAGAAGGGGCACTCGTGCAATTAAAAAAATTGCCTGAGTGACCCCGTCGGCATTCCCCGGTCGGGGCACCTAAGGCAGCACGCAATAATGTAAGCCCAGTGACAAGGCCTGGGAGGGTTAACCTCCTAGGTATTACCCAGGCGGCGTACCTCAGTCCAACAGGTGCTGAGCCGGTTCCCGACCCCCCACCTGTTGGGCTAAGTGTCAAGTGACGAATCTTTGACGGGTACTACCCTGTCTCCCTGCAGCTTAAGCCGCTAGGAGACGTTTCCCATCAATGGTGGTAGTTATTTAATTACTGCCCACATCGGCAATATTTGGCACAAGGTCTGGAAAGTGGGAACCCCGTAGGCTTCCCTAAAGGAGGGGCACTCCTGCAATTTTTAAAATTGCCTGAATAACCCCGTCGGCATTCCTCGATCGGGGCGCCTCAGGCAGCAAGCAATAAACTTGCCCCACCAGAAAGCCCGGTGGCAAGGCCTGGGAGGGTGGACCTCCTAGGTATTACCCAGGCGGTGTACCTCAGTCTAACATGTGCTGGAGAGGTTCCCGGCCCCTCACCTGTTGGGCTGTTTCAAGTGACAAATCCTTGACTTGTACTACCCTGTCTCCCTGCAGCCGAAGCCGCTAAGAGACTTTCCCCATCAGACTTCTACTAGGGGTATGAGACGAATGGATTCGGCAATCATTTTTATAACCACCGGCTGTGCTAAATAACCAATGAAAACTTTTAAAAATTATAATAAAAATAGTCGAATTTTGGATTCAATCAGTTCGCCGTTAACTACGCCACGGACCGCATTTAATTCTTGGCCGCCATCTTGGTTACTGATCTTAACTACGCCGCCATCTTTGTTCAACACAATATCTCAAAACTTAACAGGTTAACTACGCCACGGACCGCATTTGATTCTTGACCGTCATCTTGATTACTGATCTGACCTAGTCCGCCATCTTTGTTCAAAACAATGGCTCAAAACTTAACACTAAAGGAATCACCATGTGTGAAAAAGCTTCCAGTTCTGAACGGAAATGGAAAACACGCAAGACATATGTAGTCAAGATCACCGGAAAATTATAGGGTCATCCCACCACTCCAGTGTATATCTCATTGACAATGCAATATTCTACATGCATAAAAGACAGTTACATTTTGGGATGACCTATTGTTTGCCACATATAGACAGAAGCTGTTCGGCGCAGACTATCCAGATTTTGCAAACTTCAAAATCGGCTTCAAAGTCGAGTAAATAATGCCGTTTTATCGTTTCCTGTCTCGGTCCCTCCTGAGAAATGTCGCGTGCTTGTCCCTTCTCTATCTATATTTAAATTGACATAATAGTCTGAGTTCCAATCTATAATTTCTTCTTTTTACATTTTCTTCAATAAACACTGTCTAGCTAGAACAAATATCAAGAATTGCTTTCTGCTATCTATGTATGAATTTAAACGTAGACACCATGAAATTTCCTAGAACTGCCCGCTGCCTTACTTTCCAATGTAAACAATTTTGTTTTGATTGACCCTAATAATCAAAGTAGCCTTATTCCCACCATTCACGATTACGACCCTTTTGTTCCGATTGCCGTCGTACACGAATTAACCCTTATCTCAGAGTGGCCGTCAGTGATATGCTTGTGAAAATACAATTAACTATAACAAAGTTTGGAAACTAAAATCAGGACGAAGTTTTATCGAAACTATCTTTAAAATATAAATATGAATATAACTTTATTGACCCGATGCCATTTCAGCAAACACATTGTAAATTAAATTAGTTAATTTGTTAATATGTGTAAAAGTGTACCAATTATTTTGATATTTATGTGTATTATGATTTATAATTTCGATAATATTTATGTAAAATTTACATCGATTCACTATTCAAATTGATTTACCTTAATAGTAATACATAATTCAGAAGAATTTTAATTATCGTTCCAAGGAGATTTTAATCAATAAGATATTTGCAGCAATGTCAAAGGACACGTTTTTCACCTGAAATCTAATTAAATATTTGTATAATTAACTATGCGTATCCCCAAAAGATTAATAGAATATATCATAATAAAAATTGTTAAATGTGTGCCCCTTTCTTTTCATTCTATGTGACATTATTTTATACACGATTTGCCTTCAATAAGTTTCCAGACATTTTCGTATAGGCGTTTTATTGATAGCACACCCATGAAATGCCAGTTCACTTTGAAGTAATCTCTTCCGGATGCAATGCACTTGTTGTACTGACCCAACAAATCTTGGAAGGCCTCATCCGAGTCCTATTGAGTGAGTGTGAAAATGGCCCTTGTCAGTGTCAATTAATTTACTCAAAAATCTCTAAGGTTTTCCTTGGGGTAAGCCATTCTTAACAGGCACAGGGAGCAAGTTATGGGCAATAATTTCGGCACAGCATGCAATAAATCCTACATAGGCGCCACCAAAAATTCAGCAATAGAGTGACCTTACATAAGACTAACATCACAATTGCAGATAACAGACACCTCGAAATAATGTCAATCTTCCAAACAGACAATTATTTTTATTTACTTACACAAGAAAAAAACTTCATCACAAGATTCACTCCTGAACTAAACAGAGCCTAATATCAACACACAAAAACATCAAATGCACGGCACCTCGCATGCACATCCATATGCATATACACACCCACACATAAATCAGAATCGACACATTAAAACACACACGCGCGCATACAATCACTCACAGGCATAATACCCCTTTCTCTAATACAACACGCTGAACAATACCAAACCTACTAAACCTCGAAACAAACACTAAAAGGAAACACCTAGCACCATAGTATAATATTTGTTCCAACACCTCGCTCCCCCAATCAGTCAGTGGAGGAGAAATCTCTAATGACTGAGACAACTATCATCCCTTTTATCATACCCCCCATACATATACCCCTCCAATTGTCCCCCTCCTCTCTGGGAAACGAGGTCTTCCCACACTACGAACCGATCCTGGGTCTGGCAATACCCACATGAGGAGACAAATAAATAGAAACTTTAAAAAAGCCCCATATACATATTTTTAAATCTATCTAAACAAACTTAATATCAAGAATACCCGAACAGTCTAAGACTGAAATAAAATATCACAATACTTTAATCTAAGAATCCAAAAAGTAAATATCAAAATAGAATGAAAGGAGGGGGAGAGAACCAGCTCTTCTGAAATAAGGATTACAGAAGACCCAGTTCTCTCCCCCCTCCTCCTCATACATACACATTAGTAACGACCTTAGGATCACAGTCACCTACCTAGGGAAGCAAATAACTTCATAATACTATAAAACAGTACACACATTTTCAAACCAATAAAAGAAAACACACACACACATCCTACCCTAAAGGAAAAGAAAAAACACAAGCAGAAAGAGAGAGTGAGAGAGGGAAACACAGCACAGGAGTGACCGCAGCCTATAAAAGAGTAATAAAAATTGAACATTCCCATGGTAAGTAGACCCTTACACGTTTCCACTTCTTGGAAACACTTCAAATGAACTACGAACACGCTATTTTTACATTTCTAACACATTTTGAAAATAATTTCTGAAGATGACGCTTCACAGAACGCCTGAAACACGTTAAAAACGGTTTCAATCGTTTAAAAACATTATTACAATGATCTAAACATAATTCTCAATGAAAAACCAAGACACAGAATAATAAAATAATGTTAAAATATACACATTGTTGGTGACTAACCCTTTATTTAAATATACATCTTTCTTTCGTTGGAATTTCTTAATTTATTTTATATATATATTTAAAACACCCTCCCCTTAGTGAAACAAACCTAGAATCGGACGATCAAGCCTTTATGTGCTTTAGACTTGACATGCAACATAACATTAGCTACTTTTATTTTTCCTACCTCCTTCACTCGACCCAGGACTGCACCCTAATAAACAAAGCCTCGTACACCAGAGATACAGCACTCTACCTCGACACTAGTGCACAAGTGAATGTATTTGGTGACTTCAATGCCCACCATAGAAATTGGCTTGGATTCTCTACTAACACATGTAGCTGGTAGCACAACATATAGCTTCTCTGTATCTTACACCCTATTACAGATGGTTACGTTTCCAACTCGTATCGCAGACCAGCAGGAACAACACGCATCACTTCTAGATATGTTACTAACAACGGTTTCCCGATGGTTGTATAACGAATGCCCACCTCCCACCGGAACGTTGATCATGCATTGATAATGGTCGAAATCGCCGTAAACTCTAAAGCAAAAACTGAAGAGCCATTGCTCAAAACAACGGGATATTAAAAAAAAGCTTTCTGGAAGGTCATCAAGGATCTAATCCGAGGTGCCCCATGGGAAAATCGTTTCTCTTCCTGCTGTACTGTGCACTAAAGAGAGCACTGACTGGCTCACAATCGCAAATGAAGCACATGTTCCAACGCGGATGTGTTATGGCCGCCCCACCATCCTCAACGGTTTAATTCAACGTATGCTACTGCGATTGCACAAAGGCAGCATGTGTACCGCAGTTCAAACAGACATACTTATATAGAAGGTAGAAGTAACTGTAAGAAAGAAGTAATTACAGCTAAGAGAGAAATTGCTGAAACGAACAAAAAAACGCATCAAAGAGCAACAATTAGGAATCTGTGATTCTGTAAAATCTACAATAGTGTAGTAAATAATGGACAATCAACAATTCCCCCCTATCCAACTGTCATGAGGTTGGTTGCTCAGCAACCGAGAAGGCTAACATGCTTGCAAGTCGTTTTGCCTCCAACTCAACACTGGATCCTGTTAACCACCTCCTCAGTGACTTTCTTTTGCGGACAGACGCCATTCAAGACGATCTTAAAATTACCCCTTCTCAGGTGCTAATATCATAAAACCCTAGACACTTCAAAAGCATGTGGACCTGATCTCATCTTGGCTGTGCTATTTTAAAAATGCTCCACTAAAGTAACTCCAGTTCTCCCCAAACTTTACAACAAATGCCTTAATTAATCTTGCTTCTCCGGACTGCTGGAAAACTGCTTCTGAGGTGCCAGTTTTCATGAATTGCGGCGAAAGAAGTGACCCATTAAATCATTGCTCATTAGGCTCCTTCTTCTTTTCCACAAAATATTTAAATCCATAATTAACCAAGTTCTAGTCCATCGCCTTACAGATGCAAAGCGAATGACCGACAAGCAAGATGAATTTAGGCAAGTCCGTCCCACAGCAGATATCCTAACTGGGATCTCTGAACGTATATACCGTTCACTTGACAAAGAAGGGGGAAGCGGTAGCTCTAAATATATCTAAGGCTTTGTACAAGGTATGACATGAAGCTCTTTTAAGGAAAATAAGATTATACGCTATCACTGGAAGAACACTTAACATAATTAAATCCTTGTTAGATGAAATAAAAATCCAGGTTGAACTCGACGATCATACATCTAAAGAATATAATATAAATACGGGTGCGCCTCAGGGTTCTATTCTTGTATCTTTATTATTCCTACTATTTATAAATGACCTTCCTGACAAAATTGCCTCTGAGATGGGGATATATGCTCATGACAGCACGCTCTATAACAGACAAGGAAGGAAAACAAATTACCCATATTTAAGGAAATGACAGAAAAACTAGAGGACGATCTCTCATCTGTAGTGGAATAGGCACAAAAATGGATGGTCACATTTAATGCTGCCAAGATTAAACTTGGTCCCTTCAATAATTACAAGAAACCTTCTTTACCAGCAATATCAATGGCGAAGGATTCATTATCTGAAGTATTTCCTGTAAACTCTTCGGACTAACGTTCACAGGAAACATGACTTGGAACAATTACATTGAGAGCATTGCCAGGGCCGCTGTTAAGAAGGTAGGATCATTCTTCCGTGCTATAAAGCTGCTAACGACCGAAAGTATCCTTTACCCCCATAAGGCCACCATTTGCCCAGGTATGTAGTATTGTTTTCATATGTGGGCTGATGCATCAGCTACTAGTCTCCCACTTCTAGACAAGGTCAAAAAGAAAGTCGCCAACCTGATAGGTCCTGAACTGTCATCTAGGCTTCAGCCTCTGTCTCACCGACGAAATGTTGCATCCATCTGTCTGTTCTACAAGTATTTTCATGGTGAATGCTCTGACGAACTGCAAGCACTTGTGTCCCCAAGACGTGAATACCCCGACAAACCAAACAAGCTGCTAGATTCCACCCCTACACAGTAGATATCCTTAGATATAATAGAGCTCTCTAGTCCAGTAGTTTCTTCCCCAGAACCTCTAGACTTTGGAATTCACTTGCAGGTCCCTGCTTTTCCAACTGTACTGACATGCAAAATTTCAAGTGTAACGTGAACCGACATCTTGCTGCCCAAATCCCTACATAGTACCCCAGTAGCTTATGCCCCTGTTAGTAGCCCCTTACACCAAAGTGGCAAGGCGCCTTATTTGGGGTGAAAATGTAATAAAAAGAATTATCTTTACACATACAATAAAGACTAATACTTATATCAGTTTGAAGTTTGGTAAATTTCTATACAGTTGTTCTGGAGAATGTTTTTTTTTTGTTGTTGTTGTTGAGAAAAATTGCTAGAAAAATTTACGGTGTAGTTTTTTCATTCTTTTCAGTAAAATCCTTTTGAGCTGATCGTTTAATGTTCATTGTTTTAGTGTTTATATATAGCCTTTCCTCAAAAAGTAATGGGGATTGGCATAAAGTAACTTATACAAATTGCCCCAAAAAGTCTAGTTAAGTATATATCCACTGATCAACTCAACGTGATTGTTTGAGTTCTGGTTTGTTGGCGTTAGTTTCTCGTGTAAGATGCGACGTTGTTTGACTGTGGAAATTTTAGGAAATAATTTATTGAGGATGGCACGATCGCTGCCAGTCGGCAGACTCGAACCCGAGCATGAAGCAATCCGACCAAAGTGAACTAATGATTACAGCATAATGATCTGCTCATGCGAGCTAAATTGACCGATATTATTTTTTTAATTTTATAGTGCTTTACAACAAGAATCGAGTTCTTAAAGGGCTGATATTATTATTACTATAATATATATTTTAATACCTACAGACGCTCGTGTTTCGTCCTTTCGGAAATCACCAGTGCAGATTGACACAATAAGGAACCAACTTCATGGCTTACTTCAACCGCGGAAACACCGTTGACATTTAAACATTTATTCTAAATTTTACTTTATATATATATATATATATGCATATATATATATATATGTGTGTGTGTGTGTGAGCTAACTCGCAGCCAGGCCTTGCCTGGTAGCACAATACGTTTAAACATAGTATTGAAATTTATACAGATTTCTTATTACTATAGAACCAACTTTATATATATTATTATATATTACTAGAAATATATTACCCGGTGGACTAAAGGATTTTTTTTTAAAAATAAGATTGATAATGTTGTTTATCTAATTCAATCTGTGTCTGTTTACATTTTCACATCGCCTAAAATGTTGGATTGACCATGTATGTCCTGGAAAAGCTGCTTCTGATCAATGTTTAGTCTTAAAATATGTAAATCAAAAAATGATTTGCGGCAATTTTAAATGTAACCTTTTCTTTTATCATTAATTTAACACATAAATAAGAAAGAAATTTATAAAATAGTGAGTTATACATGGGCTTTGGCATGGAATCGTTATATTGGTATTGGGATGCTCTACCACGATCACATACATCAAGATTATAATAAGTATGTTGTATTAACGCCGAAATCTATCGTAGTTTTTTATGAAACATTTATTATTTCCTTTGGATGTAACGTAAATTATCTCTCCGTAAAATTATTATTTTATTTATTAATAAGTAAGAATATATTAAGATCGGATTATTTCGATTTCTGATATTTATGTGATAATCTTCTGTACAAAACATATCAAAGAACACTGCCAGACATATGAATTAGGGACAGAACCCACAACTTGTAAGTGGCTTATATATATATATATATATATATATATATATATATATATATATATATATATATATATATATGTATACATATATACATACACACATTTATATATATATATATATATATATATATATATATATATATATATACAAGCATACATATATATCCGTCATTTGCAATCTTTACTTGTTCCTGATAGCCATATAACTATATAATTAAGGACGGCCTTTGTTTATGTTATTGGCTTCTTTGTGAGACATATCCTTATTCATTTTCTACGAACCTCCTTTCCCCCGTAGCGAGGCTCCATCCTGTATACTTGCTCATGTTGATATCATTCAGTGGGTAGATTCAAAGGCAGTAGTGAATATCTGGAAAGGGATAGATAAATTATGCAATATTCACCGTCTTTAGAGTTCTTTCTCTTTATCTGATAACTTATTGCTCTACTCGAGTCAATTTATTTTTTTGCCGAATATGATTTACCCAAAACCGTACGTATTCCCTATCTGCCAATATAACTGCACAAAATATTCTGATTCAGAGGAAAAGGATGGTAAACTAAGAAGCACCTACTTAAAATTCTATGAGTGTATTCATGAGCTGTAGCTGGAATCGAAACTCAATCCCCGGATGATTGGTATGTTTACCCGATCGATATATGATACGCTTTCGGGAATGAAATGGCCATCAAAAATTCACTCACTAAAATCGCATCGGTCCATTCACCTTCGAAGCGTTGATATGTGTTTTACTTAACGAGAATGGCGAGAGGAATAGACTACTTTTTTCTTCTTTTTTTTCTTGTTTGTACTATCTTTGTGTTTTACTACTCTCTGTTTTACAATATGTATTAATTATAAGAGTTTTTATAAGCTTATTTGTAATTTATCAATATTTCATGATAATCGATTAATTTCTGGAAACTATTTTAACATTTTCAACGCAATCTATTTAATCGACGTTTTTTCTCTGTGTCTCCCCCTTCTTTTTCCTCTCCTTCAATTTTCATGGTACATGTTTACATAGCAGTAGGCAAAACAGTGTAACAGTTAGAAGTAATGCCGTCTAATCATTCCGGTCTCGTGTAAGTTTTAAGACGAATATTACATGTAATGCTGAATCATGTTCATTTTATTATTTTAGACTAATGAAGTATTTTGCAGACCTCAATAAATGAATTGAATAAATCATTGGTTAACTTATTATTTACTTACATCTTTCTGTTCACTTTAATAATCATTTATTACATACATTTAATATTATTATTAACTAATATTAAACGAAAAGCGTTAATCGATTTTTATAAATAAATGACAATGAATTTAAACATAGAAAATATAGATTCAATTACGAAAAGAGTGAAAAAGTAAAAGCAAAAATTTCAGTTACGTTTGAAGTAATCAAAGTGTTATTATATTGAACGTATATGAGTATAAACTTTACAAAATAATGATTATATAAAAGTTGGCAAAAAAGTATGTATGTCTATTGAGTAAATAAATATGGCAAACAAGTTCTGTTTACGAAGACATGATTTTATTTGTGGAAAAAGACGTTAATTATTTAATGAATTAATTAGTTATATCATACAGCCGTGCGTGTTGTAATATAAATTTTACAGTTTAATTAATATTAACATAATACAGGTAGCACAACTAGACAAAAAAAGCCTAAATATATCAGCTATAATCTATAAATGATAATATTAAATAAACATATTAAAAGCTAGAATAATTGATATTAATATAAGCAACTTGAAATGTGAAGTATAAAATTAAAAGGTTGTAAGCTTATTGTAAACATTACCATAATTTTACTGATACATATTGTGGAGTAATATAAATAATAAAATTTCTTGGGAGATAATCAATAGAAAAAAAACTAATTAATTTTAATTTGTTACTAAACTATTTTATTAAGACCGTAGTATCAAAAATAGGAAATCGGAAACCAATGTGTAATAGATAAACCCAGAACTGGCCACTGATCCAAAATCAATTTCGAGTGGTTACTAAATTACCAGGATAGCGTTATCAATATAAATAACCCAAAAAAGTCCGCTTGAAAACTTTTGGGGGTATCGGAATCGGTATTGGAATCGGGATTATTATAACCTATATTCCGATTCAAATACGATTCTTTTAATTTAATTTTCTTGTTAATAAAAACTGAAAAAAACACATATTTTTCTACTAGAAGTTGTTCCTTTATAACATAAGACGGAGAAGGGATAGATAATGGGTCATAAATCCTATTGACAGAGTTAACATAGATTAACAGAGTTTAATCTATGTTAACTATTAGTTATTTAGCAGGAGATAACTTGCTTACTCCTTTTATAGATTTTCGCAGCTAACCCCAAAATGTCTTTATGCCCCATCCGATGGGGTTCGCTGTATTATTGAAAGGTTTTAATTGCCACGAATGTGTTTTTTTATTACGTTGGCGCCAACTGTACATTGGCATCTGACCTCGGATTATTCTGAAATAATCTTATGGCACTTGTCTTTGGACGCAAGAGAAAATATAGATGAACACCTCATATGAGTTTATCGAAATTTGGGATAAGATGCACAAAGAGATTCCGAAGATTTTCTTAATTAAAAAGCGAATTATACCTACTTTTAAAATTATACACGCCCCCCACCCAAATAAATGAGATTGGGGCATTTATTGCTGTAAATGTAATGACAAACACATATGCAAAAAGTAAATATTAACAAAGGTAAGACTCTTCTACATACCTCGATAAATTTGCGTTTAAACTTCTTTTAAGGTTTGTTCTTGGTTCACAGCAAACTTAGTGTCGCCTCAGTGAGTAATAAATTTTTAAAATGGCTACTCACTAACGACTAGTGATAACTGCTTGGAGTTGAAAATTAAATAAACGCTGGTAGAAACACGTATATCGATCGGAAATGTTACGCTGTATTAGTATTTGGTCGATCGAAGATGTTATGCTGTAAGAGCATTTTGTTTAATTTTCAATTTTTGAGCGACTAATAAAGAAACGGCTAGATATGAGTATCATTTTCCCTTAATTTTATGTGCGAAACTATTGGCCGACGCGAAATTTTTAAATAGTTGTTCTTTCCACTACATAATCATTATAAAATAATAAAACCCATTTTGGGCAAGTGATGTTGCTAAAAAGATTAATATGTGTGTTGATATTTTTCTTCTTCTTCTTCTTCTTCTTCTTCTTCTTCTTCTTCTTCTTATTATTATTATTATTATTAGTAGTAGTAGTAGTAGTAGTAGTAGGAGTGTTGAATAATTAACACTGTAAAAAGTTGATTAGTTATTATCGAACTATCTGTCTATCTATCTATTTACCTCTCTACTCAATTATATTCTTAAAATAACTTATAATGTGAGTAATTTAGTGTTTATAGAATAAAGTGTAGCAATGAGTTTTAGAAGATGTTTACATAAATTAGCTAGGTTAAATATAAACAAAATAACCTTGGTCAGGCATCGTGGAAAGGTCACACGTAAGGGATACATGTGCTTTTTGAATGATGATGAAATGGAACTGAGGTCAGGACGTCGGCATTTTAGAGTAAGAAGTTGGAGGTTGATCACAAGATTGAACAGACGGGAAAGTTGGTCACGGGAGTAAACAAACGGCCAGAAAGCGGTGCTAGGTAGACCAAACATGTAGACAAGAAAAGCCGATTCTTTGTGAAGACCATTTATGACAACTGAAATAAATTCATATTTTAAAATATATAGGGTTTTGTTGCGGGTTCACAGAAAAGGGAAGAACATATGTCTCAATTAGATGGTGTTGCCAATTTCATGGTTCGTCACGAGGGAAGACAGAAGAACTCTTGAAGAAAGAAGATATGAAACATATAGTATTCTTCTTATATATGAACCGTAATATATATTCGTGTGATAACTTTTTGATCCAACATGCCTCAGTTTGTAGTAATTGTCTGTATTTTTGAGATGAGGTGTTTTCATTTATTGAGATTGTCGGACTGACTTCCTAATCTTGATTGTTATAGTCACAACGCTTCGGCCGTTTTGCCCTCCGGCTTCATTAGGTGTTTTGTATCGAACTGGGGAACCGTTTGTTAGGAGTCTCGAACCCAACCCTTTATTAAACCTTGAATAATAACATAGGTTTAACATTAACAAAACATAACTAAGAATTGTCCTAGATGTTGTATCAAAGTTTACAGTTACTCAAAGGTGCTGAGTTCAATCCTGAACGAAGGCAGTGAAAAGTAACATTCAAAACAGAGAATCAGCAACTATGTCACAGAGCCTAGCTGGAATCTTGGTATGGTACCCCCATAATAATAATAAAGGGTTGGTTCGAGACCCCTAAAAAACGGTTCCCCTAGTTCGGTACAAAACATCATATATATAAAACACCTGATGAATGCCGGAGGGCAAAACGGCCGACACGTTGGGATTATAACAACCAAGATGAGGAAATCAGTCCGACAAACTCCATAAATTGTTCAGTTTATACGTCGATATCATATCCCCTGGTTAAACAAACATACATACAATTTATACTTTTATACCGTGAGATGTTATAAGAACAAAATATCTCCTCAACACTAAATATATATATATATATATATATATATATATATATAACATATGGCTGTTCTCATGTGAAATCCACCACTTCCAATATCAATAATACAATTGTTTAAATATAATCCAACTCCCTATATACTACTAGTAGTAGTAGCATCAGTAGTAGAGGTAGTAGAAATCGTCGTAGTAATTTTATCTGTAAAGTGTTTTTTTTTACAGTAACACAAATCAGTCGAATAATCGACTAAATATATATGATTGTGAGAAGACAATAGGAACATTTTTTTAAATAGGAAAGGTACAGAATTGTTAACAGAAATATCTCATATTATCAAGGACATTTTTCTAAATAGTAGGATATTATATAGAAACTCTTTCCTGGCATAAGATGAGCGTTCTTAACTATTCTCTCCCTATACTGTTTTCTTATTTTTCATAACACTCATCGGGTAATTCTTTTTGGGGACGTCATCACGCCAGATTTCAATAAAGAATTTTGGTTCGCCAAAACGTACGCCAGTGCACCAAATTTCATTTCGTCATAAAAAAATTTCTACAAAAAAAAAAAAACCTATTTTTACATGTTTATCTAGCGAATAAGCATAAAAGTACGTTTATTAATATTTCTTAATCCAATCGCGGAGCTGGGGTCGATGTTTTGCTTCTGAAACAAAAATAGTTTTTTTGATAGATCTCTGCGTGGCCTACCAGGATATTTTTTCTAAAAAATAAAAAGGAATATAGTATTGTTTTATTCGAATATACAGTCATTTATCTAGTTAATACACAAAAAAATACGGAGGAAAACCATGTTTCTTATTTTAAACATCAAATTAAATTCTACTTAACCTAAAAAGGAAAAAAAAACACTAGTCTTTATTTTAAGGCGATTACATGTAAACAACTTGGAAAATGTTGTAGTAAGAATAAAATAAAACACGAAAAATAAGTTCCGTCTATAAATTTAATCAACATATGCCACACTTTATTGATCAGACAATGTTTTAAGAACATAAAACTAACTTTATTTGTTTTAATCTTCGGAATCTGAATGTTCCAAATCAAAGTTTAGTATAAAATATGTGATTGTTAAAAGTCATAAAAGACAAACTTCTTTCCCACTACTTATCCTAAGTGTGGGGGGGGTAATACAAAAAGTAAAGCAATTACATGTGATTTTATTAGATATATTTTAGAACTAGGTTTTATTAGAGGTATTTTAGAACCAGTGATAAAAATTTAAAAACTGCTTAAAAAGTAAGAATGTACAAGAAAATATACTAGTTTACATTATATTTGTATGTAAAAATTAACCCATATTCTTAAGTCTGAAATAATGTTTTAGTATGCTCACGCATATCTTTTGGGTATTTTAAATGTAACTAAGAGTTTTTTTTTTTTTTAGTTTACAAACTTCTAAATGATTGCTCTTGATATATGATATCCAATATGTGGATAAACTTGAGAGATTTTCATCTATATTTTTACTTGTACCAAACCCAACCATAATATAAGGAAACATTATATATTTTAGAGGTTTTGGTGGCCAGACAACACCAAGGTAAAGCAGCGCTTTTAAGAAATATCCAAGCATTTAACATCATTTGATATTAAAGTGTGAAACCACTAATAGGCAATATGCGGGCATTTATGAAGTAGGTGCGAAACGCTTTCAACAATCTCTGAAATTCAGTAGGCAAGTGAACTCTAGAATATTTATTTTGCTTACCATAAAAACTAATAAAAACAAATTAAATGACACTTGGAGAGAAAATACTACATCTAGGAATAAGTTACTTTTTCATTGCGGTTTTCACCATCAAATATGCGTGGCATACAAATTGAAATTTGTAAATGATTTCCAGCCCTTACTATTCCAGTTTTCCTGTCTCTCCTCTTTTCAACTTTAACACGTTCGAATTATTTCTTTTTAATGCTTTTACAATTACCTAATTTTTGTTGTCTGTTTATTTTATTTTACCACTACATTTTCAACCAGTTTATATGTAGAGGCCTTACAATAGAGAATCATGTTTTTCTTTTTAGAATAGAAGTTGAAGGTTTTTTTAAAACGTGTTTTTTCATTGTACTCGATAAAAATGGCACAGATAAAACTGAACCCGAAAAAAACACGGTAAAAACGGAACTCGTAAAAATGGCAAAAGTCAATATATAGGTAAAAATGGAACTTTGACAACGAAAAGATAGTTCCGTTTGAGAATAGCGGACTAAGCTCACATTATACTAGTTTTTAATAAGGTTAAGTCCGATAGCATTTGCTTGTAAAGATCGGTTTAGTATTGTTCAAATTCTGTAGAGGCACCGAAAAAATAATTATATCGTTTTATTAAATAATTATATTATCATATATACCCATGTATAATAATCTGACTTATGTCTAAATAAATTTTTACCTTTGCCATATTAACCTTAATTTATTTTTTTTAAGTATTGGAAATAAAAAAATTATTTAAATGATATAATCTGTGGCGACCACTGAGTTTAATTGTTTTCCACGAAAACAATTTTTACTTATTAAAAAAAACATATTATTATAGTGAAAATGGGCAAAATTTAATTACAAAATTACATTTACAAGTAATTCATTAAAACAGTTTTTTTAATACAAAATAGTGCGTATGCTTTACACTAGACTTTAAAACATTAAATCTCTTCGAAAAGAAGTAGTGTCGACCGTTATATGAGAATAAATAAAAAACGTCCGCCACGATATCGCCATAACTTGAATCTCTATAATTATTTAGAAATAAATAATAAAACAAATTACTGATAGAAACCCCCCAATAAATGTTATTGGTCGTGCTAAAATAATAGCATTATTATAAAGAAAGCCGCCATTAAAATGAAGAGGCAAATTATTTATTACCTAATCTAAACTTACACCCTACAATTTAATAAATCAATTTACTTGGCAAATGTTAACCCTTAGCGGAAGTTATATTACTGATAAAGTTTAATATTAGGAAAGGGATCTGGCCAAACATCGTTTGCTGCTAACTCCCAATAGGTTAATATTCTGCTTTGCTAATATTTATGAAATTATAATTGCTTTTATTTTGTTTATGTTTTCCCCAATTCGCAATCATAATTGATTTGTTCTTTAAGAAAATGATCAATTGCTAGCAGATACCCGACATTGCCCGTGATTGAATGATAATCAACGACTGTTTCACTCTCCCATATTATCATTGTTGTCAAAATCGGTAAAATGCTTTATTTAAAAAAAATCTAGTTGGAGCCTTATCGCGGTGCACCGGTAGCAAACTTGACATACGTTAATGCACTTACTTAATCCAAATAACCTATTGCTGTTTTATGAAATTATTTTTGTATAATTACTTGAATTAAAGTGTAAAACACAAAAGTAAAGTATCATGGCCCAATTGTGCTCCAAACAGAACATTCATTCTAGACTAATCCCTATCATGTAAAAGAACTGACTGTGGATATTGTATGCCTCACTTTCCGCCGGTGTGGTGATAATGGCTTTGCTAATATTATAAATTATGATGAACAGTCAAATGAATAGAGAAGAAAAGACTGTGGATATAACAGCAATTAAGTTTTTTTCGTCCTTATCTCTAGTTCCTTAGGAATATTTCACACTGGTTTGCTAAAAGAATAGGGCAAACTTAAAGAAAGCATTTTCATTTTTACGTTGAACGTGATTGGCCCCTATTTCAAAAAAGGCTAGCGTCAAACCTACCTGTGAGTGTCCCAAAAAAGTATTACCGATTATTTTAGGTTATATTTAAATTGGAATCTGTTTTTTCACTCTAAATAATAAAAATGAGTGTGTTTTTTTTTTTATTCCAGCAAGTTTTTAAGGGGTTCAAACGCAATCCCCAATAAAAAATAATATTTCATTTTGGAGTCTGGATTTAGCTAAAAGTGTTAATCTACAAAGTCATCATCATCATCATCATCATCATCATTTCATAGTTGTTATTATTATTATTATTATTGATAATAATAATATTATTATCATTATCATTATTATTATTATTATTATTATTATTATTATTATCACTATTATTATCATTATTATTATCATTGTTATTATTATTATCATTATCATTATTATTATTATGGTTATTATTATCATGATTATTATTATGATTATTATTATTATCATGACTATCATTATTATCATTATCATTATCATTATTTTAATATTTTTTCATCTCGTTATTTTTAATTTTATTTTATTACAGCAAGGCAAAAGTATTGAATTATCTACTAATTTGTTTATAATTAAAACAAAACCTGACTTTATTCATTGAGGAAAGGGACAGACTTCTAATTTTGCCTATCAATCGTCGAATATTTTCAACGGTACCCAGGAAACTCGTCCCAGAAAACTCGTTCATTTTGTTTATGTAAGAGAACTGGTTAATTTCTGAATAAATATGGATTGAAAACAAATTTTATGACCGTTCTTGAAAGAGATGTTGTTTTTCAAGGCGAATAAGCACCTCGATAATATATTTAAAAAATAGTTTTACTAGTGTACTCTTGTTCAAAAAAAATAAAATGGATCACGGAATAACGGAGCCAAGGCACGTAAAACGAAATTCTATATTTATTTTTAAAAAATACTTTAGTTTTAACCCTGCTTCTGTTTTTACGGAACAAAAAAGAGCTTATGTATTATAAAAGAAAACAACTATTTTCGTCAGAAGAATGAATTCAGTTTAAATAATTCTTGTACGAAGCCAAAAAAGAAAACACGGTACTTATGTATTTTTGGTACCACACGGAAACAATAACGTTATTATTTCGACAGCCATTCTTCACATGAAGAGGGGGTGTTTTGTAATTATTCTGTATTCGCTAGATTCAGTCACTTTGATCAGTCGTAGACGACGAAACACGCCTCAGTGGATTATAATATTTTAATCAATATATAAAAACGTTTTATCTTTATTTTTTTCTCATTTCAGCATTTCTGATGCATATGTTTATTTGGGATGATATTTTTTTCTCCATCTGGAGCTTACTCTGGATTGATTTTGTACTGCCTCATCTGTGGTAGAGAAATCTTCTCTCATGTAACACCGTTTTGGTGAATAGGAATCAAGTAATGTAACATAATTTCGGTTACTAAGAACCAATCCTCCAAGACGGCACATCTGTTGTAGGAGACAGTGTCTTTATGTTTGATTTCTAAGCATACAAGACAAATGCTATTTTTAGTCGAACACATCCTAGTAGTAGCATAGATGGTTATCATTCGATCAAGACAAAAAAAGAAGCACAGTGGAAAGTTAGATAAAAAGTAACAAAGAACGACACGATATTAAGTGAGATTAGGTGAACAAATATTTACTACATGTAACGATATGCACAGCATAGCATTGACATTACCGATTTAGCCATTTTTTGTATCAAAAAGAACCAGATGATATAAAATAATTTTCTAACTGAAACTGAAGCTGTAATTAGGACGCTTTTTTTAAAAGAATATTGTTTTGAAGAAAACGTAAGCATTATCGAAATTAAAACCTTGCTCTTAAAAATTCATAGGCGTGTCAGTTTGCGTTCGTTTGCTATTCATGTATTCTTAAAGTTTATCTTAAAATAAATCTCACGGGGGGATATATGATATGAAGAACATCAATATATACACTATATTTTACTTATATTTACAATTACCGATCCTTTAGAGTTATGGCGTCAATTTAATTTGTTATAAGAAGCCAACTCAGTTTATGTAGAATGATATAGCTTTTATTTGAAACGAGGTTCGTCTCATAAGATTAGCTCCATATCGTATGAATACGAAGACTCGATCGAGGCATAAGTATCCCTGATGTTTATCTCTGCGGAACTTTTTTGAGAAAGACAGGTTGTATTTACAGGATTAACAACATTAATTTTGCCAGTATCCTTAATGACTGAGATTTGAGTTTAACGAAATGGATGTAAACGTAAACATCTAGATGGTCAGTAAGTATCGCAAACCATTTACCCCTGCCATTTTCCTATCTTTTCAGAGGAAAAAAAGCGTTGCGTAAAAACACTTTCTATATACACCTTTCAATTGTTTTAAAATTATGGGGTCCTTTCCTTGTAAATTTCTCATTCCAGTGCAACTAACTTTCAAAGTATGTTGTAGTATAGAACATGTAAACATAATACAACATGTTTGTAAGCAATTTTCTGGACAAGTGTTATATTGAAAATTAAATCCGTTATTGTATTAGATACATATAGTAACACGGACAAGATCAGAAATACATGCTCCATTATTTTACATTCCCGGAAATTTACTATAAGAAAGAATATGATATATATATATATATATATATATATATATATATATATATATATATATATATATGTGTGTGTGTGTATATATATGTATATATATATGTATATACGTATATATATGCATATATATATGTATATATTTGTATATATATATATATATATATATATATATATATATATATATACTGTGTGTCAATTTATTAACGAGATAACATGTTTTTACCAATTTCTGTTAGGTTCATATCAAAAGCTTCGGAAACGTTGGAAATACCCTATCTACCTACGCCTACCTTGGCTAGGTAATATTAGTGAAAGATTTTTAAAGCAACTTTCTTTTGTCGTAAAACAATGTTACTTTGCATCAAATACCCGTGTTGTTTTTTCTTGTAACCTCATTTTGTCTTCAAATTTGTAAAGACGTTCTCCCCCCCACCATAACAATTCTATTATTTATTTATTTAAATGTAGCTGCTCGGTGTGCGCTACGTCGGGCGAATGGCGCAAAGATTAGATAATAGGGTAAAACAACATCTTCCATCTAAAATTCGAAAGGGAAACTCCTACCTTCAGAATTTTTGAGCAATACCCATGGCTCATCTATAAAAGAGCATCTTATAAATAATCGTATTTGCGCTTCGAATTTTAGTGCAGACTTTTTTTCCATCCTTAGCAAGTCGCACTCTCTTTACCATCTCGAAATTCTAGAAACTATATATATAAAGTCTCTGAGACCTTCTCTTTGCAAACAAAAAGAGAATCGCTCAGGGCTTAATCTAGTTTCTATTTAATAATTAATCGCCCCCCTTTTTATACATATATTTTTTCTCACCCCTACTTTTTCATATCTGATTCATTGTCCCCACCTGTTCTTTTTTAAACGTAATTAAGCTGGATTTTAGCTCTGGTGAGCGAGCTTCGAAACCGGTCAGCTGACGCATTAATTTTTATTTTTTTAATTTCACACTCTAAAATAAAGAATATTTTCGAACAAGTTTAAATTTGGTCTTTAGACAGCCATGATATATATATATATATATATATATATATATATATATATATATATATATATATATTGTATGCGATTTCAATGGACGTACAATATTGACCTTTTCCAAACGAAACTAAAAGCAAAACTTCACACATTGAACCAACGCAGATATTTCTATATGAATAGGAACAGAAGCATCCTTCGGAGGAGATAAAAGAAATATGAGATTTTCAAGTTTCATAAATTTCATCTCACAATAACACGGCATTCTCCGCCTTGCCTTCAGGATGCTCCTATCCTAGATCCCACATTGTGTTAAATGAATACTTCTTCATAATTCTGATTTAGCGATGAATCTAATATATAAATAATTATAACTCTGTTTATATATATATATATATATATATATATATATATATATATATATATATATATATATATATATATATATATATATATATAACTGCGGGGAGATAGGAAAAATACGCGATTTTACCGATGTCGATGGAATAAAATATGGGAAGATGAAACATTCGCTGATCCACATTCATTATATATACATATATATATATATATATATATATATATATATATATATATATATATATATATATATATAGTAGAAATGGTAATTAACAAAAACTGAAGAAAGTGCTCAATACTGTTGTAGAGCAAATATGCATTTTTTTTATTACCGTATATTTCTGTTAAGTTGCATTAGTTTTTTTCAGCAACCCGGCTGTTTCTTTTTGGCCGCCTGTAGCTCTCTCAGACTTTTACAGAAATGCTCCTTGTTATGCGATGAAAGAGTGAAAGGGTCTCTCTTTCTCTCTCTCTCTCTCTCTCTCTCTACATATATATACATATATATATATACATGTATATAGATATGTGTGCATATCTATACATATAATTACATATATATATACATATATAGATACACGTAGATATATGCATATATATACATATATATACATATGTATATATATTCATACATACATCTATTACATACGTATCCACACTCACATACACACAAGACAAAAATAAGAGGCCTGCAATATAAATGCTGAAGTCCCTCAGCGGTCAATCATGGGGCCAACACTCTTCCTGATCTACATATATTATCTCCCTAAACACATACTTTAATCATTCGTTGACATCTATGCTGATGACACGACCATCTATGGCAACACACCAAAGGCTGTAAATGACAAAGTTCTCTCTGATTCTCTCTGCTCTGATCTCGAGCGCGTGGTTCAATTGGGAAAAATGTGGCTGGTTACCTTTAATGCATCCAAAACCAAACTCCTATCCTTACATCATCAACGCTCTGATTCCCATCTGGCATCAACTGGGACGGATGGCTCTGGGTTTGACCTTTACTTCTGATCTGAAATGGAACACGTACATCAAGTCTTTTGCGAAGGTCGCTGGAAAGATGGTGGGATCCTTCTACCGCTCCAGAAGATTTCTCACTACTGATGCAATTCTCTATCTATATAAAAGCCAAGTACATCCAAGGATGGAATACTGTTGCCATATCTGGGCAGGAACTGCTAAAAACAGCCTATCCTGCATTGGCAGAGTACAAAATAGGCTTCGTGGCTTAGTGGGGGATGCCCTTTTCTCTACCGTGCAACCTCTCTCCCACAGAAGAGACGTTGCGAGCCTACCATTGTTTTATCGTTATTTCCATGGCAGATGCTCGTCTGAACTCCAATGTCTGGTCCTCCCTCGTCAATCTTTCACGAAAAACACCCGTCTAGCTGAATCCACTGTGAAAAATTTCCCCCAATCTATATATGTGCCTTAATCAAATCGCGGATTCCATGAACAAAGCTTCTTTCTTAGAACTGCACGCATGTGGAACTCTGTTCTCTCTGCCTGCTTCCCACCGGACTACAATGTTTATGCCTGCAAGTACAACGTTAACAAACTCCTAATGAACCGCCCCCTTAAGTAAGCACGTCATCAAATTTCCACACTAACGTAATATACTTGCAATAACCCTCACCCTTGAGTGGCTTCCAGTCCTTGATATGTGGTGATCACTGTCTAAAAAAAACAGAACACACACACACATATATACATATATATATATATATATATATATATATATATATATATATATATATATATATATGTATATGGGTGTTGTTTGTGCGTTGTGTATATAATTTTGTTGGCTTATAGCATTATAATACAAGTGTTATATAACTATAATGGTTGGTAATATATTTATTATATACATCACGACTAGGAAGAGCCATATCTTATTTATATCTAAACAGAGTTATAATTATTTATATATTAGATTCATCGCTAAATCAGAATTATGAAGAAGTATTCATTTAACACAATGTGGGATCTAGGATAGGAGCATCCTGAAGGCAAGGCGGAGAATGCCGTGTTATTGTGAGATGAAATTTATGAAACTTGAAAATCTCATATTTCTTTTATCTCCTCCGAAGGATGCTTCTGTTCCTATTCATATAGAAATATCTGCGTTGGTTCAATGTGTGAAGTTTTGCTTTTAGTTTCGTTTGGAAAAGGTCAATATTGTACGTCCATTGAAATCGCATACAATGTCGCCAATATGGGAAAGCAGATATCGGGATCTGAACCTGATCAAATATATCTTACTTATCTCTGTGACGCTGTTTAGAATATATACAAGAAGGATAAGCGTAAAATGTCACATAACGATAACGGGCGATTTATACTAAGATTTAGAACAAAAGGAAACAGTGTAGTTTATTTTCTTATCAATTCCGTTATATATGAGATACCTTGCATCTATCAGCAATCAAACACTATTTGAAATAGTTGCAGCTTCTGCAATGACGTTTCCGTGTTAATTGTGGTATGTTAAAATTCATTGAAATTTAAAGAAAGTTCAACTCCCAGGCTTTTCCGGCCCGCTTTGAGAAGAGTGTAGCTTATTGCTAATATGATGAGAAACCTATGGTTTTTATATTTTCAAATCATCACAATTTTGCTTGGGACCATCAGTTTCATCATTATACGCTTTTTTAAATCATATTATGTCACATATATACGAAATATGCAATAATTCCCAGTTTATTCATCGTTGGGTTGGTAGATGCTAAGATTGTTTTTTTTTTATTCCAAAGCCCTTCTACAGAGCAATCTAATAGTAAACAGTGTATATCAAATAGATGTTTTATTATATCTCTCCCTCTTTTCTATCTCCCTCTTTCTCGCTCGCTCTTTCTTTCTATCTCTCTCTTTATACACACACACACACACACACACACATATATATATATACATATATATGCATATATATATACATAAATACATATATATATACATATATATACAATATTGTGATTGATAATTTAAAATTTAAATTACAATTAAAAATTTGTTTCATAAGAAGGAACAACAACAAATCAATAATATGTGATATCGTTTCGGAAACGATGTTTTTATTGTGATATATGTATATATATTGGTTGTTTGTGCATTGTGCATTGAATTCAGCGTGCGTGTACCATTAAATATAGGGTTTTATAATTATAATGGTCGGTAATGTATTTATTATATACATCACGACTAGGAAGATGCATACCTGATTTATATCTAAATAGAGTTATAATTATGTATAGATTAGAGACATTGCTAAAGCAGAATTATGAAGAATACATTTCCACAATATATATATATATATATATATATGTATATACACAGTTATCTTGCACGTATGTTTACAGAACAGTGTTTACATAACTAGCTTGCCCATCTTTGGCCTAAAGGCTGTAAAATTTATATATGTGGGAGATGGTTCAGGCTTGACGAACACATTTAATTTTTTTCCAATAAGAATAGATGCCAAGGATTCAAAAGTTTAAAGTATAACCGTGCAAAGTAAAGGTCAATTAATGTATATCCGTTATGCATGTGCAAATATACATTTTACGTTTAACTGCGTTCATTTTATTTTGCAGACTTTGTGCAAATTCAGAAGTTTCTTAATAAATCTGTGTGTTTTTATTACATAAGAACTTTTTACTTGTGTCCCTATTTTAGAGACAATTGATATATGTTCAGATTTTTAAATCGTAGCAAAAAGTGGATGGTAATCTTCGCCCTTGAATAACTAACTTTAATACGTGAATAATTACAAGAAACTTTGCTAAATACCAATACTATGGCTAAAGATTCATTAACTGTAAGTACTTCATTCAAAGTTTTCGGTTTAAGGTTCATAGAAACCATGAGCTGGGACAGATATATCGAGGGCATGCGAGAAAATTAGGCTCTCTCTACCGTGCTAGCAAGTTACTTACGGCTGAAATACCCTGTACCTCTACACTGTCATTATTCGCCTATATATGGAATATTGTTGTCATATCTGAGCTGATGCCTCTGCTACTAATAATCCTTGACAGGGATCAAAGCGTCGCACATCTGATTGGTCTTAAACTCCTATCTAAGCTTTAACCTATGCCCACTCAACGAAATGCTGCATCCCACATCCTGTTTACAAGTATTTTAATAATCAATTCTCCGACGAACTACAAGTACTTGTACCCCCTCAACGTAAATTTCCCGACAAGCTGTAAAGCCCAAGCCCGACACAGTAGAGTCCCTAGATATAAGAAAGCCTTCTACTATAATAGTTTGTTCACCAGAACTGTTAGACATTCGACTTACCTTCCGATTACCTGCTTCCCCAAATGCGCTTACATGAAGAAGTTCAAGTTTAATGTGAAAAGATATCTCGTTGCCCAATTTCCTTTATAGTATCCCTGCCACTTATGTCCCTGATAGTAACCCCTGCATCAAAGTTACGCTGTGCCTTGTTAGAGGTGAATATATATATATATATATATATATATATATATATATAAAATATATCGTATCCTTGCATTTCTAAAAGCATTTTCGGTGCATGGATACAATTTGGCACTTCATCTGTAGAATTCACTTTTGTAATGTATCGACGCAAAAGGTGCATCCATGGCTCAGTTCTGGAACTGAAAATCGCAAATATTTTCGTGTGTTTTCCTGAAGAATGATTACATTCTTGACCCATGAAACAATTATTAAATTTTCGATATGTAAATTACATATCTTGTCTCTTCAATAATAAAACGAAGGTAATATATTTTTTATCCAATAAAATGCATCCCGCGTTAAATTATACTTAGGGAGGTGGGTGTACCTCATCTATGGCTTTCCTGCATATAGTGATAACAAAAATACTATCTAGTTTCCTAAGATTAATAAATGGCACGCCATCATTTACGGGACTGTATACACGCTGGGAAGAATTCCACTCCTCCACACAGAAGAAAAAACGTAAGATTGATTCGATTTGGACCTTAAAATATCGAGCTCTGATGATTTGTACAAAATCAAAATTGGGCGAAAAACTTAATGTTATTACTGGTACTCTATCTAAGAATTGGTTCTCTCTTGATGTGGTTACGTAAGTCCCGCAACAGAAAAATAACGGAGTATTCTGAAATTAAAGTTAAAACAGTGCCGAAATGTTGGGTACAGTACGTGAGAAAGTCGCAAAACAAATCAGCTCAACGTTTTTAAAAATATTATTTTGCTTCAAATGTGCATGTGCTGTTCTATACTAAAATACATTAATGGAATCTTCTCGAAAAAAAGTCCCACCCCATCATGTTAATAATATAATTTACAAGTTTAATTTTAGTTGCGGTGCAAACCATGTAGGTTGTAGAACGTTGAGATTGGATTGAAACATCCAACAGAACGTACCCAGCCAAATATGAAATGTGAGATACCGAGCAATGCATACGGGTCTTCAATTCCTTTCACTTCATTACAAACTCCTTGTGTGACGCATACACCAACATATACTCTTTTTTTTAATTCAGAGCTGTGCTCACAAGGTATTTCGTGTGAAGATATTGGAGACTATTAACGTTTTGTAAACTGATAAAATGGTAAGATCGTGATTAATCCTTAGGATCTTGGAAAATATACCCTTTCTTTATTTTAATCGGTCCCCATTTTTGTTTTATTTTTCCCTGAACAGAACAAAATGTACTTGTATTTTAATAATCAATATATTTTTTTCCTTTAAATTGAAAATCCCTTGATAAAACTTTGCAAAGGCGGAGGAGAAAGTGTGCAGTTGACCAGCTGACTTCCCCCACTAAGTTTCTTTGTTCATTCCCTTTTATAGACGTGTATTATATATTTTATTTTTAATCGTTGATAATAAGAGTATTCCCCTCATGATTGCAATATATATATACATATATATATATATATACACATATATATATATATATATATATATATATATATATATATATATATATATATATATATATATATATATATATATATACTATCAAACGTACCCGTCGCTGACTGGGTTCAAAAACAGCCTATAGAAAATGAACTCTTATTTTTTTACACGGTGATTACAACTTATCAAGGCCCGGGAGCCACTCGGGGATAAGGGTTATTGCAAGTACGTTACGTTAGTGTGGACACTTGATGAAGTGTTTACTAAAGGGGGGCGGTTCATTAGGAATTTGTTAACGTTGGACTTGAAACATCCAAGTTGTAGTCCAATTGGAAGCAGACAGACGGAACACTGACAGACTTCCACAGGCGTGCAGTGCTAAGAAAGAAGCTTTGTTTTTATTTTAAACGCATGTAATCATGAATTTAAGTCTTCCCTTCATTACTGCTTTATATATAAGTTGTTGTGCCTATAATAGAATCATGAAACACACGCATACACACACTCACACACACGCACATACACACATATTTATATATATATATATATATATATGTATATATATATATATATATATATATATATATATATATATATATATATATATATATATATGAAATGTGTTGTGTGTATGTATTTTTTCGGAGACATTGTCTGATATTGTTATACTTGGGGCTCGTATCATATTTGCAATTGATTAATATAATCATAGCTTCGTGTCATTTACAAAACAAAAACACGTCATAAATATATTTATCCGAATGCCAATGAGAACAGCCGCCTTAATGAATCAATATTACAGCCGGCCGTTTCCGGCGAACAGGAAATTAGATAAGAAAAAATATTTTACTCCTAAGTGAATTAGGTCTTGATTTCTTTTGTAAAAAAATATATGAAATTACAAATGAAATGTAGTCATGCCGTGCTCTATTCAGAATAGAATATTCGAGATAAAATCTGAACAATTTTCGATTTGAAATATCACCGTTTTTTGGTTTTTTATATTGTTTTTTTTTAATTCTATTAGGATTTTGAAGCACACTCCTTTCCCGGCTCTCTACACGTTGTATATTTTTCTATACGTCGTAGATTGAGTATTGTTGCTATTTATACGTTATAATCACGTTGACACGCCGCCACGTAAGATTACCAAAGTAAAGGAAGTCACTCATAAAACGAGTGACTGTTACTGAATTGTAAGTTCTGTATGTGTTCTCCGCTTATTTTTGGCATTGTTTCTAGTCGCCATGCACTACGAATTGCTGATTCTGTGGAGATGAGGTTGGGATGACGGAATCATTACCCCACAATTACTTGCACTACTACCCTCAAAAGGGAGTTTAATTTTCTCTTGAGACAGAACGAAATATTATTTCATTTATACATCTAAGGAGTAGCACATCAGATTATTTGTCCTGCTTTGACAGTGTCTCTATCAAATCTAGTTGGCGAGTAATTTTTCGCCTCCCTCATGACCTTACACACATAACATATTTAACAGTGTACATCTGCTGTATGATAGGGGGGTCAAGCAAACCAATTTTAATGCCATTCTTTTAAAAGTTCGCGACAAGTACTAGTCTCGCTACTTCTACCAAAAACTTCACGCACTCTCTGGATGGGCCTAAACCGAAGCGAAATTGACAGAGTCAGTTTCTAGAACCTTTCCATCTATTGAACACATTTGTAATTGCATTTTCACCCCTATCAAGGCATAGGCACACTTTGATTTAGGAGGTTAATATCTGGAATATAATTGTCAGACATATTATGTTGGAGTTAGGCAGCAAGATATCTGTTTACATTACACATTAAATTATGAATTTAAGAACACTCGGGGGGCAGCAACACGGAAGGGACTTCTAAATCTATCAGCACTAGGGAGAAACTATTAGCGAAGAAGGGTTTCTTACATCTACGAATTTATGCTGTGAAGAGGTGGGATTTTCTGTTTGTGGTCTTTGTCGGCGTATTTTACGTCGAGGAGGAACAAAAAGGAATGAAGTTCTTCGGAGCACCTCTCATTAAATTACTTGAATTAATTTAATGGATTGAACAGCGTTTTGAGTCTAGCTGATAGTGCGGGAGATATTTGATCGGCAACTGTCTTTTGGGCCCTGTCTAAATGGTTGAGACTAAGAACATATGCACTAGTTTACATGTAACAACAATGTCCCATACATGGGCGAATATGATCTTTTAGAGGTAAAGGAAACTCTCAGGATTTAGAAGTTTCCTAGCACGGAAGAGAGAGCTCACATTTGTAGCAACCTTGACAATACCCTCTATGTACCTGCTCCAACTAGTGTTCCCGTTATGTAAAGCCAGGAAGTTTAAAAGAAGAACTTTTAGGTAGTGTATTATTAACCATGGGTATTAGCGATTTAGCAGGTTTTTTTGTAGTTATTATGGTAAAGAAGCTTAGTCTTGGCTGCATTGAGTAAGACCATCCATTTTTTTGTCTATTCGACTACAGATTGGAGATGTTCATCTAAAGTTTCGGACATTGACTTGGATATGTGTTTATTCGCTGTTACCTTATGCTTGTTTTAGAGCTTGGTGTTCTCAGCAAATACACCTATCTCAAACACAATTTTATCAAGTCATTTACGAATAGCAGTACTAATAAGGACGGACCCGTGAGGTACAATCGCATTTATATCATATTATTGAGACTTACAGCGTTTGAGAACAACCTACAAACACACACACACACACAAACACACACACATACACCCATAAACACATGCATATATATATATAGGTGTGTGTGTGCGTGTGTGTGTGTGTGTGTAACTGGATTAAGATTAAAATTATTAGGAACAATAGGAGGATTATTTGGATGCGAGCCCGTTATATATATATATATATATATATATATATATATATATATATATATATATATATATATATATATATATATATATATATATATAAGGATGATAAAACAAGGTGGGGATAAAAATAAAATATTTAAACAGTTAAATAAAGCATTTGTTCGTTATCCTGATGGTTTTCAATCGTTTAAGATAAACCAGACTATATTAATAAAAGAAAATCCAAAATTATATTAGCAATGTATACAATTTATTTATAATTACATATAATAAATTTATATATATAAAAAAAATGTATATATGTAAAAATAAAATATTTTTAACCTTTATATATCCAATTTTAAATAAATAAGAATGTAAATATAAAAACTACTAATTATAGTGGGGGTGATAAGTAGTTAAATTGATTAATCCAAAGCTTATAAATACAAGGCTGATAAATTAAAAAATGTATCCATTTTAAATGTGGAAATTGATGAATCGCACAGGTAAGAAATTCATTTTTATACCATGAAAAGGTTAGTAATTTCAATTAAGAATAGGAAATTAGATAAAAATTTTTTTGTAACATGTCTTCTTCCTAAGATTAAGGGTGGTGGTGTTTGATCAACACTGCTGGGGAGCCATGAAGTAATATACTGTTTTGTTTTTAAATCCCCGAAACAGTGTTTCATGGTAAACAACTGATGACCCCTTGAAAAATAAAAAAAAATTGGTGTTATAGTAAATTCGAGAGAGTTGATGCAGTGATTGCAGGTGATTAAATGACTTACTGACTAAGTGTTATTTTTTTTTAAGGAATGATAAAAAGTAATTTTTTGTGTAGTTTCAAATGGTAAAAAACTTCAAAGACTATATATATATATATATGTATATAAATATATATAAATATATATATGTATATATATATATATATATATATATATATATATATACTAGTTTGCCTATGAGCCATTTTACAGTTTGCTCTTCTTAGATTGCTGTATTTCATTAATTTCTTTTAGTTATTACACAGTTTAGAGCGCGGAAATATGTTCTGAATTAATTGCAAAAGATAATGTCTCTTAACTAGCCTCTATTCTCAGCTTCTCAATATCGAGATATGCTAAGCTATTTATCATAACACTTTTTTCATATCAGCGGTTTTGGGGAAAGTTTGCCATTAATTCTTTCATGGTTAGATGCTCATTTACATCAAATTTGCCTTAAAGATATCTCACACGCTGTTTTCAAATCAGGTAAACGTGGAGACCATTTGAAATCGGGATTTATAGATATTTGCTTACCGTAAACATCCCATTTAAAAACTGCAATCTCTCAGCAATTAGGTGCACTGCATACTCAGTCGCACTTTAAAATAATGAGGGTTCAATAATCATTTTGGAAGTAACTCTATACCATAATGTGATTTGAGTGGGGGCATTGGACTCGCATGAACTGAGCGTGGGATTTCGTGACCAAAAATCTGGTGTTCTGCTGATTGTTGTAACCATACAAATTGAAATGAGCTTGCTTTTTATGCAAAAATTGTGAATAAAATCATTGTTTGTTTTTCTTGCACTTCTTTGAAACCTGACAACGTAATTTCGTCGTTTCCGAAGGTTTGATGATTATGAAGATAGCATAAATTGAACCTATTTTGGATACGCTAATCTCTTTGAATGCGATATAGAGAACTGCTTTAAATAGCCATACCATAAGTAGACGAGAATTGTGTCCTGACAAGGCTACGCCTCACATCTCCAGTAGATTCAAGTGTACTTACTGAGCGACCGCGTCCCCGTAGAGACCTATAATTTATAGAACCCGGCTCTTGAAAACGCGTTAGTAAGTTCATTATCGTCGATTACTTGCAGGATATCGAGGATTGAAATGGCGCGTTTATGATATTTTAATTGCAAGAATTGACCGTTCATTTACAAAATATTTGTCATGTTGTAAAGAAAATTTCCCAAGATTCTTTTTTGACAATTGTGAAAAAAAACCAAAAGAACAAATAAAGATATTTTTATAGAAAAATTTTATTCAAATTTGAAAATTGTAAAGTGACTCATGGGCCAGACTATATATATATATATATATATATATATATATATATATATATATATATATATATATATATATATACATATATATGCACATATATATAAAGTGGATTAAAACAGTAGTTTAAAGAGCATAGTGCATTATAATGTGATAGTAAAATTACTAATTAAATTAAAATACAAGAAAAGAACAGTGCTCGTTGTAATGCAGATACATAATAAGCTCGATAGGCAAATATCATAGAGCTAATATTTTGTTATGTGATTGTCAATTAAAAATTAAAAATCTGCTTCATAAGGAACATCAACAAAGGCAATAACTTGTATCGTCGTTTCGGAAAGCAATGTTTTTCTTGTGCTAGACATTAAGCTAGCGACAATAATTTGGACAGATAGTATGTTTTAAACAAAGTTTCCTGATCAACAAAAATATTGGGTTGTTTTTTTTAATATATGTAAAAGACACCATAAATAAACCTAGCATTTTTTAAGTAAGGCAGATGTATCTTTTAATTCTTCGCCTTTTAAAAACCGTAGTTATAGTCAAAAAGCATTCATTTGGATGTTGATTGTAGCTTATAAACGCATGAAATGTTGAATTTTCAAACAGAACGTCAACAGGCAATTTTATATAGGTTAGAATATGTTTGTAAACAGTTAATTTAAAATTCTAACCCAGTTAAAGTTCGAGTAAAGTGAGGGGTCTAAATGTTTATAAATTTTAAGCATCCGCATTAATTTGGCCCGTACCTAAGAAATACAAATAAATAATTTTAAAAAGCATACAAACATAAATTTGGCGTGCAATAAAGTTTTTATTACATGTATTATTTTCTGGAATTCTTTCTTTTTTGCATTAATGAATTATATCACATGCCCCTTGCATGCATCTTTTTCGCTAAACTTATTTGCTGAGATGTACGAATAAATACACACACACACACACACACACATATATAAATTTATATATATATATATATATATATATATATATTTAAATATGTATGCATAAAAAATCAATACGAAAAAAATATAGAAATGTTTATATATTTTCTGTATTTATTTCATGTGTGTTGACGTGTAGGAATAAAAAAGCCTTTGAAAAAAACAAGAATGTTTCCTCAAAAATCACATAATTTTCGACCGAGCCTTCGATCTTCCTATATGTATATATATGTATATATATGTAAAAATGTATATGCATGTATAAATATATATGTGTGTATAGATATGTATGCATATATGTGTATATATATATATGTGTGTATAAATATATATATATATATAAAATATATATACAAAAAAATTATATAAGTATATGTTTATATATACATAAACATATCTGTGTATAAATATATATGTAAATATATATATATGTATATATATGTATAAATATATATTTATGTATACATATATATATGTATATTATATATGTATATATACGTATAAATATATATATATGTGTATATATACGTATAAATATGCATGCATATATGTATAAATGTATATATATATATATATATATATATATATATATGTATCCGCCAATAGCGTAATGGTTAGGAGCTTTGACTGCCTTACTAACAGCCGGGTTTCAATCCTGCCTTGAGGTAGTTGCCCGTCTAGCCGCACTGATGAGCTGTGAAACAGCGAAACAGTACTGTATGTGGATGAGTATAATGCTCCTCACCTTGAGTTGAGCATATTGAGAAGTGAAACACGAATTACCATTAGCATATAAGCGACGCTCTTTGTGTAAACAAATTGAGCGGAGGTATTTCGGACGATATTAAAACATCGTTACACTCACTACTCGTTCAAGCAGCCGCCAATAGCGTAATGGTATGGAGCGTACAAACGGTCGGGTTTCAATCCTGGCTTGAGGTAGTTGCCTGTCTAGCCGCACTGATGAGCTGGTAAACAGGAAAACCGTACTGTATGTGGATGACAATATTGCTCCTCACCTTGAGTTGAGCATATTGAGAAGTGAAACACGAATTACCATTAGCATATAAGCGACGCTCTTTGTGTAAACAAATCGAGCGGAGGTATTTCGGGCGACATCAAAACATCGTTAAACTCACTACTCGTTCAAGCAGCCGCCAATAGCGTAATGGTTAGGAGCCTTGGCTGCCGTACATAGGATTCCGTGTGCGTCTCTAATATAAATGATTGGATGTTTGATTATCATAAAGGGAATCGTGTGTGTGACGTGTATTTTTAGAACCTACCTCTGCTTCTTCGATGTTGGACCATCTGGAAATTTGTCATCCTGGAGGGAGACTTGATACCTTTTTTGGATGAAGATTACATCACTCCAAGGAATTAGTTTTATAGTATTTTATTTCACTTTCCCCAGAGGTCCTGCAGAAGGTGGAAGTGAAATCGGCCTATGTGGGTTCTTCTTCTACACACGTCAGCGTTCGCCCCCCCGTGGAGAGGAGGAGCCAACGGGAAGTTGTCCGTTGTCTTCTGTGTCCAAATCAAATCTCACAGATCTAGCCAACCTGACCACGTCACTCATACGTAATCTGGTCAGTTGACCTTCGGTTCTGGTAAACGTGTCTACACTCCACGTTTACTCACCTCTCTCTATCTCTCTCTCTCAATCCATTTTGTAACATTCCTTCCCCCCCCTTTTTATCAAAATGTATGGCGAAGGCATACATTTTCTACTCCCCACATTTACTAAGAATGGGATATATATGCTCACCTCACTGGTAAAGAAAACTGTCATACCTTTATTCAATAATTAATAACATATACTAAGTAAAATAATATCAACAATGAATACCATGTGGCGCTAATCCTTGCGCCCTTGAAGGTCAACAACTCCCTGTGACCCCATGGTCTCTTCATAATAAAATCAGAATTTCAGGAGCATCCTTTACTCCCGTCGACACTACGCGTGATCGATAAATTCTCGGCAATCAACCGAATAATAAAATCATCTGCCTCTTCAAAACGGACTATCATCGTCCTTGGTTTTACAGATCATCTTTTCTTCCCATAGGTAGCACACAAGAAAAAAAAATCCCATCCCAAGCCTTATCCTATTCATCATAAGCCTACTCTTATTACTAGTATTTTGTGGGAAACAAAAAACCTCTTAACATTCCTTATGGTGGTTAGCCTTCTATTTTCCTACGTACTTGCATACATATTTCAGTCATCTTCTCTTGAGCGATTCGTAACATAATGGCCACGTCAGCCATTGCACCCCCTCTGCCCCTTACGCCATGTCAGAGGGCATTTCACTTGCTCCCTGAAGTTGATTACAACTAGATCCGCTCACGCTGGACAGAATACATTCCGTTTACTGCTATGTCAGAAAAAAACTTCTTTTTTTTCCAAAGTCGGTAAGCGCAACCTGCCTTGAAGACACATAGCTTCACGGAAAACATCGGATTTCCGCACATGAAGTACTCAAAGTTGTTCCATGTTGATTCTACTCGAAATCAATAGAAATCCCGATAAAAAAAATAAAATTCGAATCACTTCTCGAGAATAATGAACTCTCCAAAATTCTAACATGCTTGCCACAGAAATTAAATTCCATTCACGCCCCACATTTTCTTTCATTTCTTCATATAGTTTATTTAACCCTATATTTATCCTTTTTTCTACCTTACTTATGTGGTCAAAACGTCACTCATGTTGAATAGAATATTTATTCTACATTTCGAAAATTAAAATTAATACCGACTGAACCTTTGACTCTTCCGAAACTTTTTTATTATTATTATTATTTATTACACTGTTTAAATCTTATTTCTTTCTCTTTTTCCCGATTTTATTATTACTGTTATGATTATTAATTAATTAATTACAACACGTTCTTTCTTTTATTAATCATTCTTTCAATAGACCCCACAAGTAAAGATTCCACCTCCCCATTCTGCGAAAAATATACATGTCAAAGAATAAGAAAATTCTGCACAATATCGTTTGTCAACACATCAAATACATAAAAATAATACATTTAAAAAATACAAAATATCCTATCCACAGTTTGAAAATGCAACAAAATATTCATAACACATATTTGTGATTGACGTGTTTATACTTTGGTAAGCTGAAAGGCTCATTCCTGACGCACACTTACTAAAGTCATATGTTCTACTTCTTTTTTTGTCTTTCTGGTTTACTCACTGGCTGTTCATTAAAAATTTACAATTTATTATTTTTATGTCTATCGTCATAGCTGTTTTTTTTTTCAATTTCTTCTATTGTGTTTTCTATGTCTCCCGTCTTAATAATTTATTCGGCCGGACACTTTTTTCACGGCCCATATGGCATCATTCGGGGATGTGGGTAAAGTAACCTTATGTTCGTTAACAACTCTCATTCAGCCATCCCATGCCAATATCTCAAAAAAAAATTGTGCGGACATGTCATTCGTCAGAGGTCTGACTTCTTAAGTACTTACGCAACATCGGCATATATTCTATCTTTTTTTTTATTATTTTTTCTCCTACTTCAGATTCACTACATAGTGGCACGTCACCACTACACGTCCGCTCTTGCGTTGGAAGTTCTGTTACTCCCAAGATTGGGCATTTTCAATCAGCCGAAGGTCGCAGACGGCCCTATCTGCAAGCTTATCTATGTGGGTGCATTCTATCGCGCACCCTCGTTGCAGCTACAACAAGCCTTTTAAGCCCATAGGCATGCATCCTCCCGTCTTTATTGTATGCGCAGAATATGATCTTTCAACCGTCACACCGGTCAGCATAATCAAGCTACATACAGACGGCGAAAATGGCATTTTTCATAATCGAAAAACCTATTTAAAAAATCCCCCTTGCAAGGTCCTATGAACCTCTTCCAAAAAAAAAAAATAGTTAACCGCCTACGTAAATTTAAACCTGCCCCCTTTTTTAAATTCTAATTTGACTAGACCGACCATTTTATCTTAATCTAATCTTCTGATTTTTTTTTGATTTTTTTTTTCATTACGATTTTGCAGACCACTGGAAAACAACAATTATACATTATATAATACAATATCAAATCATACATACACATTTTTTCTAACAATGAACATTAACTTCTAATTACATAAAACAACCTTCTTCAGTCCTTAAAAAAATGTTAAAAAATGTCGTTAAAACTGGAAAAGCAATATTCACGATTTAGAGAACAGTCTCGCCTGAAAAAGAGCATCAATTCCTTTTTTCTTTTCTTTTCTTTTCTTTTTTTAACCCAGTTAAAGACAAGCGATGGTTATTTTCTCTTTTTGCAACGGTGTAACTATTTCAAGTTATGATTGGCACATTTCCAAACAATTTCATTTGTGCGTGTTCCCATTACATTTTCTTACTGTCTCATCGGTCCCTTGCTTTAAACAGAATAACGCAATCTTTGTTTTTCCCTTCTAATTTTTACATAAAGTGATATTTTTCTTCGTTCATAACGAGCTAATTCCTGATACGATAAACATTTTTTAACCATTTTCTATATATAAAGTTTTACATCTGTGTGTCTGTATGTCTTCCTTTTCTTTCTTCGTGAAAAAGTTGGACGTGTGTATTGCTTTTCTGTTTTTTTCTTAATTATTTGTCTAATTCGCCTAGTGTTTTAATGGACCCTACGTTGTGTGTGTGTGTTGATTTGTATTTTTTCTACTGTTCTTTCTTTTTTTTTCTTTTTTTTCCAGACATTTTATTGTGTTGTATTGTTTTTTTTTTGCTTTTTTTAGTCTATTTTTTTTTCTTGACACTAAATCTCCATGCTTCCACGTTGTATTTTCTTAAACACAGGTTCGATTATCGCATCGGTGAAGCGAACTGGTTCACGAACACCAAATTGAACGTTTGTTACATAGGGTTATCATTGAGGGGCACCATTTACGTTTGGTGTCTAACATAAAAGGATTCCGTGTGCGTATGATTGTCTCTAATATAAATGGTTGTGTGTTTGATTATCATAAAGGGAATCGTGTGTGTGACATGTATTTTCAGAACCTACATCTGCTTCTTCGATGTTGAACCATCAGGAAATTTCTCATCCTAGAGGGATACTTGATACCTGTTTTTGGATGAAGATTCAATCACTCCAACACAAGGAGTTAGTTTTATGATTTTTATTTCACTTTCCCCAGAGGTCCTGCAGATGGTGGAAGTGAAATCGGCCTGTGTGGGTTCTTCTTCTACACACGTCAGCGTTGCCCCCCCCCCGTGGAGAGGAGGAGACAACGGGAAGCCGTCCGTTGTCTTCTGTGTCCAAATCAAATCTAACAGATCTAGCCAACCTGACCACGTCACTCATACGTAATCTGGTCAGCTGACCTTCGGTTCTGGTAAACGTGTCTACACTCCACGTTTACTCACCTCTCTCTCTCTCTCCCTCTCTCTCTCAATCCATTTTGTAACACAAACGGTCGGGTTTCAATTCTGGCTTGAGGTAGTTGCCTGTCTAGACGCACTGATGAGCTGTGAAACAGGGAAACAATACTGTATGTAGATAACTGTATGTATATATATATATATATATATATATATATATATATATATATATATATATATAGTGATTTATAAATTATATATGGCGGTTAAGCTACACTGATTATTCCGCGTTTAATCCACTCTAGGATTCGTCAGGCTTATATCGCATAAGCCTGACGAATATATATATATATATATATATATATATATATATTAATTCGTTGATTGAGATTGTCGGACTGACTTCCTCATCTTGGTTGTTATCGTCACAACGTTTCGGTCGTTTTGCCCTCCGGCCTTCATCAGGTGGTTTGTATCGAACAGGGGAACCGTTTGTAAGTAGTCTCGAACACCCAAAAAATAAAACTTCTAGGACAACTCGGCGATATGTCACTAGGTCCTAGTGACGTATGGCCGAGTGTTCCTAGACGTTATATCAAAGTTTTCCGTTACCCAAAGGTGCTGAGTTCAATCCTAGCAAAGGCAGTGAAAAAAGTAACATTCAAAACAGAGAATCAGCAACTATATTCCAGAGCTTAGCTAGAGTCCGAACACGGTACCCCCGTAATAATAATAAAGGGTTGGGTTCGGGACTCCTTACAAACGGTGCCGCAGTTCGATACGAAACACCTGATGAATGCCGGAGGGCAAACGGCCGAAGCGTTGTGACGATAATAACCAAGATTAGGAAGTACGTCCGACAATCTCAATCTAGGAAAACACCTCATCCAAAAAATACAGACAATTACTATATTAATTCGTATTCCTGTATGCATGTTTGTTTGTTTGTTTATAATGTGATTAATATATACAAAAGATCCGTTAGTTTAGTATTTCTTTTATTTCTCTATATACGATGATTCTTTAAAAAATATGTGATTAAGAGGTCACCTCATTTGTTGTTTATATTAGGGTAAATCAATTGTACTAAAGCTTATTAAGGTTCTAGCGAAAGAGTTGTTTTAATTTTTCTGTTTAAGAATGTTATTTCATCAACTCTAAATTAGAATTATATTGAAAATATGTTTAATTAGTCTTATTTTAAGCAGATTAATGTAAGAGACGCTTTTAAAACAAACAAACAAACAAAACGAAAAAATACAAATCTAAATAATCAAATATAACAAAAAACTATATTTAAAGGACGAAAAACATTTTCCTATATTTCATTTTATATGTTTTGTCTTGTTTTTTGTTTTGTTTTTTTTTGCAAAATAATGATCCAAAAAAAATTTGAGTTTTTTTTCCTTCAGGAAAAGATAAAAGTTCAACTTTTTTCACCGTATTTTTCTTAGGTGTAAGTAAAAATTTTTAACGCAGTTTGTTCAGTCAATTTTTTTTTGTGGGTATGGGGCACAGAAATTTTACATATTTATGCATATTTTTAAGAAAATACGTAAAAATATGTTTACGAAATGTGTTAATCGTTAGATGAAAGTACAG
>NC_136489.1:37365514-37373014 GCF_053919585.1 Euprymna scolopes
CACTTCAGATAATTTCTTTGCCTTGATCAATTGTATTTCAGCCTCTGTTTTCGATTTAATAAGCGATAAAACCGACTACGATAGTGCATTAAGAACATTGGACGCCGCTTATTTAAAACCTGAAAATATTGTTTATAATAGATATCGATTGATGACGACGAAGCAACAAACAACACAAAATATGGATGCCTTCATACTACAATTGGAAATGCTTGCCAAAACATGTAACTTCGAAGCGGTTTCTGCTGAAGAAAACAAAAATCAATACATTCGGGAAGCTTTCATCGGTGGAATTTCTTCTTCGTCCATCCGACAACGACTGTTAGAAAACCCGATCCTGACTTTACAAGACACATATGCCACGGCCAGATCTCTTGAACAAGCAGAAAAGCATTCGATAAGCTACGCAAATAACTTTACTGTAGCAGCTACAAATAATCCTTCGGGCTACAATCGTATAGCTGTGACTAAAGAAAATATGCATCCAAAAGGGGTTTGTTTTTTCTGTGGAAAATCACGTCATCCTCGATATTTATGTCCTGCACGAAACGCCGAATGTAAAAAATGCAAAAAAATGGACATTGGGCTAAAGTGTGTAAATCTTCTATTTCTAACACTCATACTGCTGTTCTTTATGACGACTCTGACTACCCCTCACCTTCTCTATCCTGACTAGGAACTAACTCCAAAGATGTCAAATTCACTCAATGCAAAATTAACGGGCACTTCGTGAACGCTATGGTGGACTCCGGCAGTGTAAAAACATTCATTAATGAAAATACTGCTAAAAAAACTTAAACTCTTCACAATACCTAAAAACAAAACTATAGCTCTGGCTGCTTCCGATCAACATGCTAAAATAATTGGCGAAGCTGTCGTGGATTTAATACTGAAAGATAAAACCCATTCTGGAATAACAATTGAAATCATTGAAAACCTTTTCATTGATTTAATAATCGGAAAAGATATTTTAAAAAAATATAAAAAAGTAACACTTAAATTCGACGGTCCTAGAGACAAACTTATAATTGGAGCTATAAACACGAAAAATTGTTTTCCTACCATAAACGTTCCACCCCCTCCTCTCTTTTCTAATCTTTCTCCTCATACTACTCCTATTGCGACAAAATCCCGACGTTACACTTTTGCCGCCAACAAATTCATAAAAGAAGAGACTGCTAGAATGTTGAAAGAAGGCATAATTGAACCTTCGATATCTCCGTGGCGAGCGTAAGTTCTTGTAACTTCGAATGAGAATCATAAGAAAAGAATGGTAGTCGACTACAGCGATACCATTAATAGATTCACGGAACTAGACGCTTACCCAATGCCTAATATCAATAAGATGGTAGACGACATCGCTCAATATAACATCTTCTCTACTCTCGACCTAAAATCTGCTTATCACCAAATACCTATAAATCATGCTGATCGTAAATTCACTGCGTTTGAAGTAAGTGGCAAACTTTTTCAATTTACTCGTCTTCCTTTTGGCGTCACCAATGGAGTAAGTGCTTTCCAGAGGAGCATAGACTATATTATAGAAAAAGAAAATCTAACCGATACATTTGTCTATGTTGATAACGTAACTATATGTGGAAAAAATCAAGAAGAACACGATTACAATCTTCAAAAATTCTACAAAATTGCTAAACAATATAACATCACTTTAAATGAAAATAAAAGCATAATTTCTTCTAGTTCTATTACTCTACTCGGCTACACCATAGAAAATAATCAAATAGCTCCCGATTATCAAAGACTAAAACCATTACTCGAAATGCCACCTCCGCTGAATCTTAAATCTCAAAAAAGAATAGTTGGAATGTTTTCCTATTACTGCAAATTCATTAAAAAAAATTCTGATAAAATTTTATTACTAAATCAAAACAAAGAATTTCCACTACCTCCATCTGTATTAAAATCTTTTCAAACATTGAAAAATGATCTAAAAGACGCCACTTTAATAACGGTAGATCCAAATAAAGAATTTGAAGTAGAAACGGACGCTAGTAACTATTGCATTGCTGCAACACTAAATCAAGAAGGTCGTCCTATTGCATTTTTTTCAAGAACTCTCAATACTAACGAAATTAAGCACCATGCAGTAGAAAAAGAGGCAGCCGCTATTGTAGAAGCTCTCCGTAAGTGGCGACATTTTCTACTCGGCAGGCACTTTAAAGTCATCACAGATCAGAAGAGCATCAACTTCATATTCGACAATAAAAGAAAATCAAAAATTAAGAATGACAAAATATGTCGTTGGCGTATAGAATTATCCCAATACAATTTCACTATAGTTTATCGACCTGGACCTGAAAATATTGCTGCTGACACATTCTCTCGCATCTCTGCTCTTACTTACAATCTACAAGATCTTCGTGATTTACATAAACAATTATGTCATCCTGGTGTTTCAAGACTAAGCCATTTTATAAGAACGAGGAACCTCCCTTTTACTTTGGATCAAATTAAGAATATTACTGACTCTTGCTCATCCTGTCAATTACTGAAACCCAAATTCGCCAATACCAATGGAGGGACTCTCATTCAAGCCATATTACCTTTTCAACGATTAAATCTTGATTTTAAAGGCCCTCTACCTACTTCTATACATGGCAACAAATATCTACTTACTCTAATTGATGAGTATTCCCGTTTTCCTTTCGCTTTTCCTTGACGAGATATGACAAGCAAAACCATTATCCACTGTCTAAACAAACTCTTTTCAATTTTTGGTTTGCCTGACATGATACATACTGACCGTGCTTCTGATTTCTTAGCAAGAGAAATAAAGGATTTTTTACACAAAAAAGGAATTGCTACTTCTAAAACAAGTAGATATCATCCTGAAGGTAATGGACAGATTGAAAAACTCAACGGTACCTTATGGAAGGCCATTCAAACAACATTACATTCTAATCAAATGAAACTACCTTATTGGGAAGACATACTACCGGACGCACTTCATTCAATTAGATCATTACTTTGTACTGCCACTAATATGACTCCCCATGATAGACTATTTAAATATAGTCGTAAATCTGCTTCCGGAATTTCAATTCCTTCTTGGGTTAAACCAGGCCCAATATATATTAGAAACCACACTAAAACAAGTAAACACGACCCTCCTGTAACGCCTGCCACCCTAATAGATGTCAGCCCCCACTAAGCTTATGTTCAACTACCTTCTGGTACTGAAACCACTGTCAACGTTCGAGACTTAGCTCCAAACTCATCAAATGAAGAAAACTCTAATAATAATCCTACTACTTGAGAGACTTTATTTGAACCTTCTACTAATGAAAACATTGGTCATGAGGAAGACAAACATCAATCGTCTGACCTTGAAGAAAATCAGATTTCACTAAAAAATAATACTGAAAATCAGCATTCCTGCCAATCTGTGCGGAGGTCGTCCCGAGTTCGACAATTCCCTAGTAAATATAACAATTTTGTGACTAAATACTGAAAAAACTGCAGTTTGGGTTCATATGTTATTTGTAAATAAACTGATTCTTATGTGATTGTAAAAAAAAAAAAAAAAATGTGTCTATAATTAATTACCCCTTACTTGAATACTTTAGGACGGGGAAAATGTTATGATTTAATTTGTTGTTAAGAGTTATCCCCCTTGGGATTGACATTCATAATAAAAGCGCCCTCTGTTTCATTTTCCCGCTCGATCCTTTCAAGAGCGTACGTGTATTTTACAGTTAATAAAACCTTTCTAAAAGGCAATTCTTTACTTACTAATACTATTCACTTCACTACCTGACAGGCGTTGCCGTCTACCGCTTGTTTTGTTTGTGCCGCCGTTGGGGTCTTATTAGCTGTATTTCAGGGTGTTTATCTCCTGGCCTTTGCCGTAAGATCCGGGGCATACAAAACAGCTAGGGGAGTAAGATTATAACGTTTGATCGCTGGATATATACACATATATGAAATCTATTTAATGATGATGACAAATATAACACAACACCTTTACAAATGTATGAACGTAGAAATCAGGGGAAAATAAAATCCAACAGGTTATACTTTAAAACGGTTGGATTTTTTAAAAGTAAAATGTTTTTTTATAAGACTCACGTTTTTGCTGTAGACAATGATGATGACAGATTTCACTCATTTTTTTTAGAAAATGAATAAACGTAGATATCAGACGAAAACAATATCGAACAGGCAAGCATTTAGAACGGCTGGGTTATTTTTAATAAAATGGTTGTTAATAAACTTACGCTTTTGCTCTAGACAATAATGATGGCAAATTGCACACATTATTTTACAAATAACCCCTTCAATATTGATGTAGTGGCCTTTAGCGAAACAAGACTGCCCGGAGAAGGCAACATAAGAGAAGCCGGAATAGGATATCCAATCGTTTTGGAAGGGAAAGCCCTCGAGGAGCCGCGAATACACGGTGTTGCATAAACAATCCGTTCCGAGCTGATACAACAGAACATTATTGTCCCCAGGGCTATTACTGAGCGCCTCGTGACTAATCGCTTTCCCATCGCAGGGAGCAGACACATCACATTGTTTTCAGTCTCTGACGTAAACAGACGAAGACAAAGCTGCATTTTACACCCAGTTCAACCATACAATCTAGAGAGGGCCTACTAGTGACAAGCTCGTTGTTGTGGGCGACTTTAACATTGAGTGGGCAAGGACTACCGCCTATTGAAGGGAATAATAAGCCACCCTTGCAACGGGATGTAATGCCAATCAATATCCCCTACTCGGATTGTGCGCGGAATAAAAACTCGTGCAGAGAAATACCATCTTTAGATTCCGAACCGACAAAAGACAACATGGAGACATCTCCGATCTAGACACTGGCATGTTTTGAACTACATTATAACCAGATCCAGAAACAGAATATATGTTTCCATCACCAGAACCCTGCCCGGAGCAGAGGACTGCTGGGCGGATCACAGGCTACTGATCTCTAGTCTAGTTGTGACTACCCCTCCAACACCTAAAAAGATACACAACAGCGTGCCACACACACGCTATAATTATAAAAAGCTCCGCGATCCACAGTTTGCAAACATATTCTAAGAAGCTTGCGAACGCCACCTTGCAGAACCTGTTCACCATGCCACCGTGGACCACCACTGGAAAAACCTTAGATCTGTGCAGCGGAGGAAACCATTAGTACACAAGCAAGAAAATCGGGACTAGTTTAAGAGAATGACAATATCATAACTTATCTTATTGAGGCCAAAACGCTGGGGCACGTCTGGCCATGGAGTACCAGCCCACAGCTGTCAATAAACGTGCTCACAAACAGGCTGTATCTGAGTTCCAAAAAAGACGCCGAGAAACGCAAAACACCTGGTGTCAAAGTAAATCTGAACAAATTGAAAGGCCCGCTGACCAACGAGACCTGCGAAATTTCTATGCAGAATCCAAAGAAATTCTCATTCGGTCACTATTGGGTGGTTTAAAAAATCTAGATTTGACCACGACTATGACCGACACCGAGGTGTTTTCTTAGATGATGGTCCCACGTTGAGAAACTTCTCAACAACCAGGTTGTAACACTAAACAACCTCCTGGGAGCAACCTCGCAATACCCCGTCCGACACTGAATTGCGTTGCCACCTTCCATCCAGGATTTTTTACAAAACCCTAAAACGCAAGAGTCCTTGCAAATCCCTGAACATGACAGCATCCCACCAGGGCTACACGCACATAGAAGCCAACAGCTGAGGAAAGGTCTCACGCTGCTCACACTGAAAATATGGAATACAAAGACTCTCCCTAGTCATTTTCGCGGTGCAACTGTTATAACAATATTAAAAAAAGAAGATCGGGAAACTGTAACTAGAGATGTATATTACTGCGAAGCATTGGAAGCAAGTTATTCTCTCGCATCCTCCCCGAACGTCTCCTTGTCACCACAGAAGATGTCCTGCCGCAGTTCTTGTGTGCATTTCGATCTTATTGCGGGGCAATTGACATGATCTTTTGCACACGTCAATTACAAGAAAAGAGCCTTGACCACCAACATGCTTATTTTTTTATGATTTAAAAGAGGGCAGCCCTCGACAGATTTACGTATCCATCTGATTTATCGCTCTGGTGCGCGCCCTGCATGAGATAATTGTGGGCAGAGTACGCCACCAGTAGTCCTTCTCTGAGATATTCCCCGTCTATAATGAGTTGAAACCAGGTTGTATTCTGGCTCCAACGTTTTCGTCACTATATAATGCAGCTATGCTAAATGAGATGCCACCAGAAACGCCTTAAATCAATCTCCGTTTTTGCATGGATGGTGGAATTTTCAACCTAGCACAACTGTGTACAAGAATTAAGATCTCCACATTCGTAGTGGGAGAACTACAGTATGCTGATGAAAACACCGCACCAGGTCAGACTGCACAGGACCATCTATCACTAGCAGATGAATACAATGCGGTTTACGAACATTTTGGGATCCTTGCCAATACAAAACATACCAAAATACTAGTCCAACACCCACCAGGACTTCTGCTGTCTAATATCAACACTATCATAAATGGCCAACTGTTAGAGGAAGTTTGCCAGTTTCATAACCTAGGAAGCATAACATCTACTGCCGCATTACGTAAGATGTAGACAACGGGATCAGGGCAGCTCTAGCCGCCTTTGGCAGCCTGAACAGCCGCGTATTTAAAAAAAAAACAACGCACTGAAATTGGCCACTCAATCATGGTCTTCACTCGTCTTTATGCTTGTGAAAAATGTTTTTGAAATCATTGTGCACAAGCAAGACAAAAAATCTGGAACGCTTCCAGCATCAAAAGCTGGGGCAAATTTTACACATAACCAGGGAGAGCCACACAACTAACTTGGAAGTACTGGATAGAACGAAATTGACCAGCTGTAAGGAAGCAATCATTCACCTCATTTGGTCAGGCCACATCTATAAAATTGATCCCTCCAGGCTGCCGAAAAATACTTTATGGCGAGCTCGCCAACGAGGCTCAACCACAAGGAGAACCTAAACGGCTCTACAACGACAAGTTAATGTGCATCCTAGCAGTTACTTTCATCGACCATTCCTCGTGGGAATAGGTATCCGCAGACTAGATAAAATGGCAGAGCCTGACACGAAAAGGTGGCATTGACTTGCAGGAAAAAAGAAGACAATATGAAAAGGCTGGGAAAACGAGGACGAGAGCGAGATCAACAGTCACATCTCCCGCCTACACTCCCTTGCACATCCTGCTCACGACTCTTCTACCACCGTTTGCTCCTTGCAAGCCATGTAAAGTAAAGGCATCCTAGAAGACAGGGGACAGATGATGGACCGGTTACTCGGGGACGAGTCAGCGCCGACGACGATGTATAATTATACACACACACGCACATTATATATATATATATATATGTATATATATATGTATATGTATATGTATATATATGTATATAATGTGTATATATATATATATATATATATATATATATATATATATATATATGCATAATTATAAAACTCAAGTGACATTTCAA
>NC_136489.1:37378014-37428014 GCF_053919585.1 Euprymna scolopes
AATGAAACTATTTTCATGTGATAGTTTTAATAAAAGTTAAAAATGATAAAATGTCAATTTTTATATTACTCAAATTAAAAAAAAAGACATTAATATCGAACGAGCCTCTTTCTTATCAAAAACTCTACAATTGAATTTACACACCGGGTTCATCGCTTTCTATTTGTGATAACATTTTATATGAACTTGTGATGCTAGGTTATATAATAACTGTGGTCAAAATCGAACTCAACATTCTTTAATCAAATGTTAATTGTTGATTTTTCAGAACCCGCCCAATACATGAAAATGTAAAAATTAGACCCATATACATAAAGTGCATTTATGTAACATTTCAACAAAATAAGACAAACAGTGTTGACGTTTGTGTACAACTGTTTCGATGCACCTACGTCAATCGTTTCCTTTTAAATCTGTTGTATAAATGTTAACATATACACAATAAACGATCCACAAAATCATACAACGTACACGCATTTACACGTACGTGAATATGCAGATAAAATATAAACCCCATTTTTCAACACGTACGTCGTTTTGGAACATATTCATATACACACACAATGGAAAAATGAATTATTTCTAAAAAATTGCAACATTTAAAGGAGAGTGAACAACAAATTTAAAGGATAATGAACAACAGAGGCTTCGTCGTTTAACCATAATTACTGCATTTAAATATCTTACATTAAAGTAAATGCAGCGCAGGGTAGAAATATTCAATTCTCGCATTAACAAAAACAACACTGCAGATTTTTTTTAAAGCAGTTATTGAAAAATCAATTCAGGTAATTTGATTACGTAGTAGAGCTGGTATATAGTCAATTTAGCCGCCTTCTCTTTAATGACTGCATTGACACGGGTCCTGATCTAGGAGCGTGCTTATTTCCACAAGCGTCAGAAGGAGTTCGGTAAGTACTGGGCGGATTGCGGCGATCAGACTGGCTTTGGTTTTGTAGGAGGTCGTGTTGGTGACGTTTTCATTGTATGATCAAACGAAGCACTCAAACGTGTTCAACTCCGGAGAGGAGAGCAAGTGACAGAATGGACTTTTTATCATGAGAAATTCTACGTCATATTTGTTTGGGCTAACATTGGATAGTGAATATATTAAGTTTTATTTTATCGAATCGCGATTCTCATACGACTGATAGTTAATCATTATAGTGGTTTAGCTGTTTTTATTACTAATTACAAGAGCATTTCCAATAAAATGTATAGGGGTACTTTAATAGAATTTTACTTGAACGCATAGATGCGGAGTATGTCACCGATACGTGTTGCAGACAGTATTAATATCGCATTATGATATAGGCACATGATTTCGAATGGTCAACCTGTAAGACAGCTTGAGGAAAATGATATCTCAACGTTGAATATAACTGTGTTAACAAAAGAAGAAACAGGGAGCAGTAATAAAATTTCAGTAGCATAAGTTCTTTCGTACAAACAATTGGAGTAGAAACTACTGAAGCGACTTAAGATCTTTACAAAGAAATACACTTATTCACTTGAAGTTGTACAAATAAAATAGACTCATTTGACCACATTTTTTTTAATCAAGAGTAAAACATATGCTGTCATAGAAAACTGCTAAAATGCAAGAGTAGATGGAGGTTGAAATATTTAATCGGAAGAAGTCGTACCAGCGAAATGTAAACAAGTATTACGCCTTATAAATTATAAAAGATTTGCATAGATATTCAGCGTCTTTTATCCGCAATATTTATGAGCATCTTAAAGACACTAAAAGAAATCTTGGCACGCGACTATTGGATTTACTAGCGATAAGCGTGGATGTCATTGAGATAATATTTTCAATAGTACGAATGGAATTATTGTGATTAATGAGGCGGAATAAACGCATCAACAAAGATTCTGTCTTGTAATTAGTTACGACTTAAGGTCTCAAGTCACGTTTATACAAATCTCGTATGCAAACCACGTTCATGGAAGCGGGTGAGAGTTGATCTATTAATACGTTTTTTTTCAGCGAAGTGATCGAAATTAATGTAGATATTTTCCAAAAGGCCGTATAACGTTCGCGTGTCATCCTATAAGCTTTCATGATGAAAGGATTTCTGGGTGATTAACGATTTGTAATTTAAATATTGAGACGATTTCTTATTGTTTTTTTCTTGTGATCTCATATGTATATTATTCTACATGTATATATGTGAAATATATATATATATATATATATATATATATATTTAATATATGTACAGTTATATATGTATTCTATGTTACGCATGTGTAGTTCGATAGTACGTGCTAAGCAGGAGTATATATATAAACCAATCTATTTCTCATACTTATATGAATAACGCTTATCTATTCTTCAAAAAGTAAACTTATTTTTTAAGAAGTCGATCTATTTTAATAGTACACCTTGATCTAAATTTGATTTCTTACTGGTCAAACATTAAAAAAATCAGAGGGCAATCATAATCACATCGTCAAAATCTGTCAAATATATCAATGGGATTTAATTTTACCAGTTTTTTCTTCGGTTTTTGTGATTAATATGACGGAATATATACGTTTGTGGTTAATTTAGTTTAACCCATCTGACACGTATTCAAATCTACAAATTAGAGGCGTATAGAGAAGAGTACTAGGATTAAACAACTAAACATTAACAAAAATAAGGGTTATCTATATTTCAGAGACATGATTTTAATAAGCATGCCTATTTGTTGTGACAAATAGAAAATAGCTCTACTAATTTATTCACCCGATTTTTTTTTTACAAATTATCCATGAACCCATTAAATCGAGACTATAATAGATTAAAGTTTTCTCACCAAAAAACCTCTATAGCCAGTCGTGTTGTGTGTGCATTTATGTATATTTTGCATTTTACATAGCAATATTAGTAGAAAGTATAAAAATAAAGTGTTCTCGGGTTCGGTAGAACGAATACCAAGCTCGATAAGTTATGCCTGAAGAAACGTTAGAGCCACAGAAATGTTTTAAAATTGATACTCACAATGGGAAAGCAGTCACACATAACCCATATATGGCGAATGAAATAATTAAATAACATAAATCAAATTAAACCTCTTTAAGGAGACGGAACAGATATAGAAATATAAGCAATTTAAAAACGATCACCTACTAGAAAAATAATGATAGAGCAGAGATAAAATCGACGCATCGCTTTTAACAGATAGGCGAAACCAGTATGGATTTCGAAGTTGATTGTCCCTGTTCAGACAGGAAAGGATGCACTGGGGTTCTCATTAACAGATGTAGCCACAGTACTCTATCATGTTCTTCTAATATATGCTGCGAATGTAGCTTGAATATTTCATTAATAATGAATTTAAAACGATTAGTCACCTCAAATGTTGAACAAAACAGCTCTTACTCATTTCGACATCATGAATAATTTTACCAGGGCCTATTGTTTTGGGAATTTTTTTATTAAACGCTTTTTAGGAGGATCCAATTTACGAAATTATCACTTTTTTTAGTTACTTATTCATGGGAAACCATTTTCGAGTTTAATATTTAGGGGTTAAAAATATAATAAATAAAAGTAAAATAATGAATTTGGAGACGTAAGTGCATAAGAGAGATATACATATTAAAAATAATTGCTTACATTAATAAGAAATCAGAATATCCATCAATGTTAGATATTTTGTAAAACAACATAATTCATTAAATGAAGTATTAAAGAAATCAGAGTCGATAGTTAAGGGTCGTGATGTACACTTGTCGAAAAATCGTAATAAGTATCCTCCCCTAAGGTATACAACATTATTATCATAACAAATCATTATTAAAAGTCATTATTACAAATCATTATAAAAAGTCATTATTACAAATCATTATTAAAAGTCATTATTACAAATCATTATTAAAAGTCATTATTAAAAGGTATACAACATTATAATCATAACACATCATTATTAAAAGTTATCATTACAAATCATTATCAAAAGTCATTATTAAAAGTCACTCTTTATTTATTTTCATATTAAACGAAATGTTCAATGACATAGGTTAAGACCGATTCAATGAAATGTAGGTTTTATATAAACATCTTTATAATGGAAACGTCACTGAATTATGTATTCGTTAATTATTTTGTGAGTATGGTTTACGTTAGTTGAGTCATAACAACAATCTCCAAAGTCTTACAGAAGGGCTCCGATGAGACTCAAAATCATGGAATTCTGCTCAGCATTTTATTGAATGAAATCCTGGCATTTCATAACAGTCACAATGCATTGAAACGGCGAAAATTTGAAATTAGAAAATATGATTCTCTAAGGATAGTTTTACTTTTTATTATTAATTCAGAGGAGTTTATGCTCAGATTGACGTACGAAGAAATAGTTTAAGCATCTTAATTTTGGACGCCGTCGTATAAACATCGGTCGCCCCACATGACGTAAAAACAAGTATGCACGCCTGTTTTCATCCCATCTTCATAATAATAAAACACTGATCAATAAATGTATCCAGTGTGTTCGGATCAAGATATCGAACAAGCCAATTAGCAAGATCAACAGTTCTATTAATATAATAATAACGATATATAAGAGGCCTCATGACCGGCTAAGTTATTGATATATACCACTTTTATCTCTTTCCTTCCTGCACCTCTTCCTCGTTAAGCGCGTTTGATTTTTTATAATTATATGAGAATTCTTGGGTATCTAGATAACACCAGGCTCGCAACTATTTACAAGTAACTGTTGTGAACAAAATAAACACGTTCTTATATAGTTGCAATATCGTGTCTGTGCATAGTTAGACTGCCCTTTTCTATACTCTATTTCCCTTTTAAGTATTTTCATACACAGTAATTCCCAACTTTTTCTTGCAACTTGCCCCGTTTTAAGATAATTTCTACCCAATATAAAATGAAGAAAACATTAATAATTTTGTTTTTACCTTTCTATTTGCAAAACTCAATCATGTTCGAAAAAGTAAAAAGTAAAAGACACGTAACGAAACTACAGCAAAAAATATTATATTATATAAGCAACTTCAAGCATTGGACCGTTTCTAATTCGAAGGATGACATCACCCAAAACACGTAAATATGAATCAGTAAATATCTGAATATACATGAACGAAAAGTATTTGAAATTACTGTATACGGCATTACATTTCTAAAGGAAACGTTGATATGCCGTAGAGGAAACCAATCAAACAATGAATTCCTCTCCTGGCCTCATGTTTACCATGCCTCTCTCCTGTATATCCATCTCAGTATTGTTTTGTTTAATCAGTTTGTAATTACGCAATTGAATTATGGTGAAATTATCCAACATGCATCAAGCAATTTTTAAGTGTATCTAAAATGCACGTTGAAAACGTTAATATTTTTGGGTCATAAAGTATGAGGTTAACCCCAGTAAGCCTGGTATTTTTTGTTCAAACAAAATAATGCATTTTCACTAAGATATAAATAAAATAATTACTTCATTATATTCTGCGATCATGTTTTGATAAATATCGAACAGTTCATTAAAATTTGTGAATTTCTTGATTTTTGTAAGAATAGGAGGGGTCAAAATATCTATACGTTTGAAGCATCGGCATTTATTTTTGCACGTGCCTACAATACACTATGAAATCAACGTCAGATATTAAAAAAATGGAAGCGGTATATAAAAGAATTCAGGAACCTTTCCTAAATATGGGCACTTTTCAAACAAGCAAAAAATGGTTAAATTCTTATCCTAAACTATACCCTCATACTACCCCGCCCTCACCTCCTAACTAGACACTCCCTCTCTCCATTCCTCACTTCCTACTAGGCGGCTTCGCATGTATTAACTGTTTCCGACTATTGCTCTATCTAGGCTTCGCCCTGTCAGCACAAGCAAATCTTAGACATTCTTTACCATTATTAAATGAAAAACAAAAAGCAATAAATACACGACATGTTTCGAGGAGAAAAATATAATTATGGGGCATTAATAAATACCTTTTGACTATACACAAAAACACCATAATTAAAATTGAAAAAGTTAAAGATATAACTAAATAAACGCTCTCTGTTGTCTTTAAAAATGTTTGTTTAAATAAAAATACCGCCTAAATATACACGATATATATATATATATATATATATATATATATATATATATATATATATATAGACTGTGTATATTAAGTCAGTATTGTTTCATAAATATTTATATATTACTCCATAATAAACTCACAAACATTTATATAAAAGATATAACTTTACGCGTAAATTGTCAATATTTACTTCGACAATGCTTAATATGCTTAAATGATCATATATATTTTATATCTTACTATATATATGTGTATATATATATATGTGTGTGTACATGTATATATATATATATATATATATATATATATATATATATATATATATATATATATATATATGGGAGTGAGGGGGAGCTGTTGCAAAACATTCAATGGTAAACGTTTAAGATCTATGAAAGCGAGAATAGTATCATATAAACTGCCAATCATTCTTACTATAAAATTTATATCTATTAATCGATATAGTCTCCACCATTCATAATTGGCTTTGTGTTAGAGAGTCAACGACCCATATTCAAATGTCAGGGATACATTCGTAGAGTTTAAACCGAAAATATCTGAGCCAAAGTGTTAAAATTTCAAGTCACAAACGCTTCATGCAAATGCTATTTAAAATACCATTCTGATTCATTCTTACACAATAAAAATAGATGGCATTATTTTTTTAACGACACCCGTAATGCTGTTATGTTTTACTTGAACTTAACACAATTTAATTTTTTAGATGAACAGGAGACATAGTTAATCCTTTTAAATTCAACAAACAGATAGTGTATACCCGGTTGAAACGTTTTCTTTTATATATATATATATATATATATATATATATATATATATATATATATATATATATATATAGGTATACATGGTATTTCAATTTTTATTGTAAGTGTAGTGGTTAAGCATGATGCGATAAATAAGAGAAAAACGTGATTAAATAATGTGGGAATATTCTACATGAGAGTAAATCCCAACTCTCTTATTCTATGAGAACATCACATTAAAGGTTGTGGTTATTAAAAATTTGCCTTTATTTGGTGGAATTGTTTCAAAAGATGTTCGGTGAAAAAGTTGCATTTTGAGTTATTTGAGAGGGAGAATTAATTTACTCTGTTATAAATAACTACAATGCTAAATTCCTTCCTACAAAAAGAGAGTACACTCATTAGAACTTAACCCTTAAATGTCAAAATCACAGCAAAATGCTTTTTGTGGAAGAGCGTCATAGAAGTGCTGTCAGCAATGCTGAAGAGATTGAACGGTGTGGTTTCAATATGTGAGTTCTCAGACCATATGTTACGCTCTACCTAAAATTGGGGGGTACAGCTGTCAACATCGGACGAAGCCTCTTCTGGACTCGGTAAACAAGACAGACCACAAATAGTTTGCTGAAGACATGTAAACAAAGCACATTGATTATTACAACATGTCCTATGGTCTGATGAGATAAATATTAATTTGTTTGGTTCCAATGGTTTCAAGCATGTGTGGCGGTTACGAGCTGAAAATTATAAAGACAAAAATATCATACCTACATGCAAACATGGTAAGGGGGAATGTCATGATCTGGGGCTGCATGGAATCTGCAGGTGTTGGATAGTTACATTTTATTGGGGGGCACAATATTCCAATTGTATTGAAAAATGATGCAACAGGGTATAATCCATTTCCCTCCAGAAACTGACTCGCCGGACGCTGTCCCAGCAGCGAAATAACGCCCAAACACACCAATAATTTTCTTAAATAGTTCAGAATATATGTGATAAACTGTTGAAACATATCCCCAATTAGAAAGCAAAGGCTAGAGGTACACAAAGTTTCACATATCCACCAATTAGACGACGTCATCACGTAGGAGTGAAAGCGCATTCCAATAGCGACATGTGAAGATCTAGCTAATTTGATTCCAAGTGGAGTAATAGCAGTTTTGAATACCAATAATAATAGTGGCTACCTCAAATATCGACCGTTGACATGGTTACTGTTAATGGTGACAACTTTTCCTAAGGTGTGTACTCACTTTTGTTCGCAGGTATATAAGTTTAATGGTTATATTAGAATGACAAAATGAATCTGAATAATAATTTTTAATTGTAAAATGAATTAATTTTTTTCTAGCCTACACACAGGTAGTTTTGATACTGCGGAAGTGTCATTTTGTCAGTGCTGTTCCACGAAGAGATATACCTAAATATCAGCAGAAATATAAGTGGTTTACTCCCCGTTGTACTATACCGTCTGAGGTAAGATTTTTAGTGACGTAATTTTTAAGCACACATTCTTTTAGAAAGCAAACGTTTCTATGTATATTGAACGACCTATAAAAAGGTATTATATAGTCGATTTCCAAAAAACTAATATCCACAAAATATTCATATATTTTGATTTAATGGTTTTGCTTTGGTTTGGAGTCTATTTGACGGCCGGATATTTGGAGAATTATGAACCTGATTGCTATTGATATTACAATTTTTCAACAAGGATTATCTTCGCATTTTTTTATTTCATGATACGATATTAAAATTCAGATATTCACAATAAGATTTTTTTTAATATTTTTATTTCATTTGATTTATGATCGTTATTTGTTTAAAATCATTTCCTCTATTTTAGTCAATGTTTATTTAGATTTGATAAGCTATAAGTCTATTTCATTTATTTATTTCTCGATTTATTTCACTTCCTTATATATATATATATATATATATATATATATATATATATATGTGTGTGTGTGTGTGTTTATATATATATATATATATATATATATATATATATATATATATGCATGTACATATACATATACATAACACATAGTATTAGATTTGAGAATAAATAAATATTTGATTTGTCAATAATAAACTTAGAACTTAAATTCTGCGGGAAAATGTATCAATGCAGCTTACAAAGCAGAAATGTAAACCAATGTGATTTTATAAAAAAAGGAATCTTATATAAAATTTGGAAATGTTTCTTATCATGACGTTTAGGGGAATAAATCATTTGAATGTAAATATAGTAAAGAAATTGTTGAACAGGTAATTAATGTATCTGTTTTTTTTTTACATATGTTTCATTAGTACTGGCACATTTTATTTTATGTAAATATTAAATGTCAGTACAATGATGAGCTTCTATCAATTTGGAACAGTGGATTAGTTTAATCATATAAAAATTTACCGCCAAGTGAATTGTCTTCATCAAAATATCAAATTATTAACGCAAATATCATGCGCATGAGTAGGTTAACCTTTGGTATAGTATGCAAATAAGATGCATGTATGGATCAAACTTTATGCATTGAGTACACATGTATGAGACTTGATACATGATTAACACGATTAAAACATTACGTACTGTCAGGTCGACGGGGTTTCAATGGGGAGTCCGTTGGCCCCAATATTAACTGATATTTTTGTCGATTACTACAAATCCGATTTGTTTAATTCTGCAACAATACCCACCACATATTTCAGATATGTTGACGACACTTTTCCTATATTTGCATCGCAAATTGAAGCGTTAGCATTTTTTATAGATTGACTTCCTTGCATGAGTCTCTTAAGTTCACTATGGAAAGAAAAAAGGGCAGTTTTTCCCTTCTTGGATGGTGTTGTTGAACGTGCAAGAGGAGGCTTTCTCCTTACCTTTTATAGGAAGTCTACTTTTACTGGCTTATATGTATCTGGTCGTCCATTGTACTCAAATCACGTAAGGGCAGCTTAATTAACACGCTAATAAAACTCTGGTGATACATTACCCTAATAGATTAGACTGCGAAATTGATAAGATCAAAGAAATATTTATAAATAATGGTTATCCCTTAGACCTTATTGAAGACTGCATTGACTAGAAGGTTCATGATTTTACATCCCCTAAAAAGTTTGGGTCTGTGATGTACGCGGTTTATTTAAAATGACCGTAGATTGGAGACAAGCGTATTAAATTGTCAAAACAGATTGTTAGAAGTGTTTATACGTGGTTCTACTCTGTTTACTTGCGTTTGGTGTACACTACGAGACTTGCCTTTCTTTCTTATCGCAAAGATAATGTGCCTGACACCAGAATTAGTAATATTTTTATCAATTTAAATGCCAGAGCTATGCTGGTTATGTCGAACGAACATCATGCATTTGCTACCTTGTCTAAACAAGCACGTTCAATCTAAAATCAGATTACTGGACCCCCTTCCCTGTCTCCCTCCTTCCGTAGCCTTGGACTCTGCTATGAGCCAGCATTTGGCTGCGAATCTATATGTGCTGATAAATATAAAATATAGTGGTTCGAGGGGTTACACAGAGAAGACTGCAGTGTTACGACGTCTTCAATGTAGCCTTTCTTTTGAAGTCGCCGTCGTTATTGCTTTTATGCGTTGTTATTGTGCTTTATTCATATATTGACTGTTGTTGTTAAACTTTCATTTATTATTATTGCCGTTTTTAACGGGTTTCTGCTATGGCCTTGGCAGGCCGTACGCCTCTCCATTAGGCAATAATGAAACAGGGGCGGAAGTTGCTCTTTCCACTCCTACAATTCGGAATGGAGCAACCGCCGTAAGTTACAATTAACGTCACTGAATTCGTCGAAAAGGATACGAGCACCTTTTTGTTGGCAATGGTTTACTCGTGGACTTACCAAAGTTGGAGATTATTAGAAAGAAAAGCGTTGCCGTCTTCGTTGTCGACAGGAAGACTAACAAAGTGATTAGAGCAAGCTCGGAAATTGTCTTCAAGCTACTGGCGACAGTGGGGCATAGATCCCAACGTATCATAAAATGTAAAGGTTACAATACCTGGAATAACCTATTTTCTACAGAGGCCGAGCGCGTAAAAATCTCTCAAACAGAGATTGTCACACAAGAATACGTTTTACGCAGTGAATAAATGGGGAAAAAGGACAACAGTCTCTGTCTTCAATGTACCGTCTCATGTGGAGGGTGAGCATTATGGCGCATTCCTCCTTAAATCTGGCGATATAGTGGCAGTAACAAATTAGGAGTACCAAGTTATTTGGACGTTTGAGATTTTACTTGACAAAGAAGGGTTTACCAAAATCCCTTACCACATGGATGTGGGGGACGAGAAACTTCCCATCATCGTTGTAGGAGTTCGGCAGCTTTGTTGGGCGCGTACTGAGATAGGGCATATCACCATGGAGTGTCCCTTAAGGAGACCGCAACCAACCCCAAACACTAGAGTGGGACAATATCTAGAAGTTTCCATGTCCGTGAGGGATACCCGCCCTCTTCCCCAAGCAATTGCTAAAGGCTCTACTTCGGAGGATCCTGAGCGTGAGCCCTGGACAATTACATCCGGGAAGAAGACCTCTGGCCGCCTTACTCTTGGCCAAATGCGGGAGGAGGCCATGTTAATAAATGACCCAGGTAGGGAAAATATGTAGATGTTGTTAACCTCAGAAAGAAATTGGATGCCTTAAGAATGGGCACTCCTGAATCCACATCAATCAACAATCACCTCTCCCCTCCAACATTACACGATCCCCATTGAAATATTCGACATCCAAAGACTGTATCCAGTCCCCTACAAAACCAAAACTTTGTTCACCTATCACCTACAAGAGTTATTCCTCCTCCTTTCATGGTTCCCCATACCGCAGAAGCTGCCCAAATTAATCCCCACTTAGTCCTGTAAAAAGTATAAAATCAGCCCCCTCCATTGTTCCGGATATTTCGTGACTCTGTTGAATACTCCACATCCATCCCCCGCCGAGTCCCTGCCAGTGGCGCAGACCTTTAGAAACACTGAAAAGCTTACCCCTGCCCGGAAAAGAGCGCAGACCCCCTCCTTGGAAAACAAAAAAAAGGGCACATACTTTCGCTGTAAAAATATTTGTTCGGTCAGCGATCCGCAGATTAACAACGCGCATTACTTTAAAAATTCTGATCTGATGAAACTAATCGATTTCATGGAGGTGGCTGGAATGCAAGTCGAAGACCCCTGCAATTTTCAGAATACAAAACGAGCATTGACTGTCATCTGGAAGAGAGTGGAAATTAATGACTTATGGATAATGCTGGAGGAGGCAAAGAACTTTTGAACTTTCACCTCCTCTAAGTATATTCAAAGACTCTGACATCATAAATTTAAGGAAATGTTGTGTTGGGCGCCCCTCCCCCCGTAAAGATGCACCCTTCTCTGTATAGGATAGGTAAACTAACCTATCCCTAGCATATTGGTTATCTCTCCTGTGACGGGCTCACCGATACGAAGATGGGTGCCTATTCACTCGTCAAAGCCATCAGCACGCGTACGACGGCGATGTTTGTTTCTGGAACCCAAACCTGAGGCATCATAATGGATATCAAACTTGCCACCATAAATGTGCGAGGTTTGAAGGCTGACTCGCGAAAATTCTGACTAAATTGGATCTGCAGCACCTCGAAGTGGTTATCTGTTGTGTTCAAGAAACTCATCCCATTCCAGGTGACCATTTAGGGGTGCTGTCTAGGAGCTATAGCGCCGTCTTGGCGTACTTTAATTCTCGCTCGAGAGGTGTTTCTTGGCCAGTGAAAAGGTATTTGGATACGTCGTGTAACCCGTGCTTCAGGGATCCGGAAGGAAGACTGTGCGTTTTGAATGTTACCATCAAATGTAGAGCTTTTCGTTTTAGCGGTGTTTATTCGCCTAATTGTCATAGTGAGCTTGCCCATTTTCTTCGTGTGATTGAACAGGTCATGGGTACTTCCCGAACTGTTATCTTAGAGGAAGACTGGAATGCGGTCCTTGATCCCGAGTTTGATCGCTTAACATCTAGGGGCAACAACACCGACCGGGATGCTGTCCATTTTCGGAATTTTCTTAATAAGGTAGATTTTATTGACAAGTTCCAGAATGAAAGACGCCGGATGTAGTGTGGACTTGGACCGCGGCTCCGGTACGATGCAACTTTCGAGTTATATTGCCCTGTTCTTAGTTAGGTAGGTCGATGTAGGAGTATTAGATTTCCCAAGTTTCCATAATATAGTTTACTCGGATCACCGACTTGTTCGCCTTCGGCTAAACTTAGATCGACGTAAGCCTAAGTTGGCCGGTTACTGGAAGCTCAAACCGTCTTTTTTTATGTGCAGGGCTACCGGGACGGGTTACTACTAATTCTACAGCTGGAATTTACGGGAGCTTTTATTGGGAATAGGTGGTGGGCTAATCTAAGGATGCTATTAGATCCTTTTCTGCCAATTTTAGCAAATGACTCAACCAATAATCTAAGGCAGTTAAAGCGACACGAGAGTCTAGTTCAGATCGGGCGGTGGAAGAGGGGGATTGTATTAATATAAACATAATTAAGGCTCAGCTACCCCCCTTGACAGAAAAGGAGCATCAAGCTTTAGCGATTAGGGATAGGTTAAAAAGAATGACCCAGGACGCAACACACATGACTGCTGAATTGCGTGCCGAGGAGCTTCAACAAGCGGCTGATTGACACATCGCGCAAGTAACATTGCCAGATGGACGAACCATGCCCACAAATGGAGGAGTGTAATTAGCACTTTCAGAAGCTTTTTTTTACCAGGGAACCCGGTCTGTCATTCGAACAGTTCGACACCTATTTGGCTGATTTTCCTCGCCTTTCGGCGATTGAAGCGGCTAAGTGCGAAGGGGGTATAACGGAGGATAGTGTCCTCGAAGCCTTGGAACGGGTTGGCCTTAACAAGTCACTGGGGATCGGAGGTCTGCCTTCCGAAGTGTATTTGAAAGTCGCACATCTTTGTTCCCTTGCTGGTAGTTTTATTTAATTCATGGTTGAAGAATGGTTCACTTCCCAACCACATTAGCATATATATCCTGATGATGTTACGCAAAAAGAAAGATGGTGGGTATTGGTTAGATAATTATCGGCCCTTTACAATGCTTAATGTAGAGTTTAAAAATTGGCCAAGTTTCTTGCTAATCCTCCGCATCTTGTCATAGCTGGCCTGATTAGCCCTGGGCAAACTTCTGCCGTGAAAGACAGAAATATTCAGGATACCCTGCATTCCATACGCTTGATCATAGAAAAAGTTGACACTGAGGCCGCGCTGATCAATTTAGATCAGTCAAAAGCTTTCGATGGGGTGAACCATCGTTACTTGGAGACAGTTCTATCAGCGGCTGATTTTGACCCGCAGTTTTGCGGTTCTGGTAGAAGTGAATGGAAGGAGATCGAAGCCTTTCAGTTTATCCCGATCCATTATTCAGGGTTGTCTATTATCACCATTGCTCTATGTGGTTGTGTTAGAGCCTTTCCTGCGTATGCTAAGGGTGAATCCGGCCATACACGGTATCACTTTACCGGACGCTTCTGCCACGGTAAAGTACTCTGCCTATGTCGATGATGTAACAGTTTGTGAAAAACAATGCTGAGATTAGTGTTGTCGGCCCAGAATTCATATTATACGAGACAGTTGGAGGGACCGAAATTAACTGTGACAAGTCATGCGGCTTGCGAATTGGTGCCTTTAGCTTGAGTAACGTGCCTTGCAAGATACTCGGTCTCTGGTTCGGCCCATATCTTCAGCTGGAGAAAAGTTGGCCAGAAGTCCTGAAAACTGTGCGCGCTGCCGCTAGTCGGTGGATCTGCAGAAATATTTCGTTAAAGGGGAGAGCAGAAGTGTGTGTTTCACACTTATATCCAATATTCACATACCGTCTTTCTGTTCTTCCACTCTCGTCGGATACTCTTCTCCATTTACAATGGACTCTGTTTAAGTTCTTATGGCTAGGAAATGCCCATATGCTCCGTCGTTAGCTTTGTTTTCTCCATCCTTCTGAGGGGGGGTCTGGGTGTGCCAAACGTGGAAATTACTCAACTAACATTCGTCTGTACTTCCTTCATCGAATGTGTATGCAAGTTGCTGGAAATGGTGGTTTCTGGGGGAAAGACGCTCAGAAAGCCTTCCCGACGTTGAGAAGTGTGCACTCGAGTGAGAGGGAGGCTCACAGATTACCAAAAGGAGAAGGTTCCTTCTATCGAGTGTCGCCACGCTTTGCATCTCTATCTCAGGGTAAAAGAAAACCTTTCTGAAACGCTGCTCTAGTCCCAAAGATATTATATCAAGTATTAGTAAGGGAATTCGTTGGGGATGATACAATTGAGGGGCTCACGATGGGGTAGCGAAGCTGGATCTGGATTTAGGCGGATGGGTCAGGGTGTCTCACTAAAGACGGGCCATCTTTGGCGTGGCTGATAATTCGAAATGCTCTCCGGGTCAGTAAGGGACTTCACTCAACTGGCTTCGCAAGTTCGCCTATTTGTAAACGGTGTGGTGACAAGGACGAGACTTTAAATCATGCCTTCTGCTATTGTCGCATTATTGTGCCGCTGAGTGAGTTTCTTTCTGGGCTCATGGTTCGCATCCTGAACGTACTGTCTTTCAACCTGGAACCTATTAATGTCCGTAGCAACTGGGTTCCGACAACTGATCGGCTTAGAAGAGAAATATGTTTGACCTTGCTAGCAGTAATGAAACGAGTGGCATGGAGGATTCGCATTAAATTGGTTTATGGAGCTGAGAGCTTTTCTCCTCTCGATCGTGTTCGAAGTTTTCGTGTTTATTTGAAGGTGCGTATTAGGGCCGTGAGGGTTAGATTCTCTTCGTAAGAATTTGCTGAAAAGTGGGTGTCTGTTGCACATGTCTGTCACATAAAAGGTGCCAGACTTTAGTGGTATTTGGACGTGCCTTAGACTTGAGTATTTTGGGTCCCACAAACAAACGTCAACCTTGACTCGGTTCTCAATGTCAATAATATAGTTTAGTTTTAGTTCTATTTTTAGACACTTCAAGTGCATAACTTAGCTAGTGTGTGAGGGGTGCCTTCAATACCTCCTTTTTCACACCCCAAATAGGTGACAGACCATGCAATTTGCCAGAGATATTTTCGTTAAAAGTGTAATAAAGCGATATTTTCGTTAAAAGTGTAATAAAGCGATCGAACCTGCATCACCTTTTTCGACTGGCAAATCCATGTATCTGCCACAGTTTATAAGGGGTGTTTATTACTAACACAGTTCCCTTTCATTTCATTGTAAATATAACTTTTTTAATTTCTTTATTCACCACCAGTCCAACTTTTTTACACGTTGTATTACATTGGGTTTAAGTAGTTTAGTCATAGTATGAGTTTTTGGTGATTGAAGAAGCATGCATCGTATAAATGAGGAATTGTAGTGAGAGTAGAGTGAAAGTACGATCTAGCTAAGTTAGCTTAGGCAGCATTAGTAGTCAAGGCCGACCTTTCCCCCATTCCCCCATTCCCCAATTTTTCCGCCTTGTGCCAAATTTTTATTTAAAAATCTTTGTATTTTTATTTGAAATAAATACCACAGAGCAGACTCCAAAAGCAATTTAAAGATTTATGAGAGTGTCTCTATTGCGGTTCGAACACCTTCTTTATGCCGTTTTGCCAAGTTTAGTCGCTTTTAAACGCCTTATTTTCAGATCAAATCTTTATTTTAATCGTTTTTCTTATTTTTGGCGCATCCAAAGTCCCCCGTAGTGCTCTTTAATTTCGTCAATATTATTAATTTGTATGCTATCGAATTTTTCCTTACAAGATGATAGCCGAAAGAGTTCTCGAAAATTTTTCGCATATTCTATTTAAATCGGCATATAAATTTTTTACCTCTAAACATACACACATTATATATATATATATATATATATATATATATATATATATATATATATATATATATATATATATATATATATATATATACATGGTATTTAATTCCGAATTTCTATTCATACACTTCCTCTATCTCGCACATTAAACTCATTTTTTATAATACTTGGTATTTCTGATAAATATTGATACTGCTAGGTATTTAGAATTTGATTTTACAATAACATATATTCTGTAAATATTTCAGTATATATATATACATATATATATATATATATATATATTAAATTCTAGTGAAACCATAATTATAGTGTAAGTATGTAAGTAAGATAGACAAATTCAGATATGATTTATAAACTTGAATGCTTCTAGAGGGTAATATTAAAAATCAAGTCATTAGTTTGATATAATATAGGTAGAGGAAGGTCCGTACAAATATATAATGAAGTACTCAGATAAATGAAATAAGGTGTCTATATTACATACGTCTGTATGTAATATAGACACATGGTGTGTTTTCTAACGTTTCCATGTCGTAAAACTCGGTTAAACATATTTTATGTTAAGCATATTTTTATTTGTAATTACATAGTAAATTCTCTGGCAAGCGACTCTGTAAGTCACTCGGTCGGTGAGTTTACGTTTTTTTCTTGGCCTTCCGGCCGAGATCAAAGTATGATATCCATTCCAGCAGATACTGCAAGCAAAGACCATATGTGAGTGTAACCCCAGATATAGGACCTTGGTCAATGTAGGGGCAACCCTTTATACCAATTGTCACTATCCAGCTCCCCTACACCCCGGGAAGTTTGTCCCCATTTCCCCTTCACTCCTCACATTAAAAATCGGCCTTGTGCCAAATTTGCTCGGTGGGGGAGCAAATAAATACCAACCCTTCATACCAATTGTCACTATTCAGCTCCCCTACTCCCCGGGATGTTGGCCCCCATTTCCCCTTCACTCCTCATATTAAAAATCTGTCTTGAGCCTAATTTGCTCGGTGGGGGAGCAAATAAATCCCCTTTTCATGGCCTTTTGGCCAAGATCAAAATGTATTATCTGTTCCGGCAGATACTACAAGCAAAGACCATATGAGGGGGTCAACCCCACATGTAAGTCCTTGGTCAATGTGGGGGCAACCCTTCATACAAATTGTCACTACACAGCTCCCATACACACCGGTGAGATGGTCCCCATTTCCCATTCACTCCTCACAATAAAAATCGGTCTTGTGTTTTAATTTGCTCGGTGGGGGAGCAAATAAATACCCTTTTCTTGGCATTTTGGCCAATATCAAGGTGTATTATCTTTTTCCGGCAGATCCTTCGAGCAAAGAACATATGTGGGGGAAACCCCACATCGCAGACCTTGGTCAATGTATGGATTATCCTTCACCAATTGCCACTATCAAGCTCTCTTACTCCGCGAGGAGCTGGTCCCCATTTCCCCTTCACTCCTCACATTAAAAATCGGCCTGGTGCCTAATTTGTTCAGTGGGGGGACAAATAAATACCAACCCCACATATAAGACCTCGGTCAATGTGGGACAACTCTTCATACAAATTGTCAGTAGCCAGTTCCCCTACTCCCTGGGGAGTTGGTCCCTAGTTCACCTGTCACTCCTCACATTAAAAAATCGGCCTTGTGCCTAATTTGCTAGTAGGTGGAGCAAATAAATACCAAACCCATATATAAAATCTTAATACCAATTTTCACTATCCAGATCTCCTACTCCCCGGGAATTGGTCCCCATTTCCCCTTCATTCCTCACATTAAAAATCGTCCTGGTGCCTAAGTTACTCTGTGGCGGAGCAAACAAATACCAACCCTATATACCAATTCTCATTATCAAGCTCCCCTACTCCCCCGGGAGTTGGTCCCCATGTCCCCTTCACTCCTCACATTAAAAAATCGGCCATGTGCCTAATTTGCTCGGTGGCGAAGCAAATAAATACAGCTCCATATATAACATCTTGCGAATACAGGGGCAGCCCTTCATAGCAATTGTCACTATCCAGCTCCCCTACTCCGTGTGGAGTTGGTCCCCATGTCCCCTTCATTCTTCACATATAAAATCGGCATTGTTCCTTATTTGCTCGGTGGTGGAGCAAATAAAAAGCAACCCTTCATACCAATTCTCACTATCAAGATCCCCTACTCCCCAGGGAGCTGATCGCCATTTCCCCTTCACACCTCACATTAAAAAATCGGCCTTGTGCATTATTTGCTCGATTTGGGAGCAAATATATACCAACACCACATATAAGACCTTGGTCAATGTAGGAGCAAACCTTCATACCAATTGTCACTCTCCGGCTCCACTACCCCCCCGGGGAGTTGGTCCATCCCCATTTCCCCTTCACTCCTCACATTAAAAATCAGCCTTGTGCATAGTTTTCTCGGTGGGGGAGCAAATAAATATAAACCCTTCATACCAATTGTCATTATCCAGCAGCTCTACTCCCCGGGGAGCTGGCCCCCATTTCCCCTTCACTCCTAACATTAAAAAAACGTCCTTGTGCCTAATTTGCTCGGCGGGGTAGTAAATAAATACAGGCCCCACATATAAGACCTTGTTCAATGTAGGGGCAACCCTTCATACCAATTGTCACTATCACCCAAATAATAATTACCCTTTTCTTGGTATTTTTGCCAAGATTAAACTGTAGTATCTGTTCTTACTACATATTGTACTTATGTTTGTAACTTTGTGATATAAAGTGAGGGTTACTTTTCTGTAATTATTTAATGTATAATGATCACCCACTTTACAACCATCAGTCTAAAAGCCAGTCAAGTAATTCTCCATATCATTCAAGTTGTTTTCGAAGAATTCCAGTTATTTTTTAAGCATTCAAGTCATTTTTAAGGTAATTCAGTCCATCCGTAAGTTCATTAAAGCCATTCAAACCATTTACTTTTTATTTATTTAAGTCATTTCAGCGCATTTTTCGGTCAAATAGTTTATCTTTAAGAATTTCATGCCAATACTACATTCACGCATTCATTCATTACACGATAACCCGCGACTAATGGCTACCGGCATTGTTATATATCATATTGCACCCAATATATGGTAGCGGTTTAATATGTACAAAATGGATTGGGTGCCATCAGTATTAATTGAAACCAGATCATGCAGTGATCAAACTCAGGTAAATAACGTTCGGGTTATCGGTATATGTATAAGAAATATTTAGAAACAAAAACCTAATTAGTTACTATATAAATATATATATTTGTACATGTGAGAAAAAATAATTTTAGTAGACATGCGCCTACCAAGTTCCATTTTTACAATTCTTACTCATTAAAAACGAAAACTCCATAAAAGACAAACATTTAACCCGCCTAGTATTTTTCTTCGACCCTACGTCTCGAAGGATATGCCCTTTGAATACAGGGAGACGGGCACACACACACACAGAGGCATAGTGAGATTTATCCATTGGGTTTTTACTGTATTTCCATCCTTTGGCATACTTATAAGTATAAATGTCTGGTTATTTATTTTGGAAGTACAAATAATTCTATGAAACCATTACTATCTATCCATTTACATCATACATATTAATATGACTAGTTAATTCGTGTATAAATTCACAGATATACGCCAGTTGATAAAGTAGTTACAACATACGAAGCAGGGAATCTCTATACCTTCCACTATATAAACAGAAACGTTGTATGCGTGATCGCGGGGAAGTTCGTGCCCAATGGACATCGACACCACTCGGTCCAATTATTAAATTTCACAACGTTTGTGAGATTGTCCTTACGTCTGCTTTGTACAGGAATACGTACGATAACTATCAAAAAAACGATAATCGAAAAATAAATCCGATTAAAAAAGGAAGTATGTTTTTGACAAAAGATGATACTAATCTACTACCTAACATCAAATATTTTATAAGACAGACACGCGTTCACGACGAATATTTATTTTTAAAAGAAATTGGAACATTATATTTTACTTTTGTACATTTAATTTTTTCGTGAAAGTGCACTGTGGCCCCCCCCACAATTGTTACCATTAAGACATGATCGTTTTTTTTTTGAAATATTCAACTGTTTACAGCTGTAGTCGGGTAAGAAAAAAATAATATTTGATAGTGTCGCTGACATTAATTATGAGCAAAACCAACACCAGCAATAGTCCGTGGTTATTAGTATTGTAATGTCTGGTCACCATTATTTTAGGGTTTACTTTCGTCATCGATTGTAAAGTGGGTGCGCATGCGCAGAAAATGCCAGTGATTGTAGCAGACGGTTTCTTTTTCTTGAGTATTTATTGCAAACGAAAACCACGGCGAATTAAATAATCAAACCTATTTTCATGATCTTTTATGTGCAATAAAAAAAACAAGAAAAATGTTTGTTTTTTTCATATATTTATCATTTTTTGATTTCTGTTTTTTATTTTGTAAAAAGTAAATTTTACATTTTCTTCGGGGGAAAAGGATGAATATCAATACTGTAGATTCCTGCTACGGGTGTAGCAACAAATATTTCGACACAGTAAAGGCATTTCACAAAGAAGACACAGGCAGGCAATTTCTTCGAAAACTTGACGTTTTGCCGACAAGCGATACCTGTCCTCAATGCAAAAACGAGTGTTCGTTCCGCGAATGTAAACGAATCTGGAGGTGCACGCACTACAGAAAAGTTGAAAAATCCGAAAAAATATATTGCGATTTCACTCTCGCTGAGACAACAGGAACATTCATTGCTCGGAATGTCAGCCTGGAAAATGATAATGTTCGTTTACCATTTTTAAAGCAATATGTGGAACATTCGGACAGTATGCGAACATTTTTACATTTCGCACCACTTTTCTGTTGATTGGCAACCCGTCTGTTCCGAGGTCTGTGAGGGCTGGCTTAACAACTATTAACCCACTGGATGCGACGAAACCCTTTACGTGCGCCGAAAGTATAAATAGAGGAAAGGTGGCTCGTCAGATATGGCTATACGACAGAATTGAAAGAATTTCTGAAAAAAAAAATTCGTCGTCACCTTGACGGGCCCAGATGAAAAACGGTACGCTAAAACTCTGATTCCCTTGGTGCGCAAATGTATCCTATCATGTCCAATCGTTTTTAATGATTGTTGGAAGGAATATACTAACTTCGACCGTCATTTTCTACACTACACCATTAACCCCTCGTATTTCCTCCTGTAACATACAACACGATAGGTGACATGCGAATATGTGTGCGTAATGTAATCAAGCTAATCAAGAAGTTTGATTCCAGTAAAGCAACCGCCCTTATAATTATAGTGCAAAAAGTAAGTTCAACCAGAACATCTCCCAAACTTAAAAGCGTTGTCTTAAGGAGAATTGCTTCCCCAAGCCCTGGAAATCCGCATCAGTATGTCCTGTATTTAAGAACTCCGGTGATAGGTTATTTCCCACTCAGTACAGACCAATAACTTTCCGGTGCCATATAAGTAAGTTGCTTGAATCCATATTAAGTAAAGAAGTGCTCAACTACCTCAGTCTTCGTAAGTTGTGGGGGATGCCCTTTTATTTTCTCTGCACCTTCTTCCCCAAAAGAACAGACGTTACAAGCCTTTGGTTCTATCCTTATTTCGATGGGCAGTGCTCGTCTGAGCTCCAATCTTTGGTCCACCCCAGCCAATAGTTCATGAAAAACACTCCTCTAGCTGAAACAACTGTGAATAATTTCCCCACTCTTTATCTGTGCCTACATCCAAACGTAGATACCATGGACGAAGCTTCTTTCTTAGAACAACTTCCATGTGGAACTCTCTTCCATTTACCTGCTTTCCAGCTGAATACAACTTGCTTGCCTTTAAGTTCAACATAAACAAATTCTTAAGTAACCGCCCCTTAAGTATTCTAATTCATCAAATGACCATTTCTAACGATTGCTACAATATTATCACTGTGCTACTGTACACTCTATAAACATCATCCTTGAGTGGCCTCCGGGCCTTGATAAGTGGTGATTCCTATGTTAAAAATACACACTCATAAAATTTTGTGGACCCTCAGGAGCCCAGCATTCACACAAAAATGTAGAACGAATGTGGCTAGATATAAAACAGGGGTTAAGCGGTCTCGTATTCAAACAGAATTCATGCAGCAATACCTAGCCAAGTATTTATAATCAGCGAGACGGACAAGACTAAACATTTGCATAAATTATTGTACAGGCAGAAATAGTGGGGGGATAGTAACCCCAACCCTTTCTTCATTGGAAAAAAAAAACATCTTTACACACAAAAAAAAAAGAAAAAAAATGTTCGCTTGTCCTTTTTCTATTTTCAGAGGGGGTCATGCGCAGTGTGTTGCCGGCTGTCTTACATGGCAATAAACACGGAGGTCATTAAACTATTACGTAAAGTATTGTTGGTTTTTTTTCATGATAATATTTTTTCGCAACATCCATGACTACAGCTATAAACAGTTGAATATTAAAAAGAACAACAACCAATTCTGAAAGCTAAATATACGGATTGTCTCCCAGTGCATTATCACCAATTTTTATTTAATTTATTATGGTAAAATAATTTAATAAAACCAACAGTTGGTTCTTAGATAAGGCAGGGACGCCTTCAGAACAAATGTTTCTGCTTAAAGAACAAAGCATCCATGTTACTTAATTTTTGCATTTAAAACAGTAAATTGATAGTAATTTTATAAAATGACAGTAGATTCTCCAGAGCGTCATGTAGACTACAGTTTATTGTTGGCTAAATCATTGCGGTCAAGCATGTTAAGTTTTCTTTGCGGTTCACTACAGGGAGCAATCCTAAATTAGGCCAGGCACCCAATGGATTTGAATTTTTTTAAAAAATGAGCGATTTCACCGATTTTGATAGGAATAAATGTATGGGATAGTGTGGTATGTCTTTATCTTCATTCAATTCAGGACAACGTTGGGCCTCCCTGCCAGTTTTATATAAATTCTGAAAGTAATAAACGATAAATAATTAATGATTAGTTTTGTTCTATCATTTTGAATATTTTTTCACATCTAGGAGTTTTTTTTTTCGTTTTTACACAAATGTAATATTAGACCATGAAGGTCGTTGATAAAGTGAAAAACCGCATTAATTATTTAATTGATACAATCTTATATTTTCTAGCTCGTAATATAACAAGTTTATTTTTTTAGTACTTTCATGGCACGCATTCTTTATAATTATGTTATCTATTACCTGATTTATGACTATCTTTCTGTTACCTACTTTACTTTGTCTTAGTTCGTTTGACTGATTGATTAATTCGTCTCTATAAATTCGCTTATTTACCTATTTAAATACAGGTTCAAATATTGAAGGTTCGTTCGCAGAATTGCAGACGTTTGGAACTCTTCTCTTCAAGAATCTTCCTCCTTATATAACCTTATCCTTTCAAGCCAGGTAACCCTTGATATATATATATATATATATATATATATATATATATATAAATATATATATTTTATTTTCCACAATGCTCGTTTGAATTAGTAAGGCCATTTTGAGCAATTTTATTATTGAATAAATGAGATTTTTCTCCTACATACATACATACACACATACATACATGATGATTGTAACGTCTTGTCTGACGAGTGCTACTCTCTCAGACACTTAAAGTCCATGAGCCCAAATGCCTGAGGCAGTATCTACACAAAGATGATGCTACAGATGCTTAGCCTTGTACGACAGCTAAGTGTCTCTCTCGGTTCAAAATGTTGAGATCCAGCAGCAAGCAAGAGCAAGCTACCACCAACAAATTAAAATGCAGAACAGCTTGATACGGGTACTGCTCTCCCGCTTTATTTATTTGTTTTTTTATTAAATAAGAGATGTGCTTCTCCTAGGAAGATCGCCTTCACCACGGCTTACGGGAGCCCTCTCCACATCAACACATATATACAAACCCATAAATATACACGGTACTAATTGGCCGTTAACCCTGAAAAGGGTTCATTCTCCCTTTGGAAGGTTTTCTTTTTAATCCTCTAGGGAGAATAGCTACGCTCCTCACCAAACAAGTCTGGTGGGAGAACCAGTTTAGTCGCCGGTGAGTACTGGGTTACATGGTACCAGTAGGATATGGCATGACCTGACCACATACATACATGCATACATACATACATACATACATACATACATACATACAAGTAAGACTCTCCTCAAATGGGAATCATAGTAGGTTTTCCACAACTTATTCTATCATTTGATTATTGCTAGTTAAATCTATGCACTTGGATCGAGAGTTTGATTGTCATGATTACTCTTAAGTATGTTGGGTAAAAAACAAGTTTTTTTTTCTATAAAAACTATCTATACATGTTTTTTTTTTAAATTTAAATAACTATGATAATTATGATGCTATTAAATATAATTTATTAAATTTTCAAATTATAATCAACTCGTGGAAGTGGTCACGAAATAAAACGCATCTTCAGAAATGGTCATTATGTTTATGTTACTATCGCTGTCGATTGTCATTGGTAATAGTGCATGATATGTTCATTTAACACTAGGTGTGCTGCAATATATTACCTGTTAACTTTTTCTGATTCTTTAATTTAAAATGTCTTAGTTTGTACAGAGTATTTAATTCAAAATAAATATTCACACACATACACAATATATATATATATATATATATATATATATATATATATATATATAATCTTGGAGGTGTTTAACCTTTAAAACTATACAAAACAATTTTTAAAAATAAATAAAAAATAAAAATGTATCATTCGTTAGAAAACCATTTAGTCAATAAGTCATTACATCACCTGCAATCACTGAATAAACTTGATTTCTGGAATTCACAATAGTACCAGTAATAATTTATTTGTTAAGGGATCATCAGTGGTTTACCATGAAACACAGTTTCTGTGATTTCATTTAAATTTTCGTTTGCTATCTGTGTTATAAAATATTTTTATTTATTTCAGTATTGACTCGTTTTTTATATCTTAAGCCGATCTCGTTATAAAGTATTTAGCCTTTTCAACACAAAACTACAAATGATAATTTAGCGTGAAATTAAATGGGCTTAATACTTCTGCATTTAAGAAATTATGCAAATGATCTAAATCTTTTTGCCAATATTTACATATTCTGAAGTTTAACACTAATAATCACAATAATATACGCAGAATATCAGAGGAATATTCATTCTAACGAACATGAAATATCTCCAGAATAAAAACTCGATTAAACCTAGAACCCCATCTTCCAACGTAGACCCCTACTACCAGGTCTCCTTCTCCAACATCAGGGGTCTACGTTCCAACCTTCCAGAGGTTAAAACCCAATTACAGGAGACGAAACCGAACATTATTTCAAAGTGAAACTAGAATAGAGCTGACCACTTCACTAGATGTGTTCATAATTAACGGATACTCAATTTAACAGCTAAATCTGACACCCAAGATCGGCATGGGCATGGAATATGTGCCTACATTAAGGATGGCTTCCCGTTTGGCAGGTATATCTCTAGGGAAGATCCTAATTTACCCTATATGTGCTGCAGGGTTGCACTTGCTAGCACTACTGCATTTATATTTGCCCTCTATAGGTCCCACAACAGCGGAGTTACTATCTTTAAGAGCATATCTGAGAAAAAAGACCACATACTGTCTTCACATCCCTCGGCTAACATCCACATTTGTGGTGACTTCATCGTCCATAACGTGGAATGGCTGACCCATTCAAATAAGACAGATGATGAGGGGAGGTTTTGTCATAAGTTTTCCATAGCTTATGACCTCACCCAGATTTTTCGTGGACCCACCCGTGTGCCCCATACACGCGGTCAATATGCAAGCCTCCTAGACCTTTTTCTCCCAACTTCCCCTGAGCTATGTTCATGTTCCGTTCATTCTCCTCTACGATCCTCCGACCACTCCGTCGTATCAGTTAAGATAAAAACGAAATATAAGAAGCCCCCAGACGTTCCCCTCCACCGTACTGCATACCGATACTCTATGGCTGACTGGGATAACTTCCGTACATTCATACCTGTTTAAAAAGGAAGTGCCCTCTAGAGTATCAGATGTGACGGAATGGTTAATTGTAGCCATAGACCAATTCATACCATCTAAAAAATTCCAACAAACACCTAACAGCCAGCCATGGTTCTCCCCAGAATGTGCTGCTGCTATCGCGCACAGAAATCACTTTTTCCATAGCTACCAACATAATAGATGCACTGAGACTAAAGCTGCTTTCAGGACTGCCAGCAACCACTGTAAAAGAGTAATAAAAAATGCAAGAGAGCTATATGCACAGTCTGTTAAATCCAAGGTAGCTGATCAGAAGCTTGGATCCCACCAGTTTTGGCAAATAACAAGTAGGATCCTGAATAGAAGTGTGCGTTCGATCCCAACCATTATCAATGGACCAGAGGTCATCTCGTCAGCGTCAGACAAGGCCAAACTATGTGCAAAGAACTTTGCAGCTAATTCTACCCTATGCGACGAAGGCCATCAACTCCCCATATTTTCTCCTACAACACAGAACAAGCTAGGTAGCATACAAATATCAGTGCATGAGGTCGCCAAGCTAATAAAGAACCTAGATTCCAGTAAAGCAACTGGCCCTGATGGCATCCCAATTATAGTGTTAAAAAAGCTTCATCCAGAACTTGCTCCCATACTTACGAAACTGTTTAAGCGCTGCCTTAAGGAGAAGTGCTTTCCGACTCCCTGGAAGACCTCATCAGTTTGCCCTGTATTTAAGAATTAAGGTGATAAGTCATCTCCCTTTCAGTACAGACCAATAAGTGTCCTGTGTGTTATGAGTAAGTCGCTGGAATCAATATAAAATAGAGAAATAGTCAACCACCTCAGCAGAAATAACCTTCTTATGTACACACAATATGGGCTCCGCTCTGCAAGATCTACCGCAGATGTGCTGACGGTTATATCTCACAGGATTAGTGAATCTCTGTACAAAGGCTTTCTTTCTAGGGCAATTGCTCTTGACATATCAAAGGCCTTCGACAAGGTATGGCATAAGGGTCTTCTTCACAAGATTTCCAGCTACGGCATAACTGGATATGTTTTCTCAATCATTAAATCATTTCACTCCAATAGGTTCATAAGAGTAGTGGTAGATGGACAAAAATCGGAGCCTTGCAATATAAATGCTGGAGTCCCTCAAGGTCAATTCTAGGCCCACTCTCTTCCTGATCTACATCAATGACCTCCCTAAACACATACTTAAATCATTCCTTGACGTCTATGCTGATGACACGACCATCTCCGGCAACACATCAACGGCTGTAAATGATAAAGTTCTCTCTGAGTCTCTCCTCTCTTATTTCGAGCGCGTAATTCAGATGGGGAAGATGTGGCTGGTTACCTTTAATGCATCCAAAACCAAACTCATATCCTTACATCATCAACGCTCTGATCCCTATCTTGCATCAATTGTGGGTGAGGCCCAGTGTTTTGACAAGCTTCCGGGTTTGACATTCACTCCTGATCTGAAATGGAACACGTATATCAAGTCTGTTGCCAAGGTCGCTGGAAAGATGGTGGGATCCTTCTACCGCTCCAGAAGATATCTCACTACCGATGCCATTTTCTATCTCTGTAAAAGCCAAGTACGTCCAAGGATGGAATACTGTTGCCATATCTGGGCAGGAGCTGCTTAAAACAACATATCCTGCATTTACAGAGCACAAAATAGACTTCGTGGCTTAGTGGGGGATGCCCTTTTCTCTACCCTACAATCTTTCTCCCACAGAAGAGACGTTGCGAGCCTATCCTTGTTTTATCGTTATTTCCATGACAGGTGCTCGTCTTAACTCCAATCTCCGGTCCCCCCCTCGCCAATCTTTCACGAAAAACACCCGCCCAGCTGAATCCACTGTGAAAAATTCCCCCCACTCTTTATATGTGCCTAAATCAAAACGCGGATTCCATGAACAAAGCTTCTTTCTTAGAACTGCACGCCTATGGAACTCTGTTCCGTCTGCCTTCGTTCCACCGGACTACAACTTGGATATCTTCAAGTCCAATGTTAAGAAATTCCTAATAAAACGGCCCCTTAAGTAAACACTTCATCAAATCTCCACACTAATGTAATATACTTGCAATAACCTTTATCCCTGAGTCGCTTCCGGGCCTTGATAAGTGGTGATCACTGTTAAAAAAAATCTGTTGTCACTTCATCTACTCTGAACACGTATTTTAGTTCATATTATTCATCAATCCTTAACCGTATTTGTATTTAATTTTACGCTTTTATTATTACGGCCCAATCACGTTAATAACCGGTTCTCGCCAGATCACCGAAGTTAAGTAACGATGAGCCTGGCAAGTAAAAAATGGGTGACAATTTGAGAAGGCTAGTCAGTGGTTGTACCGCGGCATATTATTGCACTTTCCAGGTTGGTTTCTGTGGTCGCGTTTAATTCGCTGTGAGGGAAATGCACCTCTGAATAAACTCGCCTGGATGTAGTTGACGTGAAAGCGTACTGGAAACATGCTCCAATATGCTTTCCTGAACCTGTATGTCAAGCACATGTTTTCTCTAGCAAAATTGTGACACCTGCTGTGTGTGCGACACACGACGTTGCCCTCGTGGTTCACTTTCACACTTTTTTTAACTGGGGCTAACTCAATCCTAATTAGCAAAAATATATACTCGTGTCCGAGGTCTGCCAACGACTTTATAGCCCTTATGGAGCACACAATATAGCAATACAACAATGTATATTCACGTCGTTTCGTCCTAATTATTAATACATCAAATTCAATTTCTTTACTTGAAGTCGATTTGTCATTTTTCACATAAAATCAGTTCACAAGAAAAACAATCATCACTCTGGGGAGATTAAATTCTTGTTTCTCAATTAAATTAGATTCCATGTCTATTAAATTATTTAAGTATAACATTTGATGTTTCATTAATCTGTCTGAATTTGCAAATATGGTCACTTTAAATTTTCTTTAAAAAATATTCATTAATTATTACACATACTCTTAATTTTTGTATTATCTAAAGAAACTATTAAAACTAACTGTATTTACATCACATATTCCCTTTTTTACAAGCTAAAACAATCCAATCAGTTATTTCATCAATAAACAAGAGAGGATGAAAATACGAAGTGCCCTAAATGGGTGTCCAGACATGTTTCCGTTTGCGAAGTTTTATTGATAGTACATATATGAAAATTCGGTCTCTTTCGAAGTAATGTTACCCGACCGCAATGCATTTGTTGTACCGTTTCAACAACATTTAGAAACCCCATGGAAGGCCTCTTGGGTGAGTGTGTAGCTGACCTTTTTAGATCCCTTCAATAGTCTGATAATCAAAACCATTAAGGTTATTCTTGAGCTTAAAGAAGGTCTGAACTATTAGGGGGGGTGAAACGTCTTGATTTGGTTATAACAATGTCTTTTTCCATCTTTTCTTAGCACGTTTAGGACACATTTTGTGCAAATTTTCTCCATCTTCAGTTCATCGAGAATAATCGTGTGTCCGGTTCCCAAACTTATATCAAACTGTGCTCTTTCTGTATCTATAAACCTACAGTGGTCCATAGCCATGTCATATTTTTATTTCGACAATCATCTCTTGGGTTCTGTTTATTACATTCTCTCCATCTGTTCAATACATGTAATATATCCAAAAGGATCTTGAAATATTTTATATGTGCTTTAGCACGTTTTCCAAGATTAAAACAGATTTTTATTGCATATTCTTCGTCTTAAGTGTCCTCACGTCTAGATTGCATTTTTATAGCTGTTAATAAGCACCTGAAATCATAAAATAACGTCAACGATCTAATAAGATTGATAGCAATAATATATTGTATTTTCAGGAAACAATGAAAATCTCAAATGCCGGTACGAAACAAAAAAATTCGAAAACTTATTGAAAGCATCTCATAGTTGTATACATTCTTATCGGTCTAAAATATTTTGTCTTTATAATTATTTGGAATGTTGGGTAGCACTTTTATTCTTATAAAGAGACAGAAACTTAGGATTCAGAATCTATCAAAACTGTGCATTTACAAGGGTGTTCTCTTTGGTGTCCTCAAATATTTCCTATAATATATATCGCAAGTTCACACAGTCTGAATAAAAAAATAACTTAAAGAATAAAAACATTGCGAGCATGAATATAGACAATTATATAGACTGATATTCGACGGCAAAAATTGTTTGGAAGTAGCATTTTAAAAATGTTTATATTATTTTTGTTCAACAATAAATTCGGAGGGGAATATAATTTCTTTAATAGTTGTGTGTATCTAAAGACTGAACTTGTTTTATAGTAACTTTGTGTGACGTTGTGATCCTGAAAGATGACACAACCGACGTACTCTCTCGCCAATTTTTGCAGTATAAATAGGTTCGTAACTAACAACACTCGGAAATCAATAGCATGATCCCTAATAATGAGGAAAGATAAGCCGGATCCGACCGTCACCTCAGTGAAAAAGCAATACAACACGATGGGGCCAATAAGGTAACGGTATCCTTTAAATACATGAACAATGACAAACAGCACGAAGAAGCATCGTCGTACACGGAACAAGAATTATCACACCCCAACACTTACAGAAACGAATCTTAAATTTGGCATATGAGATACATATGGGAATATTGTGTTACAAATTACTCACAACAAAGGTATAGAGTTCAAATATAAAATGATACATCGGGATTGCTATGAACCGGTGTATCCTATAAAAACGTTATACTAAAAGGAAAATTACCGTCCGGTGCATACGTCTGATAAGATTGGCTCCTGCAAACTATTCCACGTAGACATCTGTTGATAGGAATCATATAATCGGATTATCGAGGTGGCTCAAGATGGTCTGAGACAAATCTTATTTAATCCACTATGGTCGATGGAATTCCGAATGTGTTTCTACACACGTCACATCCAAACGATTATCGTGTAAATTAATGGACCCTAAAGCATATACTCAGTGTTTAAGCACTTTTGCCAAGATTGAAAGATCCGAGAAGGAAATATAATCGCTTATACCCATTTACCTAATGAAGAGATTGAGTGTTTTCTAGCAACGATGCTTGGAGCAATTTGGACGATGAACACAGAATGAGGTATCTAGAAAAAAATAGCTCGGAAACTTCATAATGGGTAATCGAAACAGCCCACACACCGTGATAAGATAAACTCTGCTGAAGCTACTCATGCCTGGCGAAATAAACATCAATATAACAGGCTTTAAAAAGAAGCTTTAAACTCAAGCTTGAAGAAGAGCCCGGAAAAAGACAAAACGAATAGAACGGACTAAAAAATCGTACAGATTAAGAAAAAAAAAAAAAACTTTCCGAATATCATAATATTTAAACAGGGTAAACACATGAAACTTACGCCAGTTTTCCACTCTTGGAGAGTAAAAGAGCTCAGGCGAATTATAACGCAAAATTACAAACGGATATTATGACACACATCACGAATTATATGGTTTTATGCCACACATACCGAATTATTTTTATGACACACATCACGAATGATATGATTTCCATATTTTATGACTCACCAAAAACCAAGTATGACGTATTCAATTTAAACGTAAAGCTTGAAACGCAGAAATATATAGAACACGGAAGAGAAAGGGAGAACGGAAAGAAGAAGGGCAAAGCGAAATTCTCTAACCCTTAGAGGAACAGAACGCCAAATAAGAAACCCCCGAAAGGTTTCACGCAGCAATTCAAAATTAAGAGGGAAACAATTTAATTACAAAGGAAAGAACACTTGTGAGGCATACGCGAGTATTAATAGAACCCTTCCGGTATAGGTCCCCGCCAGACAAAAACAGGCAGCCGATAATCAAATAGTTTAACGTTGATACCTGGAATATTTTAGTATAATTTTTTAACCATAGAAATGTGCGCCATTACAATGCAAGAACATAGATAATTGGAAAGATTTATACTGAGCCATATTCAATTAAGATGAATCGTCAACTTACACTTTGTCAGTTTGTATTTTGTATTTGGGGTTGTTTTCCCTTATTTTCTCTTGAGGAGAGTAATGGCTGAGTGAAAGTATCCAGTATAAATAACTAACTACAATGCTAGGGGCACACTTTTAATTCATATATTTCATACATCAAGAGTTGTTTATATGATTTAATTGTTTATAGAGTTTTACGCACTTTAACGTGTTCCGTAAGAAAATCTATCTACAATTGACACTACATCTATATAATCGCATATGATAATTACAAGTTACTGATGTTAATATATACTCGATAAAAAGAAAATACGTTTTAAAGTACATGTTCAAATTGAAGATTATTGAAATATAAGCTGTACGTTATTATACAGAAACACTAATAAATTAAATAAAAAATACCAGTTCAACACGTGCTTTTCAAAAGCAGAAAAAGCGCTGTTGAATTATTCAGAGGTAAACAACACGGAATTAAAGAGTTAAATGTTCACAACATTATGGCGAAAATAATCTGTATTCTAGCTCTTTCAACTTAAAGTACAACCATATTTTACCACTTCATATTCTCTCTCCTTCAATTATTTAGATATACTAAAAAAATGTTTAAATAAAAAACTACATCTTCAGAATGAAAATTCTATTGATCCTTTTATTAATTTTATTGATAAGACGTTCTAACCTACCCAGTTAATTTAAGCTGCAACAATAATAATAATTTCGAAGGTTAGAAAATCTAATCTTATCAGGATATTAACACCCCTCTAGATATCTTAATCAACTTACACTCTTCAACTACAATGCGGCTCCGACTTAGGGTTTATTATAGATTACGCCTGACTTAGCTTACTTAAGCCTCCTCTGCATCCCTCTTTTTAGATTAAAACATTATCTGTGGAGACTTAGCTGTTGCATGAAAAAGTAATTTGAAATAGAGTTATATAATTGTGTACACGCTATGCCATTTTCAATTACTTTAATTAGATCACTGTCTACGAATTTCATACTTTAGCAAAGAAAGCTGTTACCTCTGCCGAATTCATACATTAAAATGGTGTTTATATTTGTATGCTTGCATGTAATTCTGTTGAATCTTACGGTACGTATTCAAATTAATACTTTTAAAGTTGATTAATCATTAAATGATAAGCTATTAACAGTGATGACCATAAACTTATATTAGTATTTTAATTGTAGTTTACAATATATAACCCTGAGGATTTGGAAGCTGGTAGAATTGTCTTAAACGTATTCCACTGTGTTTCAACTATATAATAGTTTAAAAAATTTTTTTTAATTTTCTTATCAGAAATTGAGATAAGTTACCATAGCAGATGACAAATATTAATTCACTATCTACATATTCCTACCGAAATATCTATTAAGATTCATACAGTTCCTTTCAGTGCAATTATTTAAATCTGTCTCGCACTTGATTAATTGGGTATATTTGCCAGGTAGATTTGGAATTTTTTTTCCATAATCATGTCTAATTATTTTTGAGTCAATAGCTTATTATTTCTATAAGGGGACCATGTGTGTGCATCTCTGTTTTGTGCCTCAAAAGACTGAAAACAATCCAGTTACCTACAGCCATAAATAGTCTGGTGCCTCTCATATAATTTATTATAAGATCAATAAAATAACACATTCTTGGGAGAAATATAATCGAAGTATTATAACTGTACACCAATTAAGAAATAGAGAGGTAATCTATTGATTATTAAAGTCGTTTAAAAAATGTCATTGCATCCTTCCCGTTCAGTCACAGTTTCGGAACTACATTTGCCCTGAAAGTATATCGGCGTCTATATGAGCCAAGTGACGACATGTCCGACAATTTCTTGTCATTACCACTAAGTAATACAAAACGAACTCTCACGTGTGTGATGCAGTTCATATTGTAACGTGTTTGTTAATAGTTTAACACAAAGCAGAATACGTTGCAAGACACATAGGATAAATAATAACTCGAATACAGTTTTGTTTAAAAAAACGGCATATATAGCCTCATTCCCCCTCCACGCATTTACGGCACTCACGTCTTGAACGTGGGCGTCCCTCATGTTTATAGTCCTTTTTTTCATTACATTTATTTCATTTCTTACAGAACTCGGTGTTTGGATCCGCGCATCCGCGCATACGCTGTTACAGTTATCAAGCGAACATCTAAAACGAACGAACTGGCAAATAGTAAGAGTACGTTCGAAGACGATGAATGCAACAGATAATGAGGATGGTATAACACATAATATCGTAAAAAAATATTGCAAGCGAAGTGGGTTTAAAAAAACTGTTGATTAGTAAATTTGCACTATATATTTAAAACGAACTTACTGATTAGCGTAATGGTAGTATAACAATTGTCGAAATGGCGTGGACTTAAACATGATTAAAGTAATGATAATATACTTTACAACGGTAAAACGATTAAAATAATGATAATATTTTTTACAACGGTAAGGTTTTCCCACATTCAATATACCGGGTCGTAAAGTTTGTTTGAATATTTCCGAAAAGAGTACTATTACAGAACAGCTACCAAACGGTAAAAACTACACTCGAAATATCGACAATGACAGGAAGGTACGATCAAACTGTGAAGACCTTTGTCAAGTACCCTACAAAGGTATTTAAGAGAGCAGATACAGGTAAATCTGGAGTTGTTTCACGCCGTTCTCTACTCGAAATAAAACGTGAAGTTTAAGTACCCTGGGCAGACAAGTCGAGAATTCTTTGACCAAGCTGGATTTAAGAATGTCTCAAAAAGTACTCGATGCCCCATTCTGAAAGAAGTGGCAATGTCTGTTAAGCCTGTGACAAAGCTTCCATTAAAGAAACATCACATACAAAACCGATTGAAATGGACAGAGGACAACATGAAAACGGAGTTTTCCAATTTTTTTTTTTTTTTTTTTTTTTTACAGATGAAGTGCGTGTCACTCTTGGTGGGTCAGATGACTGAAGCAAGAGATTAATTCTTGATGGACGACATCAGCATCAGCGTTTAAAGCGCCAAAACGGTGTTGATGGGATAATGATTTAAGCTGGGATTATCGGAGATACATTAGTTGTCCCATGGAGAGCTCCAGAAGGCGTTAAAATGACGTAAAATGCTTACATAGCTGTTCTGAAGGAGTACTTCGAACGATGACTGAAGAAGCAAAGGTTGAGTTCAGAAGAACCATCATTTTATGCAGGATAATGCTCCCTCGCATGAAGCAAATAAAAACAAAGATTATTTGCAACAAATTTGGTACCGTGGGCTACGGAAGGTGGAGTTCCCTGCGAATTCATCAGATATGATCCCAATTCAGAATCTTTGGAGTATCATGAAACAACGTGTGGGATGGTCTCGAAGAGATATCGATAGGAGTAACTGTTGACGAAATCAAAAATTTTACTAATTGTGTGGACCAACGTCTTTTACAAGTTAGTCATAAAAAAGGATCGCATATCCCCTACTAATTATGTATACGTAGAAACTTTTATGTAGTTATTGTATTCTAATCATTTTCCCAGTTCATTTAATGTTTGGAAATGATTTCAATAAACAAGTTATGTGTATACTTTGTTTTCTTTTTCTTAACATCGTTAATAACTTGACACACAGATATTCCTATCTTCTGCTATATAATACTGATTTAAATTCGTTTCTTTTTTTTTATTGGAGTAGCTGAATTATATTGTAAGCACTTTCTCAAAGTTTTATGAATTTTTATTCACTCGTTCCTTAAATATAAAAAAATGTTAACTCGTTAATAATTTTATATGCAGTATATATATATTTTTTTTTATTTATTTATATACATATATATACATATATATATATACATATATATACATATATATATAGAGAGAGAGAGAAAGAGAAAGATAGACAGATAGGTAGATAGATCAATAGACTATATGTTGTCTTGATAAATATTACTTTGGCCTTTTCAATATTTTGATTGTTTATATAATCCTTCTTTTTCTACAGTCTACATCTTTAGCTATTTTTCACACACACGGTTCTTAGTCGACAAATGCAGCCGAGGATATTGGAAGTAAGATCACAGTTCTGACCTGGTGTTAAACCCTGCAAAACGATTTATTAAAACATATAACCATTTTGCTTAAGCGCTGCTTCTTCGATCAACGCGACGCCAGTGATTGTCACAAAACTTAGCAGAACACAGGTCGGTTCTTAACGAGAAACAAAACACAGAAAAAGGATGTACAAAGTGCAAGTATATTTTCTGTTGATATCTTTTTGATTTATAGCTGCGGTTATTTGTTTTCAGAACGTAGGATTTAACCCGATCCATACACAGAAGGCGACTCTGTGGATGTCTGTAATAATTTAAGTATTTGTTTCTGAGGAATTCTTTATCAATACGGCTCTACGTGTCTGTAATAGCATATTTTCTCCTGGTCGATTGATCTCGTGTTAAAATACTAGCTAATGTTTGTTGTAGGGAAATTTCCCTTAACAAAATTGGAATTCTAAGAAAGCATTAACTTGATATGTGGATCTACGCCATGAATATTCTATGTTGTCATTATGTGTGTCGGAACAACAAAGTAAAATTAACTTTTTCCGCTGCTTCCTCTCTATACATCGAAATCAGTTTTATATGATAGATATAACCAACACTATATTAAACGTGAAACTTGACAAAACCGTCATGTGTACAGAATCAGAATTATATACTATCTCTTACTGTTAACTTATTATTGTATAGATGGAAACCAATGCTATTTTAAACTTTAATTCAACATGAAAATTCAGTGTGGTGTTTCACTAAAATGGGAGTAAACAACGATAATATTTTTACAAAGTAATTACAATTTACTAAGAGACTGCGGCCACTCGAGGATAAGGAGTAAAGAGTGTACATTTTCAAAAGAACAATATCATAGTAATCGTTTGAAGTGTAAATTTGGTAAATTGGATTACTTTAAGCGAACGGTCATCTGGAACGGAAAGAGTTTCACAGATGTTCAGTTCTAAGAAAGAAGCTTTGTTCATGGAATCTATGTTTACGTTTAGCCATGGATAAATGTGGGAGAAATTATTGGTAGTGTTTACAACCATGCGATTATTTCTCCTGAATGGCTGGCGAGGAGAGGATCATAGATTGGAACGCAGCCGATCACTGCCATGAAAATAACGATAAAACAGAGACATGCTTGCAACGTCTCTTCTCTGAGAAAGATGTTGCATGGAAGACAAAAAGGCATCCCCTACTAGACTACGAAGTCTATTCTGAACTCTATCAACGCAGGATAAGTTATTCCTAGCATGTCCTGCCCAAATGTGATAGCAATTCTTCATTTTTGGACACACCTTGCTCTTGTATAGATAGAGAATTGCATGAGCAGGTGGATATCTCCTGGATTTATAGGCATATAGTATTTACAACTTAACCTTTACAAAAACAAATGATAATTTGTAGTATTAGGGTTATTGTAGCTTCTTTGCACATGTGAGCCTTATTCACATATTTTGAACGGTAAAAATCTACATGGAATTTGTGATTCCCAAGTGAAACATAAAAGTATATTTGTTTGGATAAAATAAAAGATGAAAACATAGTAAAATAATCCAAATTCTCGAATTTCATCTCAAAATATCAGAAACGACTTCAATTTCCAGCGTATGCGATAAAAACCGATTAAAATGAGAGTTATAAATTCTTCGCGAAAATACGCAGTGAATTATATGTTATTATTTTAACTTGACAGATCATATGTATGTATTACAGATGATGCTTTTTTTACTTCGAACTTCAGCGTCATATCAGAGTATAGAGACTGTTAGTGAAAATATGTACGCGACAAATAATATAAAAATCACATTAAAACTGAAGCTCAACACACGATCGTAAATGTTATTTAAAATTGAGTTTGGCTTTTTTTACTAACGTTTATGGTTCATAAACAACGCAAAGTTCACACTATGATAGGATTTAAATGAATGTAAACGACCACGAAAAATACACCCAAGTGATCTGTGATTAGAGTGATGAATGAGTAGAATTAACATATTTAAGAGTGTTGACCAGCGCTAGTTTATATACAGGCTGTCTCAAAAGGAGCTAACGGATTTTAAATTAAATTACTTTACTCAATATTAAAGTTATGCTTAACAATTTTCAGATGTAAGTAGATGAGCCTCTCCTTAAATATTAGAGATATAGTAAAATATAATAGTCTGCCTGTTTCTAATTTTATTTACACAACTTAATCTGGGGTATGTTTTTTACAAGGTCTTATGTTAGTTAGGAAAAATGGTGTTACACAAATGTCCACCATTTTCATTTTCACAGTCTTGTGCTCTCTGCAGGACATTGCCCAGCATATCAATTAATGTTTGTGGGTGTATGGCCCTGATTACCCCCTCTGTATTGTTATTAAGGACATTTATAATGGCTCGTTTGTTGCGTATACCCGCTCTTTGAGGTAACCCCAAAGGAAGAAATGTGCACATGTGGGATCTGGCGAGCGGGGTTGCCAATTTATCTCACAGCCACGAGAAAGTATTCGGTTGCCGAATATGTTCGGAAGCATATTTAATTTTTCTCGTGCTGTATGCACCGTTGCATCATTCTGCGGGGACCAAATTGATCGTGAGGTCCCAATTTGACTTGATCTCCTTCTTAATAACGTGGATGCCTCCTCGGCAAAATTCTCTGCTAATCTCATCACTTCTTGCCGTAGGAGATCCACTAGTTTAAGGAAGGTCACATACAGTTTCTTGCCTATGAAATGGAGTCACTATAGATGTTATTGCATTAGGAGTAGGGGGATTTCTTTTGTTGAGGTTTTGTCGAAATTCTCTTTGTTTCTTATATTAACTCATTAAACCGAGCATACGACTTTACAATAAATATCCAATCCTCGGTACTGTAGCGATTCATGGTGACTTTGGAAGCATTACTATAGATGATCTGAAAAAAATAAAAGAAAAATACGAAAACATAAGAAAGTTACGAACATTTTTATAACCATCAGTTTCTTTTGAGACACATTATACAGGGAACATGATATCAATAATATTGTTATAAAATGAGAAAAACCACGTGCTATGTTCCCACAATTGTTTTGCCTGCATCATAAATATTGCTCAGTTTCGGTTGGTTTTAGCTATTTAAAAAAGAAAGTTCCGACAGTCTTTAGGATAGACGATTTTGCTTGTGAATATTTTACAAGGGTAACTATCATTACAAATACAGTCATGTTCCTGACCTAAAAATAACTACCTACTAGAGAAATAATAACCTCACTTTCTATATGTCAAGAAGTAACAATGAGAGGAAATATATATATATATGTATATATATATATATATATATATATATATATATATATATATATATATATATAACAAGCGATTTAAGACACTGATAGAATTCAGATGAAAAATCCTGATAGATATAACTTACGGTAATACTTTCAAGGAGATCCTAGTCAAAAAAGGTATAGCTCAATATTTAAGAATACGGCAATATAAGTTTTGTGGTTCTGAAAAAAAAACAACAAATAGAGACATATATTCGATTAAAGAATTTATTGTTTGACAAATGAATCATAAAAGGGGTTATTTTAATTTCCTTAATCCATGGATTTTCAACAATGCCTGATATCATCAGAGGAAATACAATGCAGTTAGCAAAATGTTCAGCTGCGAATGGACGCTATTTTGCTTTTCAGCACAATTGTTATATAGGGGGCCTTATTAAAGAGAGTCTTAGGAAGAGATGCTTAGAAAGAGTCTTTGTCTTGAGAGAGATGCTTTTTCTTAGTGAGAAAGAGAGAGGCTTAGAAAGAGTCTTACAGAGATATTGTTCATGTTATAATTCTTACATATTAAAATGTTCTTTCTTAGATCTTGCTGATGGAAGAAGGAGAAAGCTCTTGGAGTGAAGGGATATAGTGGTCAGACAGTTCGGACATTATGTTGTAAATACATATAACACAAATATATAATACAATTGGACTTTACCTTTGTATAAGAAACATAAAACACAAGACGAGCTTTACAAAAACACTTGATGGTTTATTCTTCACGACCGGCCGATCCATCACCAAGAATTCAAAGTCTCACAATTTTCCTTGAAGTGGCGTCTCGCTCCCAGACGAGCCTCCCTCTGAGTTTTCTCACTGACTGGTATCTAACTAAAGTTTTTCTTTATTCTAGAACTTTCTATTTTCCGTGACATCATACACATGTTAAAACATGTGCAGTCTTTCACGTGTCCTGGACATACGTGTCCCAAAACTGTTCCTATTTCTACAAAAGGAATTTTAACCTATATTCAATATGTTTAAACAGTATCTTATAAGCTGCATTCTTTCAATTTAAAATTTCATAATAAACTTGACAGCTCACATTCTTTTCTTGAATATTTATCTATTTCTAAACAAATGTTTTGTTTTAAATTTTTAAATTTCACACGTAATCTATTTCAAAACTAGATTACGAGGTTCGAATTTCGCCTATGCCATTTCATTTTCATTTTAAACTAAATTCTCCATTTTTATACTTACATGAAAAGGGGACAGCCCTTATCATGTAACACAATTATTGAAAATAGTTTTTTGAGTGGTTGTGGATAATTATATGGAGAAATTTATACGAAAAGAGGACGTGATACAACCTGGGTAGTCAATTACTGCCAGGAGTCCAATGTCATTCGGGGTTATAAATCCGGGTGGGCAGAAAATACGCACATGGGGGCAAGTGACATTCCCATATAGCGAAAGCGACCTGCTCCTTCTTGATATTTCGAAACGTGTACAGGGCCGCCTAATTCGTTGTTGCGTTGATTGCGTTTTATTTGATGCGGTCCAAATGCTTTCTAGGTGTTGACAAAGTATATTCAGAATTGAGTCGATATACCTTTCCATTTTTATTATCACAATAGAAGTTAAGCATTGATTTAAGTGTGCAGTGGACCTCGGAATCAATAGTGTAGTTATCAAAGTACCAAAGATCACAAAATGATCCTGGTGATGAAATTCCGAAGAGTACGCTGGAACGGCTTGCTTGAGGTATGAGTCTATTAGTTCGTTTTAAAAAATTAAAATAACCCCTCCTATATATTCCGTTGTCCCACAATAAATTCTTCAATCGAAAATATGCCTCTATATATTGTTTTTTCAGAATTTAAAATTGAATAATAATGCACTTGGTGAAGCTGTGTTGGATAGGCGGTTCGTTTTTACAGTTATTATCAAGTGAAATGAATTTTTTTCTTGAATTTGATGAACTTTTAGTCATATTATGCGTTATTAATGATGTTAGACAGGCTATTGGCGTTATATTGTATTTTTCTCATTATATAATATTAAAGCCGTTGGTGAAGCACGTTGCAATTTTTTGAGGAAAGAGAAGACATGGTTATAAAACAAAGGGTATTATTAAGTTATAATAGAATTAGCGTCATTGGCAAACATGTGAATATAGAAAAGATTTAAATTGAGCTTATGATAGTGACATGGATTCTGTATATTGCAGGTATCAAGAAATTGTATCCGGTTAAATTGCTATAGATATCAGGTAATTCTTGAAAAAGCTATGTAATTTCCTAATGAGTTCATTATATTGCTTAGGTCTAGCTAGCGAATAGGGCATCATATCTATAATAACCCATTGGATGACTTTAAAATGATGCTAAAATCTATATATCTATAAAAGTGAAAGGGTGTGTCTGACTGTCTGTCTGTGTACATTTTCCTACACAATAACTCTGCCGAGTTTTAGTCTACAGACTCGAAATTTAATATAACGAGTAGTGAGATTTGGGAAAATCTTTGTAATCCGTTTTCGGCCATATATTCGGCTTGTAAGGGGTCTAAGTGCAGTGATTTGACCTTTGAGAAATCTACCAAACTCCTTCGACAATGTCTGGTATAAACAATCGACATTTTAGATATAGATTCCTCGGACAATGATCTAATTTAATAACTTGATTTGCGCCCAAAACAATAAATGATAAGGGATCAGAATAGGGGTGAATTTTTTTTTTTAAATTGACCGCTGCGGTCTCTACCAAATTACTCAGACAATTTCTGGTCTAAACATTTGAAATTTTACATAAAGGGTATTCAGAGATAGGGCAAGCTTTTTCATTGGTTTGGTTACAAAATATTGAGTTATCAATATATGAATGTGTCTATGTATATTTGCATGTCTGCCTAAAACTTTTGACAGAGGTGACTCATTTTCACAAGGTAAATATCGCTTTAAGTCTCGAGCCTTCAGACAACAAATACCGAAAAATTGGCTAAAAACATTAATTTGGTCACCCTCAACTGGCCATTTTTCTACAGGGAGGGGTCACTTTTTCGCCAATTTTTTTCGAAAATGATCCTCTCTTTTTAATTGTCTAGCCTTAATTAAAACTAGATCATTTCCGGTTTTGGCAGTGATCGTAACACCAAAGACTTCACGTTTTTCCCCGTTCTTTTCTCCTTGTCTCATCTATTCGCTGAGTTTTTCTTCCAAACTCTCTTACTCGTTCGTTTAGAGGTCTCAATCAATTCTTTTTCGTAAATCCTTATTAATATACAGCTTTATATTAAATTAAGTATTTTCCAAAGGTCTTTCCCTGTTAACTGTTTTCCTTCCATATATAACTTTAGGCTTTCTCAACATTAATGCTAATATGCATGTTCAGCCTTTCTTTCTTGTAAGCCTCTTGCTTCACGTAGCGTCATGCCTTCTCTCGAGCGATTTGCATAAAAATCATAATGAAAAGTAGTATTTTCACTGACAGTGTCTTATCTCGCTTGTTATATATATATATATATATATATATATATATATATATATATATATATATATATATATATATATATATGAGAGAGGTGGGTGTAGTTTGCTTGAAGCATTGCATAGTATGTAGTTAAATGAAATTGTAGAAGGCTGTACAATGCAGAAGTAACGGAAAGAAACAGGCTGAAGCAGGTGAGAAATTTATTAATATAACTTATAAATACATGTGTACATATACATATTTCATATACGCAGTATATTTATATTTGCACAGTGGTTACATGGGAAAGTCGGTCTGATGATATGTCCGTGTAATATAATATTTCGAGAAAGATCTCTTCGTCAGATATTTACTTGACTTTGACAAACGTGTTGTTGTAAGCAGTAACCACACCGCAGCAAATCATTGCTCAGGACTTGTGGTTAATATATTATTAGTTTTTTTTTCAATTCTTATTTTATATTTCTAAATTATTTATTTTATATTATATTTTATTTTATTTATTTATTTTTTACAATAGTCTGTCTTTGGTTCAAACGTGTTGTTGTAAACAGTAAATAGTAACAGTATCTGGCTAAATAATTGTCCGGACATTGTTGGTGGCATTTTATTTAATGTGACTGACTTTGTTTGTTTTTCTTTTACTTATTTTTATTTTAATTTATGTATTTATTTTATTTATTTATTTGTTTTTATAGTAGTTTATGTTTATATTTAGTAGAGTTAATTAACTAATTTATTTGTTGTTTGTGTTTCTGTATTCTGTTTGATGGAGGTCGACGTATACTTAGAATAAGTCGGTTGGTCAAGGGAGACTACTCGATGGGTTGTTCTAAGTTATCGTTACCGATATTTCTCCTCAGATGTATAATGTTGCATTACTTTTTGTGTGTTTAATTGTCTGCTTCTTTATTTTATTTTAGTGATATTGTTCTCATTCTGGGGGTATTTCATTTAATTCGTTATGTAGTGTATATATACTCATTTCGATCTGCTAAATGTATATGTTTCTCCCTTATAAATTATTGACCATCTTAATATATATTCAGTTTTAATTTCCTTTAATTACTTAATCCACACCGCTAAAGTTGTTGAGTGTTTCATTGTTTTTTTTCGGTTGTTTTCGCTATTACTATTGGTTCTGTTTCTATTTTCGTTATAGTTGTTGTGGTTGTCACTATTGCTATTATCCTTTCTACTGCTGTTTCCATTTATATTTACATTGTTGTTGTTTTGTTATTTTGGTGTTCTTTTCTTACTCAGTTAATGAAACGGATGTAATGGAAAATTCCAGGAAATAAACGAAGGTTATAAAAAGAAAACGTGAGTATTTGAATTTTCATCAAAACTTTGCACTATATATGCCCTCCCCCTATTAAATAGACATAGTGAGCTTAACTCCAAATTAACGGTGAATGGTTATAAAATAACAATCTAGACCCGTTAAACGAAAACGGTAGACATTGGAAGTAACAAAATTTCAAAAACAAACTTAAATAATGTATATATATATATATATATATATATATATATATATATATATATATATATATATATATATATATATATATATATATATAGTGGACTCTCCCGTCGATTTCGACGTATGAGGTTCGGACAACCCATATTTCTAAAACTCATTTATGCTTTTGCCTCTGATGACATTTTAGTCCAGCAAAGGACTTGCAGACAAGGCCACAAATAGAACATGAATGTGGATTTAATGCTGCATATATTATTGCGGCTGGTAGTCGTTTTGCTCTTACTCTATTTTCTTTCATTTGCCTTAAGCTTTCAGATTAAAACCTCTGGAAACCTTCAAAACACCTTGATCTCCATCCTTTTCGGTCATTCACCTCATCTTCAAGACTCCTGTATTGTATGTTCACTGCAGACAAGTTACTCTTCAACTTGTCCTTGTACCTAAGCCAAGGACGTCCGACAATTCTTTTACCACCCTCAAATTGACTGTACATCGAAATTTTTGGAATTCTGTCATCGGGCATCCTCAATACATGACCAGCCCACCGCAATTGCGATTGAATAAGGAATAATTCAATGCAAGATATTTTGCATTTTGTGAATAATTCGGCATTTGATACCTTGTCGCGGAGGCTAAGACCACATATGGAGCGTAGACAGCTTTTGTGGAAAACGTCCAGCTGATTAATGTGATGTCTGTATGGAGACCATGACTCAGATCCATAAAGAAGAATGGAAAGAACAACAGCACGGTAGACAAGGATTTTTTGTCTAGTCGAATACACCTTTCGTTCCACAAGCGATGGCGAAGATTTCCAAAGGCAGAAGTGGCCTTATAAATCCTGTTGACAATTTCATCATCAACAGAACCGCCCTGGTTCACCTTGCTACCAAGGTAAGGAAAGGTCTTGACATAATTGATATCATGACCGTCGACTTTCAGCTTGCGCGCAGGAAATCTATACTCTGGTGGATTTTGCTTTACGCCTTCAACTTGTTTCGGGGTAGGGTGTGGCTGATGCACTACCTCAGTCTTCCTTATGCTAATTGTCAGGCCAACGGCCTTGCACGCGGCTGAAAATCGATCAAGAAGAACCTGGGCTTCCTCAAAGGACGTGACTACCAGTGCGGTATCGTCAGCGAAGAGCAAGTCGCGAATAATTTCGGTCGGAAGAAGTCTTGGCAATAAACTGTTGATGATTAAATAAGCAACAGGATGACCGAAATTGAAACTTGACACCAGTGTCCAAATCATCAAATGCATGTTTCAGCATTAGTGAAAAGAAGAGCGCAAAGGGGACTGGCTCCATTACACATCCCTGTTTGGTCCCATTCGTAACATCAAATTGATCAGACATCATACCATCTGAGACAACACTGGTCTTCATCCCCTCGTGAAAGGAAATGATCACGTTCAGCATGTTTTCTGGAATACCAAGCCTGCTTAAAACTTGCCAAAGAGCATCGCGATTCACAGTGTCGAAGGCCTTCGTCAGGTCAACAAACACCATATACAATTCCTGATTTTTCTCACGGACCTTTTCTGCCACCTGACGTAAGGAAAATATCATGTCAATGGTGCCGCGACCCGACCGAAACCCACACTGTGACTCTGGATACACCTTATCAACGAGACGATTTATGATTCGGTTTAGAATGAGCCTAGCCATTCCTGCAATTGAAAGCAGAGATATCCCCCGATGGTTGTCACAAACATTCTTGGCTCCCTTATTTTTGTAGAGATGTTTGATGCAGGCATCTTTGTAGTCCTGTGGAACTCGGCCTGTTTTCCATATCTTTACAAAGAGAGCATGGAACTTTTTACCAGCACATGCCCACCATGCTTGTACACTTCAGGCGGAATTGGATCCTTTGGTGATAGGGATTTGACAGAAGCAATTTGTTTGATGGATTCCCATAACTCCTGATAAGCAGGTCTCAATGACAATTCTGGAATATCTGGATTCTGAGGAATAGAGGACACAACATCGCTTTCAATGACAGATGAGGTGTTTAACGATTGAGAATATATGATTTATCAGTCAGCAATGCCTCTCCATCGGCTGTGCTTAATGGGGAAGCACCACTTTTCTGAGGACCAAATACCTCTTTCAGACCATCATAGAAGGTTTTCGTGTGTTTGCTGTCAGCAGCTCCCTGCAGTGCAATTGCCTTATTGTACCACCATTGTTCTTTCATAGCTCGGGGAGCTCGCTGTACCTTACCTTTACACTTTTTGTAGGCTGTGTGCTTCACTGTTGAGTTTTTGTCCTCAATCCAAGATTTGTGAGATGAGTGCATTTGGTTAATCAGTGCTTTAACTACATCGTCACTTTCGTCAAACCAATCCTGGTGTTTTCTTTTCGATATTATATATATATATATATATATATATATATATATATATATATATATATATATGTTTAATTATATATATGCAATATGTATAATTATAAGTGCATATACGCAAAAAACATACATATACACACATATGATAACTAACAAGGTGCACACCTTTCCCAGTCGTATTATTTTGTAGTAAATATAAAACATTGATTAAAAAATATATATGATTTGATTCAATCAAATTGAATTAAAATCAAATATAAAGCGCTCCAGCTTTTGCAGTTATCGTCTGATTTAATCAGAAAATGAAATATTAAATAATTTTAATCCCTTCAACTATAATTGAATATTGACATATGAGTGCAGATTCATTTGAAGTTTACTTATGCTTTCCATGTTCTATTTTTTTTCAATTTTCTACCGCATAGCAGCGATTTTTTACCGGCTAAATACAAGCTGAATTTCTTCTACAGTTCAAAAGTACTTCAAATATCAAGTTTAAATTTTGTACATTCGAAATTGGCAGAGGGGGGTAGAACCGTTCCTTAGAAAATACGACTGAGATACCGAGAGATGAGGGCATATATATATATATATATATATATATATATATATATATATATATATATATATATATATATATATATGTATATATATATATATAATGGGTTAAGTAATTTCAACGAAAGAAAGATGTATACCCTCTTATATATATATATATATATATATATATATATATATATATATATATATATATATACATAGAGAGAGAGAGAGAGAGAGGGAGCTTAATGCGTAAGAGGAAAAAAAGTGTTCAATTCCACAACAGGAGACTTATCTGGATAATGTCAAGCTCAACAATTATCATCGGAGCTTATACAATAGAACAACAGGATTATGAGATGAAGTCACAAAACTATATATTGGTGGATATAGATTGGTTCCTTTATTGAATAATGGAATATAAGCAAAGTTTGGGAGATAGAAGAGACTCTTTATGCCAAGGCATTTCGAGGCCTAATGCTTCTCATCAGATAGGTAGCATTGTGGAGATGCAGCGTCGTGCGTAGGGTTCACTAGGAGCGAAAAAGACTAAGTGAGATTATAGAATGTTGGGGAAAGCTTTATTGAATTCTAAATAAAGGAGAAGTTTCTCATATATCGTATGATGTAAAAAAAGTGTATATTGTCTTTAACATAGTGTTGAGTTTATTTTGAAATTTAAGGGGTATATGTTTTAGGGTAAAATTGGGGGTATACTATGGCTTCGTGGTAATTCTATTTTAAAAGTTTGTTGGCTGTGTATTATCTATGGAGTGGTATTTTTGACAGGTGCAAATATATGTAATATAAAATTGTTTGTGTGTGTGAGCTCGTTCCCTATGACCTACTAAATTACTAGACCGAGTTATTTTAAATTCCGACCAGATGTACATTATGCTCGTTATAGTGTGGTTAGATAGATTATTTTCTGAATGTCTTCGATAATTGAAATATTTGATAAAAGCAGGCGATTGTGATTAATGTAAACTCATTTATAGCTTAACATCTCAAATGTATTTGAGAAGGTTTATTAACACTCAATGAGTATTCAACACTACGTTCTTTTTATATGAGAAGGAAGCGTTCGGAATTAATATTTCTGTTTTTAGTACAACTGAACCACAATACTTGACATTTGCGTTCTAAAATACAGCAAATTAGCACATAAAATATTTTATAAAATAAACATTACGATCGTTACAGCGTAGTTTTAATTACAAGTCGTTTATGGCAGTAACTCCACACAAAGGGGAATTTCACATCGGGGTTACCCAGGGCCCATTTAAGCAGGGGATATATGCCTACAACTTTTCAAATAGAGTGAAAGGTGATTCGAAACTTCTTTAGCGACCACCATTCGGTTTCTCAAAGACTCCAACATTCGCTAGAATATTAAATAGGATGTCAATTATTAAAAACAAACAATTTATGATCTTACCTCCAAGACCAACCCGTTATGCACTACTGTAAAAGAAAGCATACTTTAAGCAAAAAATAACCCATCTATACCTTTTGTATATTTATTTTACTTCAGTAAATTTTAAGAGATAAAAGAGCCCCTTCTGGAGCTAACTCTTGCATCTGTTTTGATATACATTTTTATCCGAGGGATCTTTTAAGAATAGATGATGTTCCCTTTATGGCATCCATGTGTTCTTCGTTATAGCTTGGTCTTCCAAGGATTGCTTCTAAGTATTTCTGAAGATTATTTTTATTAAGCCAGTTGCTCCTATCACAACCGGTATATTGGTTATTTCTTTCAGAGATCATGTCGTTTTTAGATCATTTTTTCAGGTCCTGATATTTTGTTATTTTTTCCCATTCAGATCTATTAATGCCAAAATCGTTTGGGATTGTGAATTCGATAATGAGCGCATTTATTTCGGGTATCTTCCATTTTACAATATATGGTCTGATGGACTTGCCTTTTATGTATATACCCGTCTGTTTGTCTTTGTTGTAGAACACTGTCACATTTCCGTTTGATGTTATCGGTGGGGGTTCATGTTTCCAGATGTTGGTCGATCTGTCAAATTCCATCTCTCCACAAAACTTCAAATGGAGGTATTTACACACTTTCTTGTGACAAGTAGTGTAAGGGCCAGCTGCCAATAAGATGATTCATGCAGACAGTAGGGGTTTGGGTTTCAATTGCTGAGTGGTCATTTGCCTTTAGTGCTACCATTTAAAAAAAACATTTGTCAGTAAACCCTCACTTTGATCGGCTACCACGAGTCTTTGACTCATCAAATAGAAG
>NC_136489.1:37433014-37450514 GCF_053919585.1 Euprymna scolopes
AAAAAGCAATTAAAGCTCTACATAATTTTTTTTTTTTAATTATGGACTTAGTATAAAATTCGACCCTAATAAAAAAATTGTTAATTTCTTAGACATTACCTTAAATCTTGAGAATTCTACGTTTGAACCCTATCATAAACCTAACCAATCACTACTATATGTCCACAATCAATCAAACCCCCCTAAATCAATATTAAAATCAATAGTTCCCAATATCGCTTTAAGAATTTCGAGACTGTCTTCTACTAAATCCATATTTACCAAAAATTAAAAATACTATAATCAGGCCCATAAAACTCTGGATATAATTCACAAATTAAATTCATAAATGAAAATGATAGAAACATAAACTGCATTGAAAATAAACCTATTAATAAGCGTAATAACATATAATATGGCAATGTCTTCCTGTATACGAGTTAACGAAAATAACCAAGAGACAAAAAAAGATAAAACCAAACCACAAATATTAGATAATAATACAAATAAACAGCAAACCAAAACCCGTAAACGTAAGAATAGACACAAGGAGATCCTATGGTTCAACCCCCCATATTCCAAAAACCTAGAAACAAACATAGCCAGAGAATTTTTTTAAATATTAGATAAGAACTTTAAAGCCCCCATAGATATAATAAAATTTTCAATAAGAACACAATTAAAGTCTCTTACTCTACTATGCCTAACCTTCATCAGAAAATATTTAGCTCTAATAATAAGAAACTTAATAAACTACAAAATACAACTATACAAAATACATCGGACTGTAACTGTAGAAGAAAAAATAAATGTCCCCTACAAGGCTCATGTAAAATTAAAAATGTTATCTATAGCTGCACAGTATCAAAAACTCCAAATCTACATGAACCTATTAACAGCCATAACTCAACTACCAGATTAAATAATAACACCAACTTAAACCAATCTACCGATCAATTACTAATCAACCCACCACATAATAATCAAACAATTGACCTAATGGAAAATAACCACAAGAAGCAAGAGGTAATATATTTTGGTTCCACATCTGGCCTAATAAAACGTAGAATTTCAACGCACAAACATTCTTTTAAAAATAACTCTCTGTCAAACCAATCTACTCTATACAACTATATTTGGCAACTAAAAAACAGCAATATTTCTTTCAACTTAAAATGGCAAATAATTGAGACTTGCAAATCATATAAAACAGGAGATAAATTTTGTGCACTATGTACAAAAGAGACCCTAAAAAATTTTAAATATGAAGATATAAAAAGTACAACCAAACTATTAAATTCAAGACAGGAGCTTCTGACATGTAGTGATAAATGTTGGTTTAAATTTAATAAATATAAACCACCTTAAATCATTAAAAATTACTTATTAGTAAAAATAGATTAACATTATTATTTTTTTATTTTCATTTTATTTTATTTTTATTTTTTTATAAATTAAGTTAGACTAATTACCTCCCTTACACCCGTCAAATAAATAATAAATAATGTCAAGAAAACATGGCAATTATCTCCCCTTAAAACACGTAATAAAAATATTACTAAATATAAACCGTAGCGTCTTTAAATCAAAAATACGCTTACGGAAACAATTTATTACACGAGCGTCCCCCTTTTTAAAATTTATCATTCAATAAAATAAAAAGCTATAGCAAACATCAAAATGACTACTTTAACCACAGTTCCTGATTTCAAAAAAAGAAAAATTAAAAGGTAAATATCTCTATATATTTTTAAAGCAAATTTATTATGTAAATTCAAAAATATATATTTTTCTCTACTTATTTCTATCTCTAACCCATATTAATTTTCTTATAAATGTTAAATCCAGATCTTTTATTTCAATGTTTCAGATTCACCTGCCTTACTTTTAATGCTAGGTTTATTTATGGTGTCTTTTAAATTCAATAAAAAACCGTCCTAAATTTGCTGATGAGGAGACCTTGCTTACCAAAAAACTATATGTAATTATTCTACATAACTTGATGTATACCACAATAAAAAGCATTGTTTTCCGAAACAATCGTACAGATAATTGATTTTGTTGTTGTTCCTTCTTAGAAAACGGCTTTTTAATTTAATTAAAATTTGATTTTTAAGTTTTAAATTATAAATCACATTACTTAATATTGAATTAGCTCTAGGACATTTAACTATCGAGCTTATTATATATCTAAATTACAACGAGCATTTTCTATTTACTGTATTTAAATTATACTAGTAATTTCACCGTTACATTAAAATACACTCAGCTCATTAGACTATTGTTCTTACCTCCTTTAAATTATATATATATATATATATATATATATATATATATATATTTCTGTGTGTGTGTGTTTGTGTGTATATATATGTGCGTATATATATATTTATATATATATATATATATGTGCGTGTCTCTCTCACTCTGTCTGTATGACTCTCCTTCTCTCTCTCTCTCTCTCTATATATATATATATATATGTATGTGTGTTTATATTAATGTAATCCAAACGAGCTTATAGCTCTTTCAAAAAACATACAAGTAATTAAATTATTAACAGCGTTACTAAGCTGTAAATATAAATAAAAATAAATAGCAACAAATATTAAATTTTTAAACTGAAAGAAACCGTTTAAAATTTGGAGTTATCATAGCACAGTTGTAAAGCGCAAAACCGCAGATGCTTTTGCAACGAGTTCGAAACTAACCTATAATGAAGACTGTGTAACAGCAGAAAACAAGCATGCCCATGTGTAAAACATTTTTATGCACCTAATAATAGTAAGTGCATATACACACCTCACACACACGCACGCACACAGACACAGACACACACAGATATATATATGTATATATAGATAATATATATATAGTATGTGGTTCTCTCTCTCTATATATATACATATGCATATATATATAATATAAAGCTGAACATCTGCGTGTGTGGGGGTAGTGGGTGTGTGTGTGGTCACGAATAGGCTCCTATAGTTTCGACTATTTTAAAAAACTGATTACATATAATGATATAAGATGCATTGAGGATCAGGAATGGGTATGTTTGATCGGGCAGAACGGTAGTTCATAATAATTTTGGGGTCTTCCTTCGCGTCTGGCCCCCAAAGTGTGGAAATAAATAATGAAAAAAAAAGTTTACAAGCGTATTTTATATAGATGTACATCAGAATAATTTGATAAGTATGTTTCAAATTAAATATGGATGGTATAATAAAATTGTGGGATTTGCGTTCGCGCCTGTACTCCATGGAAATATGGCACAAACTTTAACAAAAATGTTCACATCTATTTGCGTAAGTATACTTTTTATAATTATGTTTCAGTTCGAAGAAATATGGTATAATATAATTATTTGGTGTTCGTTCGCGCCTGACCTCCATAAAATGTAAATATGTCACAAAGTTTTACAAGGTTTTTTAAAAGGGGTTAGGGTTAACAATAAAACCTTAACTTTAATGTAATTCATGTTAGCTTTTATTTATTTTTTTGAATTGAATCATATTGTGTCGAATAAATTCACCTCAAATTAATGTTCTTCTTAAAGTGAAAGCCCCCCCCCACCTCAAAAGTCGGAACTTCAGACAATTTTCGACACAAATTTTCCATAGTTCTGCCTATTCCTTATCCACTTGCACAGGGCACTCTTTCGAAAATAGATGCATAGATAAATAATAAAAAATAAGAACGTTACTTGTTGTCGTGTTTTTGTTTTTGTTGCTTCCTACTCACGTGATTACGTGTCTTTTTAAAAAATTTACATAACCTTTTTATTTGTATTTATATATCGGTTTAAACTTTTTTGTCAGTGTACTAGAAGGAATTTAGTGGATTACACCTCTTTGTGCGTGTTCTTTATATTACAATAGTACAACCGGGAATCCGACGGCGCAATACTGCACCGTTCAATACTGTAAAAATGAAACAAAGCTGTTCTGCTTGAAAAGGGCGGCATTTTCTTCTTATTGATATTTATATTGATTCTTTGCTTTAAAAAAAACTGAAGTAATTACGTGTTTACTTTTTTTAATATCCCATTTTGCAGTTTCGGATTATTTTACTAAAGTAAGTAAAGCTTCATTATTTTTAATAAATTATTTTTGTTTCTTTGTTTTTCGATATTTCTTAGATATTATTTGGAAAGAGTGTTTAGCAGAAAAAATAAACAAACGACTACCAGAAAAAATAAATATACAAGAAATAAATGTTACCATAGTCAATAAATGTTCAGTTCATGTTTTTCTTTTTGTTTTGAAATAGTTTTAATGTTCTTTACTTGAAATAATTTCAACGAACCGGAATTAAAACAAAATTTAAGGCGATAACTACTTAAATACATTTTTTATATAAACTACACGTGCCATATCGAATATTCCTCAAGCATAAAATAACGGAACACATTAAAATATGTTTATAAATATTCCTTATGTTGACGAAACTGTCTTAAATTCTTTACAAAGAATGCTCAGGTGGTCAACCTTCAAATAGAAAACGGGGCTCTCCATTTCAAAGTCAATGCCGTTTGGATTCTTTTTAACCGGTTCGTGAATAAAAAAAAAGAACTTTTTTTCTTTTTTTTTACAAACTATTAAAACTTCAAACCAATGAACTTTTCTACCATTAAAAAGTCAATTTTATTGACTATGGTGACATTTATTTTTTGTATATTTATACTAGCCTGGGTGCCCGGCCTTGCCTGGGTGTTTGTACGTGTGTGTTTAGCCAAAAAAGTAGTAGTAGGCAGGAAGGCTACAATCTGTACCGCAAAGAAGGAAAAATGTGAAAAAAAATGTGAGGTGTTTGTTGTTGCGCCCATCGCCAAACTGGAAGTGACGTAGGTTTAAATTAAAGCGAGACAATCAAAAAGCGGGATGACTTTCGAAAATATTGGATAAAAAGCAACTCCTCACTGTAGTGAATGTCCAGCTGATGGTGAAGGCGTTAATGTTTTGGGCCATTTTTTTCGATATCTGCCGTTCGAAGGATCGAGCTAACAAAATGATACAGATCGCATGAAAATCTGTCTCATTTCTTGAAAGTTTTCGCCAGAAATACATACATCCATACATTTAAACAGACAGATGAGAGTTATATAATAGACTAGCGGGGGTACCCGGCGTTGCCAGGGGGTGTAGAGTTGTGTGTGGAAGGTAAATTAAAAGAAATGGAAAACAAAGAATAAGCAAGCGTAATAACTCTGTTTAAATATTATAACAAAAAAAACAAGAACGAACGTGATGCAAAATAACGAATAATGTAACGATGTTAAGACTTCTTTAAAATATTAGAAAAACAAAATAAAACAGCGAACGTGATGGAAAACAATGAAAATATTGGATAAATAAGCCTGTTTCGATATTAAAACTTAAAAAAATTTGCTATCCTATACTTTAAAGTGACACAATATTAATTAAGCTGTAGGAGATAAATAGCGAACAACTGTGTACACGGGATGAACTTACTCTAGGATTGCGATACAAACTAATTTTAAAATTAACAACTACAATAGAAAATAAATGAATAAAATAAACATACATATATATAAATTACCATGTATATATATATATATATATATATATATATATATATATATATATATATATATATTAATATTTATATAAACTAACATAATATTTTTAAAAAAAAATCACATATAAGTACACTAGGTATAAAACAGATCACTTCCCGATAAAATAAAACACACACACACACACACAAAGGAAAGGTTGAGCCTAAGATCAACAGGGCCTGTGTTCTGTAAGTGTCTGTCAATTGGCTGATTAGAGAGGCGCGGTGGAAACTAAAAAGCTGATTAGATGAAAAAACCTTAATAGAAACCCAATATAAAAACTGAGGATAAAAAATCTTCGCATAAACCCGACGAATCTTAGCGCGGATGAAAAGCGGAGTATTCTGTGTAGCTTAATTGTCATATATATATTTTTATAACTTACTACATAGCGTTGACGTATGTAATGAACACTGTGTAAGTAAATACTAGAAGTGTACGCATAAGATTATACTATACATATATATATATATATATATATATATATATATATATATATATATATATATATATATGCGGTTAAATGTAGCCGATTGGATACGGTCCTTGCTAATCAAGCCAGACTTGTCTTTTGTCGCTGGATTCGAATCTATCAACTAGTGTTAATTGTGATACTCTGCAGTTACGATTCCCGAAAGGATGAAATACTAATGCCAGTAAACATTCAATTATATAGTAAATAGTTATGTCTTACCATTTACGAGACTCGTTTCTTTTCGTGAATAATTTAAGTTGAATTATGTCGATCAATTAAGCTCTTATGCATAAATCATCATGTAATGATTAGATAATTCTTACTGACATACTAATAATTTTTTAAAATAGTTTTATTTTAACGTATTTACTTCGGTTACCGGAAGTTGACTAGATATTGCTTATCAAACCAGCGATGACTTATGTCGCCAGGTTCGAATCTATAGACTGGTGTTATTCGTGACACCGTGCACTGAGGATTTTTGAAAGAATGAAACACTAGTGTCTATAGTTATTTATTTATCATAGTAAATAATTATATATATATATATACACGTACATACACACACATATCTATATATATATACATATATATACACATGTATACCCATATATATACATATATGTATGCATACACATATATACACATATATATACACATATATACACATACATATACACATATATACACATACATATACACATATATATCCATACACATGCATATATATGCATATATCCTTATATATTCATATATATACATATATATACACATCCATATATGCATACATATATATACGTATAGATATGCATACATATATATATGCATATATACACATACATATATATATGCACATATACATACGTATATATACACATACTTATATACATACATGTATACATTCATACATATATATACATATATATATGTCCATTCATATATAGATATATGCATGTATACATACATATATACATGCATATATATACACACATACATACATACACCCCTCACACACATTATATATATATATATATGATAACCCAACGTTGCCCTGTCGTACAATAATCTTAAACTTAATATTTTAATGTATGCATATTACGTATTGTTATAAATCAATCTTCTATCGATTATCATATGTTACGACGAATAATTATCTCGTTAGACTGATTCGCACAATTTATTTCAGATACATAAAGGAAAACGTCGTTCATCAAATTCCATTTGTGTTTCTTTACAATAGCACGTCAACTGATTTTAACTTTTCCATGAATGCCCTGGAAAAATCGCTTTCATGATGTAACCACATATTTCTCAGTCTAATTTTAAAGAACTAACATATATTTAAGTGTATTTTACGAAATTAACATACCGATGTTGGGAATATAGTATAAATTGTATACTATCCAATCATCTTTGGAGAATTGGCTCTATGAAAATTGGCTCAATGAATATAATAAATTCGAATATTGCATGAATTAAAATATTAGATTTAAACGTATTTTAAGACAGGACAAATTCAGGTTACCTGCTACTAACATTACAAAGTTATTACTCTGTCGATTTGTTATAGTAGACTATTGTTATTTTTGCTACCAATATTATAATAGGTGTTGCATTCATAGTAATACCGGCAGAATTTGCATTTTTAATGTGTATTTTAATTTATTCTCTAGTGATCAATGCATTTTATGCGCCTAAGTTTTTAAGATCCCGAGGATATTTTATCCCTACATATTTTTTTTTATTATAGTAGTATTTTTTTTATTTTCACAATTTCTTTTACCTTTATTGCTATCATCGTTACAGTGTTATAGAATATACGCCTCAGACTCCTTGACAATTTTCTTCCTTATTATTAGTGTGGTATATACGGCACAAAATATGACATACACTTTCTTTCAAAAAAATACTCAACGCCTTTAAACTTCATTCCGAAACTTCGAATATTCCCGAAAATACTCACTGTTTTAGTTTATATTGACAACTTGATTAATAGATCCATGCTGTTTAACCTGCTATACATGCCAAATAGGATTTAATATATTTTCTTTTCAAGAATATTACATGTCGGCAATCTTCTTGCTTAATATAAGAGTATGAGGGTCACCAGAAAATACACCATTTCCCCTTAATCTGGAATCCTCGAGTTAGACAATATATTATTTTACGTTCAAACGTGTACGATCTTTATAAAAAACCGTTTATGCAACGGCGTAAATGTGACAATTCGAATGCTTTAGTAATATAGGATGATTATTTTTTATCAGTAAAAATATTTTCTTGTGATTATTAAATAGATTAGCAAAAAGTCGCTGAATCGAACATGCACAACAGACAGGCCTTTCAGTCACTTACATCCGAATGAGTTGATCTTTATTTAAGCTGATGACCAATGTTCCAAGCAGAATAAAAATATACATAAATTACTATGGAGAAAGAGGAAGTGTAATTCCAGGTTATTACTAAGATTGCATTTTCACCAACTATTTATGCATGCATGCAGACAGTCTTAATAAAATATTAAAATATTTGCTTATTTAATAAATAATCGTAACGTGTGTACATATTTACATGAAGTTTGAATAATGTTCTATATATCCATAGATCATTACAATTTACAATATATTTAATACATCGTTTTGGCAGTTGTACAGTCTGTATCTCTTATCAGAGTAATCCACTCGTCCTGATCCATCCCAAAGTATAGTAGCATTAGGCGAATACAGCAATAGTAATTGAATTCCACTTAAAATCAAATCTGATTTGGAAGTTCTAGGGGGTCAACGCATGTTCTGCAGTCACGTATTAACTAATTATTGAAGGCACTGTGCTGGGGAGTCGCCACTAGACAATAGTGAACATACAAACTTGACTGGGAATAATCAGAAATGTGTGTCGTGTTGAACTCGTTTACGTTGTGAACTTTTAAACAACACTTTTCCTATTTTTTTTTATTGTTTTTAATTTTCTTCACAAGATCTAGTGTTACAAAATAAGAGCTGCAGGTCTTGCTTACTCAAAATAGACGTAAGAGTCACATTAATATATTTTCTTGCCCTTTGTTCAAAAATTTTAAAAATATAAACAACAACTTTCCTCTACAAAACGAACAGAAAAAAAGCAGCTCACATGAAAATTGCCAGTAGCTGGAAGCATAATATTTAATTCCGAGCCAAATGGATCCGACTATAAGAATATCAAAAGGGTATGATATGCTGAACAAAATATGCAGAGTGTGTGAATATAAATGATGAATAAAGCATGTGTTTGACTATAATTACTGAATTCCATATTTAATAACAAATAAAAAGTATTCCTCAGAAAAAAAAAATGAACACCTTCACAACAAACAAATTATGTTTGGACTATCATTAAATATATAAGCAATAACTAAATTAGGTATCACCTAAATATTGAATATTGATAAAGGAAGGAAAACATAAATCTCGTTCGAATAAAAATTTAGGATCAGACGTTCGTTAATAAAAAGCGTCGCAAGTCCAATAGATGCTGGAACTATATCCTGGACGGACATTTTGTTTAAATGTAATGGCATTTCCTCAAATACAACACATGATCGCTGCAGGTAGTCGAAGTGTATATTAGCTTCAGGCAGTCGAAGTGTATATTAGCTGCAGGCAGTCGAAGTGTATATTAGCTGCAGGCAGTCGAAGTGTACATTAGCTGTAAGCAGTCGAAGTGCATGTTAGCTGCAGGCAGTCGAAGTGTATATTAGCTGTAGGCAGTCTAGGTGCATAGACAATGTCATACAGTCAACTCAGATGAGAGAATTAGTTTTAAAATATCAATCATTAAGACAGAGGAATAATGTGATTTAATATTCTTGCCATAATACACAGACGCACACACTCACACACACACACACATATATATATATATATATATATATATATATATATATATATATATATATGTATATATATATATATATGCATATATATATATATATATGAAAATAATGGAAATAGTATTCTGACAAAATAGAGAAATTAAAACGAACAAACCGTATTATGTGTTCATCAACGCTTCGTCTTTATTTCGAGACTTCGATAATTAGGCCTAGTAATATAACCACACTAGTGTGATAAATATTTATAAAAAATATAAAATGTAAAAACTAGTTGTTCTGGAGATTACTAAAACTAAAAAAAGATCTTTTTTCTCCTGAAAGTATCAGTAAGTATCACAAGTATAATTCACAAATTCATAAAGAGTAAACCATATACATAGTATTTCATTTCACAGATTTGTTTTTAATTTTATTTCTTAAATCTTTCATTAAAAATTACACCTAGAGTGACGTCATGGAAGATGTTTTTGAGCTAACTATTTTTTAATAAGAAAGTAATTTTCTTTAGTGATCTATTCTTATTCCTTGTTTCAGAATTCATCTCAGGATAAAGTTACTATTACTCAATTTTAAACAATTACTTTAAAATACTTCAACCGTTCGGTGTTGCTTACCTTTAATCCTCACATATACAATACATCGTCCAAACTGAGGTATTTGTTCAGATTCAGTAACCGTAATATGTTTAATGTATAAGAATGATCAAATTACGAAAATAATATCCTGTATGAATTATTGGCCCCTTAAGACAACTGTATTATAACGTAGATATTTTAAAGCGTATATGTATATGGGATGTTAATTAATCTCGTATAAATAAACTAGTGAAAAGTTTTGTTCTTTAATGAGATTTTTGTAAAGAAAACTTTAAAGAATACAGGTTTATTATTTTTTTTGTGTAGGAAAAAATATCAATATATGGCAATGCTTATAATGGCAAAGCAGAAAATCTCCAAACAATTAATGGCTAATAGAAATATGGATGAAAATCAAATTCCTTCTTTATTTGTTTACATGCACTTCAGCTGTTTCTGTAGTAAATTGAATGCATTGGATTAGTCAGGTCTGGTCATGTGTACCAGTTTAAAAATATAAATTCTAGATTGCTTCAAAATGCGATAAATAAAACATTTTCTGCAACTTTCCTAAAAGTGACACAGAAAAGATCTGAGGTGAGATTCCCTAACATACTTAATGAGTAATACGAAACATGATTATTGTCCTCGTTATACGAAGATATTGAGTTAAAACCAAAGTCTGTATGTGGTTGTTTACACTTACGTAAGCTGTGGTTTGTGATTTACGATGTATACACTTGAACAATTTATTCTGATACATATTTACGGGAAAATATAACTAGAATTGTTAACTAGTGACAACCGAAATAAACAAAGAATTTTCTTAGAAATAGTTTCACAAGATTCACACATAAATGATGGTTTAGTTAAGAGTTACTCTTGTTAAAATCAATTTAAATGTATAATAGAAAACACAATTATCATAGTTTTTTTTTAAATAATGACAGCGTTAATGGTTGTTTGAATATGACTAAGTGATTAGTATTTTACTAACCAAAAAGGTTTTGGCTAGTGAAATTTTATATACAATGAAAAGTCATCACACGATCCTCACAAGATTGCTTGAACAAGATATTATATGCTATTGTCTAATCACGACTTATGAAATGTAGTGGTATGTTGACTGACAACAGATTACAGTAAAGTGGATCAACGAAAAAAAATATAGTTATATCTCTGTATATATATACACTCATGTATATATATATATATATATATATATATATATATATATATATATATATATATCAGTGAGAATGTATGGGTACATGTCTGCCTGTCTGTGTATAATTTCCTACATAATAAGTCTATCAGTTTCAGGTCTACAGACTCGAGATTTGTCATAAGGTGTATTGAGATTTGGGGACAATTTTTTTATCGGTTTTTGGCCAGACATGTTGTTAATTGGGAAAAGTTCAACGATTTAACTCTTGAGAACTCTACAAAACTCATCCACCAATTTAGGTCTAAACACTTAACATTTTAGATTCTTTGGACATGGATCAAAATTATTATTGGTTTGGACCCCCTAAAATGATAAGGGGTTACAATTGGGTCATAGTTTAAAAAAATTGACATCTGCTGTCTCTAGTAAATTACTCAGAAAATTTTGGTCTATATATTTGAAATTTTGCATCAAATATATTCACCCAGAGGGGAAGTTTTTAATCGGTTCTTGGCAGAAAATATGTCTATCAAAGATTTACATCTGCGATCTCTAGCAAACTATTAAACCAATTTCGGATCTGAACATTTGAAGTTTTACATAAACGGTACTCAGGCATCCAACCAGTTTTAATCAGGTTTTAGGCGGCAGTTTCGGTGCCAAGAGGTCAAGATTGATATAGTTGAGTTTCGCAAATTCTACTAAACTCCTCCGCCAGTGTTAGATCTAAACACTTGAAATTGTAAATGTAGGTTACCCGAACAAAGCTCAAACATTTCATCCCAAAATAAGAAAATTTTAAGGGGTCAAACTGGGAGTCAAAAAAAAAAAAACATTAACTCTGCGGTCTCTACAAATTTTTTTCTATAGTAGTTCAGGAAGTCTATCATATAGAAAGGCATTACCGTACATATGTACACTTTTTATTATAGACATATAGATATAAAGTTATGAAGAGTAAATGAGGCTCAAACAAAGCCGAGTAAAACTGCTAGTATATATAAATACATGCACACACATAAACACGCACAGACATATATATATATATATATATATATATATATATATATATATATATATATATATATATATTTGGGAATCATCAGTGCAAGGTGTCACGATTGCCGCTTGTCGCAATGTTCGAACCCGACAACGAACTCATCTTTTACTCAATTAGCTAGCAACAAATCAACACCTCCATATAACCTCGAGGGAACGTCTAGTAGGCATTCAAGTTCTCTTACATATTACATCCATTTCGACAATCCCTTGGACGCATTGACTCTCATCCGGTGATCCTCGATTTCAACTGTGACACTCATCCTCCCTCGACATTAAACTCGTGACCCATCGAATGCCACTACTTCGCCCTTCCCTTTCCATACCCTGACAAGTCTAGTATGCACCATGGTAGTGGTACAGCCAGTATCGATCAGGGCACAGATTCTTGTCTTCCACCAAAATTTCACGCTTGGGCATCTGCTGCGAGTGCGCCATTATTCCCAAGACGGGGCATCCGCTGGCGCTTTGGCTCCCCCTTGACAGTTTCCCGGACTCTTGCAGTTAACTGCCATGTGACCACTCTGATTACCCATGTAGCGCACATCCCTCTCCAAGAACTTCTTGCAGTCTCTTCGCAGGTGTTGTCCCCCACATTCAAAACATGCACATCGCGGTCTCGGGTAGCTTTTGCTCGCATCCTTCCGTGCTGTTGCCACCGTTCCTACGGCCCCAGGGGGTTGGGTTCTTACTAATATTCTTGCAGTTGGAAGCAGATCACTCACTTCCAACATCTCGATACCTGGGACCTGCTGCAACCTCTTCGGAATCTTCTCCGGGAACTCGGTAACGAATGCTATCTCCATCTTTGCTACATGATTCGCAACCTGTCTCCGAATTCCTGCTAGTTCCACCAATCGTTTGACTTCATTTGCATACATATCGACGGATTCTCCCGTCCACCTCTTCTCTGTTAATGTGTTGTACGCCTCAAATGGCCCTTCCGCAAACGCTTGAATCAATCTGGCTATGATCCTCTCAGCGTCCCCCTGTTCACGGAAGCTCAGCTCCAAATATAATGCTAGCGCATCACCCTCCAGGAACAACGCTATCACTGTGGCAACGTCGCCAATCTTTTGGAGCTTTGCAACTAGACTTCCTTTAACCAAACCACCACATCGCCTTCGCCATTGAACGTTTTTTTCATGTTGTTCAAGCCGGTAGCCATCCCCGAAATAGCTTGAAGTGTTTCTATTTTAGTACAGCAAAATACAAACAAACTCGTCTTTTCAATCCAAACAACCGCCGAGTTTGATATCACTACTGCCACCAGACTTCGTCCGTCTCTCTCTGTCTCTCTCTCTGATCTAACCTGTCAACTCCATTTATACATTCTTCCCGCGTGATTTCACGTGATTTTCCGTGACTTAAGCCAGCGTACACCTTTTAAACTTATGGGCGCCATTTTAATTTCTCTCTCTTTCGCCCAACCTTCGCCCGACACGCACGCGGTAAGACTTCTGTTCATTTGATATCGGTTTCCCTCCCCCCTTTCCTTTTACTAACTTTAAACAACACTTTGTAAAGATCTTTCGCAACACAGATTCACGAGAAAGCAAATGATCGTTGCCACGGTCACAACCAATGGAAAACGGCTATTTCATTAACGGAAAAACGTTTGCTAAATTATCGAAAGAAGTAAAGAGTACTAGAAATCTATCAGTAACCGAGACCCAAGAGATTAACAAAGATGTTGATAAAGAGAAATATTTTATGTTGGTATGTGGGAAAACTATTAGTGAGTATATTATCATATCAATAATAATAATAATAATGATGATGATAATCATAATATTGAGAATCATAATAATAATAATAATAATAATTAAAATAATAATAATAATAATAATTAAAATAATAATAATAATAATAATAATAATAATAATAATAATTCCAAGTGAACTAAACGTGTATGTTGTACAGGACCTGACAACGGAAAAACACTTACACATTTACCATCTCGTACCATCCAAATTATTGCGATGTTTCGATAATGATTGAAGTCGAAAGAGATTAGTATCATCTCCTCTACTAAAAGAATTCGAAGATTACATTAACGTTATAATGGTTTTATAATTCACATGAAAAAGTCAAAGGTCGGTAACTTAGACTTCTCAGCTTTAAACGGCTACACGATAAAACAAAACAATTTTACAGCAGTTATCTAAAACAATATTGGACGGAGATAATAATGAAATCAAAAGGCGTGTTCCCCCAAATGTTCCACACTATTTGTTATTTATATTGAACCGTCATTGATAAGGTTAAGATGAGCTAGTGAATAAATAATAATAATAATAATATTAATTAGTAGTAGTAGTAGTAGTAGTAACAGTTGTGGAAAAGAAATAATAATAATATAAATAATAATAATAATAATATAAATAATAATAATAATTATTATTATTATTAGTAGTAGTAGTAGTTGTTGTAATAGTAGTAGAAAAAGAACGAAATAGAAGAATAAAAAGAAACAAAAGAACAATAGCACTCCGTATTCGAACATTGACCATTTGAGTATAACATTGGAAAAGAAAGCCAGAATAATGAACGAGTGAACACGACACATTAAATAATAGCATTAGCAAGAATACTCCTTAATAGAGCGCGTGCTTTTTTTCAGGCAGAGAGCACGCATGAGAACTCTATTGAAAATCCTAGCATGAAGCCTTTTCAGAAAGAAACCCACGATGATGTAAAGGATTCTACCTCAGTTAATACACACCATTGAAAACAACGTTTTTTTTTTCAATCGCTTCAGTAGTGTGTGTTTTTTTTTTCGCTAATCTCGAGAAAAAGAGAAAATATTGAATAAAATACACCTTTACTGCAAATAAAAAAACACAAACTGAAACAGCATGACAATAATAAATAATTTAGAAAATACGACGGGGAGTGGAAAAGAGCTTTTAAAATCACGGAAAATAAATAGAGGATGAATATATTTTTTTTAATGCGAACTGAAACAAAATGGAAAACGCAGAAAAACGAATGGAAGAAAAAGAAAATGGAATATAATTGGAATAATGAAAGAAATATGAAAAAAAAATAATGCTAAACATATAAAAAAGCATTATTAAAAAAGTTAGTAATAAAATAAAAAAAAAGTAATTGAACTCTTCAGAGCAAAAGGATAGTAAATAAAGAGAACAAAGGGGGAGGAGGGTAAATAAATTATTAGAAATAATATGATTAAAACTGGGTAAAAGGTGCGGAGGAAAAAAGTTGACAACGAATAAGAAGAATCAAGAATGGAAGAACAAGAGAAAGAAAGAGAAAAATAAGAACAACAAAAAGAAACATTGAGTAAAGAAAGTGAATCATTACGAGTAGTACTACTCGCAATAATATTAGTAGTTATACAACTACTACTACCTGATATTATTGTAGTTCTTTTGTTAAACCTGCAAAAGTATATATCTTAGCTAGCAGGGGCGCCCGGCATAGGCTGGTCGTAAAATATGGTTGCATATAATATTTGATGCAGATTTCGTATATATTACTATAAGTGTCGATTTTCGATCCATTCTTATGTATTATAAACCTTTGATTTAAAAATAAAAAAATATATATATATATATATATATATATATCCATATGGCTTGGGTGCACCAGCTTAAATCGAAACCGAAACAAAAACTTATAAAAAAAGAACTGATGTACATATAACTCGAGTTCTTTCAGATATAGTCGAAACCAAAACCAAAACTGATGAAGAATTATTGGTAAAACTATTTATTACAAGAAATGGAAAGGCATAACAATTAAACGACAGACACTCAGAAGAAAAATAAATAAAGGTGATACAGAAAATAACGCATACGCTATCGTATTAATATATAGATTAAAATATAGTACGCATGCAGAGAAAATCAGATGTAACTCAGCGCACGTGCACGCCCGTCTTTCCTCGGAACATGACGTTAACAGCCGGAGAAATATGGGCGTCGCCGAGGAAATTAAGCTGTATATCGCAACATAAAGCTGAGCCAATGGCAATGTAGCACGATGGTTTTCAACGCGACGCGCGAATTGAAATTCAAAGCAGCAGAGAAAGAAAAGAAAACAAATTAGTAAAAAAAAAAGGAAAAAAGCTAAACGTCAGAAAAAAAAAACATGAATTTTACAGCCTTAAGTGAGCAGCTGAAAAGACTAGCCACAGTCATCGATTTTGTCAAGAAAAAATTTACTGGCACGGACGAAAACTCGTGCACCATGTGGGCAAAGGTGCACTCTTATTATAAGAGGAAAAGTAAGCGATGGTTATGCCTGAAGATGTCAGGCTACCAAATACCGAACCTTTACATCATCTGGGCTAATAACGTTTTTTGCAAGTCTAGGCTGACAACTGCCATCATAATTAAAACCATCCACATGTGGGCGTTCGAGCGAGCAACACAGAAAGACCTCCAGCGCGAATGCACACACACTATTAATAAAACAACGGTCTGAGGAAACAACAACAATATATATTTTAATATGGAAAAAAACTATGCCACCCAGTTTTGTTTCATCTTTTCTAGTTCTTGAAAATATAAAAGAAAATAAAAATAACACCCAGAAAAAAAACAGAAATAAAAAAATTGTTTTAAATTTGTCTTAAAAAAATACAAAAACATTCCTTGAAAGTATTTATTTGACTTACCTCTGAAACTTTTCTCGAACAAAATAATCTATCAAATTATTTATTTTAATATATATATATATATATATATATATATATATATATATATATATATACCAAAAAAAAAAAGAAAAATATTGTTATAACAATTTACTTTACAGTTAA
>NC_136489.1:37455514-37485514 GCF_053919585.1 Euprymna scolopes
TTTAGTATAGCCTCCATTATTACGAATTTCTTCAAAAATTATCTTCGGCATGCTTGCGACTAAGTTTTTTTTTATCAGTTGCGAAGGAATTTTATCGCATGTACTGAAAACTGAATCAGAAAGTTCCTTTATCGTATCATACTGGGTTCCATCCTTGAACACTTCTTTTACCATCCATCCTCCAAGATTTTCAATAGGATTGAGGTTCGGAGAACATGCTGGATGATCTAACAATTCTGTATTATTTGAAGAAAAGTATTCTCGTTCTTGTCCAGAAGTGTGTATCGCAGCGTTATCTTGCTGGAAAATCCAATATCTTCCACACATACATGGACCTTCAGTCCTGATAGAAGCATTTTCAAGCATTGAAATGCCCTTCAATGATGTTTGCCGGCCTTTCGTTACTTGCAACTTTAAGGTCCCAGCTGACGAGAAAGCACCCCAGATCATTAAATACCCTTCTCTCCTATGCCGAGTTGAAAAAGTCTCTTTCGGCATATTTTTATCATGCTAATATTGTTGAAAATATCCATCTGCACCATCTAGATTAAACTTTTTCTCATTGGAGAAAATTACATTTTTCCACTTCTCTTCATTTCAAGTCTAGTATTTGGCGGCATATTTAAGGCGGGTAGTTTTGTGCTGTTCAAGAAGACGGGGTGTATGTAGTCGCTGTAAATGATTGAAACCCGTCATTTTCAGATGCATTCTGAGAGTTTTAGGACAATATTCTGCTGCGGTTTGGCTTTTCAATCGACTTGAGCTCATACTGGAGTTATTGTTAACTTATTCTGATACGGCAATCCAGTGATGGGGTTACTTTTTTTGGTCGACCTTGACACTTTTTGTGCACATATTGATCTGGATTTCTTGAAAAATTTGATGACCCTTTTGCTACGATTCACTTCGTTTGCAATGGATATATGGGAGAGTTCACCCCTATTAAGCTCAAAGATCCTTCCTCTCGCAAACTCTGATAATGGTTTCCATTTTGCCATTTATAATGTAGTAAGACGTGTTTTATCCAGTAACAAGTTACTTTTAGTAAAATAGAAAGCTTTTCGTATTCATTTTTTTCAAAACTAGCCGATTTTATTAAAGTGGTCTTATCATTTTGACCAGGGGAAAATGTTTGTTTGTTTTTTTTAAATAATTATTATATCAGGGTTAAGGTTTCGAATGAAGCAGATTTCATTTTTTTTTTCAATCATATTTTCCCTTTGGCAATGGTTTCAACCATTGGTTTGATTAAAAATTCGACAATATGTATAAACGCTTACTTTCTTAAGTGGTCTTATGATTTTGGCCAGGACTGTATATATATATATATATATATATATATATATATATAATATCAAGTAATTTTTCTAATGCGTCCTTTTTTAGTTTCTTCTCCTAGCGGCGATGTTTTCTTAAACTACTATTTTCTAGTGTCTCCAAGGTGTTTCCCGATAGTAATTCTTTTTAGTTAAAAAATATATAGTTTTTACAAAGTGTATGTCGATATAACCTACGATCTTCTTCAGATATGAATTGTCGAAGTCAGGAATGTTCATGCCGAGTTCGGGAATTTGAACGGAGTTTCAAACGGAACTATTTATTTACTTGGCGGAAGCGTGACTCACAGCAGGGCCTTTGAATGAAAAGAGGAAGTAATGTCAAATTGAAACAAAGCACGTATTCGCGCGAGAAGGGAATGAGCAAATGTCGACTGGGTATATTTTTTGTTAAAATGTTTTTGAGCATTAATGAGCATTAATATTGTTTGCATTAATAATATACATAAATGGTGACACAAAAGGAGGCTGGAGGTAAATGTATTTTAAACTAAAATATTATTAACTTAACTAGATTATTTCACCATAATACCAGATCCACTCCATTAAAATCCTAACTAAAACCCGAAGTGATACAAATACATGATGTGGGAGTTGGGGATAAATATTTTATTTACAAAACGAATGATTTGAAACACTGTTTGTTAGTAAAATACACTTTCACTAATAATAGTGTCAGATAGGTAGTTTTGTCAGTTTAAAAGAATGTAGGTTCGAACAAAAACTGACATTGTTTAAACACTAGATAAATGGACCTATACTGAAAAAAAAAACGTCGATCTATTTCCGCATTGGGTCGTAAACGGGGATTATTGAACCAAACGAGAAAAGATAAGGAAAAAAGAGTAGCCCAACTTAAAGGCGATACGTATGATTACATGAATACTCTAGCTAAGGTAATATCAGGGAAAGTGTCCAACTAAACTTCTCTAGTCTAAATGGTTCGATACAGTGGCTGGAGTACAAAAGGAGGTATTTTGGAAATTTTCAGTTTTCGTCGAGCGTGAAGCTAAATGAGTCATTTTTTTTTCTCCCGAATTGAGTGATCATTTACCGGGGAAGGTAATTAAACTGAAGATCGCTTTTCTTTATGGGAGCTCAGGTTTGTCCGGAAAAAGGATGAATTTTGTCTTTCCTTTTCGCTTTTTTTAACTCATTTTTCATCAAACGATTATTTTACTTTTAGAAGTTCTTTGAACTTGTATCCCCCACCCCATGTCTTAGCTCGTTCTTATCTCTAGCTTTTTATCTTGGTTAGGGCTTAGGCATATGATTTGCGTGGGGATCCATTGGGGGAAACAAGTTCCCACTAATATTTTCGAGAGGTTATTCTTTTTCCGCGTTGCATCCACTTTCAAAATATTCTGGAGAGGTTTCTCAATGAGGAATATCTTTCTTTATGGGGGTATTTGACGTCATGGTTTTTTTTTTACTTCTTGCGCATCTGGTTCCAATGTCCCAAAACACGATTTTGGGGGTTAGCCCTTGATGCTGGTTGTCTCCTGCTCGTCACAACTATTGGCAACATGTCTTTCTTTGCTTTGAGGCAGTAGTGAATCTTCAAATTCTTCTACACCGTAAGATCTCATAAAATCTCCTCACTAACGTGATGTACTTGCAATAACCCTTATCACTGAGTGGCTTCCGGGCCTTGATAAGTGGTGATCACTGTGTAAAAAAAAAAAAAAAAAGATATTCGCCAGTGACCATACCTAACACTTCAAAAATGGAAACCGTGGACATTCATCGTCCCATGTAGTCAATTCTAAGAATATACTCTTATCTTCTTGTCTCGTCTTTTGATAATGAAATACATTCTTCCTCTATTTTTAACAAATCGGACCAGGTATTGTAGCCTCTATATTTCGTTATCTTCTCTGTTCTCATTTTCACTGTAGCTACCAGTTTCGTCATTATTTCTTTTGTTGGGCTCCTTCAATTTCCTTTCGATTATGAAGAGTTAATTTAATATACAGCACTGTCTCACCTATAGACGAAACCATGTTTCTGGTTAATCTTCACCGCCGAATAATACGTATTAAAGAGAAGCATAGTTCAAACTCAGTGTGGATATATTAAAATAAATATAGAGTTCGTCATCTTTCCCTAGAAGCGTAATGTCGTCAATATCTGGGAGTAATACATTTTAAACTTATTATAACTCATGTGATTGAGAAACATCATCATCATCATCATCATCATTATTATCATCATCATTATTATTATTATCATTATTATTATTATTATTATTATTATTATTCGCTCACAAAGAGATTTTACACAGGTTATCAAAAACCTCTCCTTGAAAAAAAACAGTGATGTTCCTTGGAAGCTGAGTGACAATATTCCTCATCATATTTCCAGTACTCTCTCACTCTTTCAATAACATTTGCAAATAAATGTGCGTTATCGCACAGTCTCATAGCATTGATTTATCGCGGGCATCGGCCATCAATCTCCAACTGAATTTGATTGACAATAATCTCGTAAAGATCCAGTTCTCTTCGCATTTGTCAAGCTCTCATCGGTCTTTCCACCCCCTTGTCACTGCTTGGCTATTTGGAATCATTTCCTTAGGGGGGGTGATCAGGCAAAGGGAGGGGATGGGGACAGGGCAGAAAACTTGCAGATAAGCTGCTTAGATGTTCTCATTTACAATGTAACGCTACGTTGTTTTTTTGTGTCTGCAGCAGTTTGTCTTGCTCGCGCAAGTGACTCATGTGTATTGGTCTCTGCATTCAAGAGGTGTCCTAAATATTTCAGCTGTTTTCATGATTGTTATCTGTTGTATATTTCCAGCAATTCATCTGATTCCAATTTCTCCAATGCTTTTTTACAGTTTCTCGGAATTGTCCTTAGTGCTTCCACTACGATTATCTTAATTTTCTTCATAATTCATATATCTTAGGCCTCTTTTGTCTAACTTTGTGTATTTGTTCCTTTCTTTTGATACTCACTCTGTAGTCAGATGAAACAAGAGAATATACGATTTTACAAGATTGTTCTTTCTTGTAATTATACGACATCCGGTTTCTTGCTTGGGTGTGTTTATCTGTTTGCATGTCCATGTCCCATCGGATTTTGTGATTCACATATTCAAGTGATGGTGTCGGCTTTTGCTTTCTCCAGTTGTCTGCACGTCTGTAATACAAGTGGTTCTAGCCTCTCCCCTTCGCTGTGCCTTTTCTTTTATTTCTTTGGGGCTGCTTTCTACATACGCTTACTATATTGGTCCTCGTTTCGTATTATTGTTTACAGGGTCTTAATTTGCTGTTTTCTTGTGTTTAGCCAATCTTTGATCTGATGTGATTAGTTCTACTGGACTTATTTTGTTCTGGAATTATTACGGATTAAGTCGCACGGTTTTCCTGTCCTTTTCGCATCCATTTTAAAGAGTTCTGTTTATTTTCATCTGCTGTCATTATTACGAATGCTCCGTGTAATTATTTCTCTTCCTGTATTATAACTTTATCCTTTTTTATTTCTGTTTTCTTTTTGGTTAATTATTTTAGTGTATTTCGCTGCTATAATTACCCTTTCAGTGTTTTGCATTGTGTATTGTGAGAAATTTATTTCTGACATATCTCAATTTCCTCCTTGCAGAAGCAAATGAGTTGCATAAACAAAAGCCATACCTTTCAAACTCAAAATATTTTCACAAGTAACAGCAATGAAAATGCTTTTTCTGGTATAGTCTTTTGCAAAACTGGGGCCCGATTTGCTTCCATGCGCATGTCGCCTTTAGTACGAATTCCTTTTGACGATATGTTAGTTCGTTGTTCATTTGGAAGGATCCATTAATGTTCATGGTAATCTCGGTGGGAATGATGGCGCCTATAATTAGCATAATGTGATAACTTTGGGATTCAAGCTGAAATGAGATTAAATTCAATATTTGCAAAAAAAAAACACGCAGAACAGTTCTTGAATGTCATACTCAATTAGGATAAATACAGTAATATAAGTTGTCTCTGCTTGTAGATATGTCTTCTTTCGTTCACCATCTGTTTGGTGTTCATGAAGGAATTGTCTTGGCTCCCTCAAGAGAGAGCCACTGTGTTCAGCTTATACCAATACCGAATTTCGGTTAGACTGAAAAATAAAAGCAAGATGCAATAAAGGGCGCCAAGCAATTTACTTGACTTATTTAAAATTAACCAATCACGGACCGGCTATTAGAACCGCGTGGCCGGCCTAAAGAAGAAAGATGGCGGTTGTATATTGAATTTCCACAGTATTTTCTAGTTTTTTGTGCCCTTCACACAGTTTCTATACGTACCATTACTCTCCCGACGTCTTTTCTTTTCACATAGAGTCGGTCAACATTGCCTTTTGGGTGTAGTGCATTATGAATGAACATGAGTTACCCGGTCTGATCGAGCTGCCTAAGTACTTCTTTTATCAACCCTGTGAAAGGTGCAGAGTATCTGACTAATCATACCTCCGATGTATGTATACCTTTTATTAGGTTTCTTCTATATAATTTAGTTTTCAGAAATTCCCTTGTTTTTTTCTGAACTATGCCTTTCTAATTCTCTCTTTCATTTGTGTTGCTTTGATGGTGCCTTCTTCCGATCTCTCAGGTATTTATAGGGGCCTTGTTCCTCTTGTGTCCTCATTTCCGTTGCGTTGGGTTTTTCCATTCTTGCTATGGTCTCTAGTTTCCCGTGTTCTTTTTTTAAGATTAGTGCGCATTTTTCTATATAAAACTTTATCTGGGCATTTTGGCTGAAGATCCTGGAAATTTTTAATGGTGCTCCAAGTTGTTTTTCTTTTTTCCAAAAATCAAGATGATCCATGTATATCATTTTTCTCTGTATAAGAGCACTTGTATCCGGTTTGACAATTTTTCACTATATTGTTCAGGGGCATCATGGCTATGATAAAGAGTAATTATGATAGTGAATCTCCTTGGAAGATGCGTTTTTTTATGTTAATTTTTTGAGTTGTCCACCAATTGTCAGTTCCAGTCATCATGTTCTCATTGCATCTTCGATCACATTGATGATCTTGCTTAGTATTTTGTACATTATTAAGCATTCTATTATCCATGGCGTACACTTTTTTGTAGTCGAATCTGAAATCACCATGGTACTGTTAGTAAAAAATTTCATATTTTTTGGAATATTCTAGACACATTTAAATTTTAAATCTTAATGGTAATTGGATTAAAAACTGGAAAAAAACGAGAACAATTATTTAGCGTTCGTCCACAATGTCTCTAGAACTTTCTTGTTGATCTTATCAAGGGCAGATAATTTGTCTGGAGTTTTATAAGCTTTTTATTTTTTCGATTCTTACTTGATTGTCGAAATTATTTCAAACACAAGAATAACCCAGCTTGCTACTTTAAATGGCTGCCTTCTTTTAAATAGTATTTGCCCAGTAGAAATGACGTGTATTTTATCCCTTACACAATCTTATTGCGTAAGTTGACGATTCACTTAAATGACGCATAAACTCTGAGAGTTACTTCTACTGAATGCAGACGCCACGGGTGGATTTATGTGTGTAGTGGATACTTATGGATAATATTACTTTACATTACATATTTGCGGTAATCAAATAGTAACATTTGATTTTACTTCAGATTCTTGGAGGGAACCACCTTATTTCAAGCCAGATAATGTGTAGCCTTGACAAAAAATTGGAAAACCTCAATCAAAACATTGGTAAACTTGTTAAATAAGAGAAAGAAAAAAAAATGAAATACATAAATGTGACTGTTTATCCGATTCTTATTTGGGACACAATATAAGTCTATTATTATTATTATTATTATTATTATTATTATTATTATTATTATTATTATTATTATTGATGTTTTTGTTGTTGTTGTTGTTGTTGTTGTTGTTGGCGGCGGCGGCGGTGGCGGCCTACAAGGTGATTTCACACAGGTCATCAATGATCTCTTCTTTAAAACAGCCTGTGATGTTCCGTGGAAGTTGAGTGGCAACAAATCTCCCCAGATTGTCAGTACTCTCCATCTGTTTCGATAATATTTGCAGATAAATTTGCATTATCGTAACAGCAGTTTGCAACTGATTTCTCGTTTGCAGCTGCTATTGGTCCTCACTGAAATTTGAACGGCAATAACCTTCACAAGGCCCCAGTCCTTTTCGCACTTATCCAGCGAAGGTCTGATCAGTGGTCTCTCCGTGTCGTTCTTTCCTCCTTCACTCTACTTTGCTGATTGCTTTTATTCTTTTTTTTTGGGGGGGAGGGAGGTCAGTCATGTGGGTAAGAGGGAATGGGGTGAGGGTGGAAACCTTATAGTATTCCGCTTGCATGTTTTATGTTCCATGTAGTGCTTCATGTTTTGCCTCTGCAGAATTTGTCAGCCCTGCGCATACTGCTCATGGGTGTTAGTCTCCACATTCAAGGGTTTTCCTTAATATTTGATCTCTTTTCATTACTGTAGCTCGTATTATTTTTCCAGTCATCGCGTTCATTCTAGCTTCTCCAATTCGTTTTTCTATGTTTATTGGGATTGTTCCTAGTGCTTCTACTATTATAGGTATTTATTTGATTTTCTTGATCGTCCATGTACCTTTCAGCTCTCTGGTTTGTTCTGTGTATTTGCTTCACCTTTTCTTTGATATTCACACTCGTCGGCTGGAACAGCGAAGTAACGATTGTACAAGATTGTTTTTCTTTTTTATTATTACAACATTCAGTGTCTTGCTTATATGAGTTTATCAGTTTGTATGCCCATGTCCTATAGGATTTTGTGATTATCGATTACAAATGCTGTTGACAGCTTATGCTTGTAAAACTTATCCGTGCATTCGAGATACAGTTATTAAGATAATTCCCCTTTCCACTTGATCGGCTAAGTTCTTATATTCCTTTTGGGCTAGTTTGCTGCATTCGCTATTTTTATGTTTTAGCGTTTCGCCTCTTTGTCCACAGAGTATGTATTCACAGCCTTTTTGTACTTTGTCGGTTTTTGCTTTCATGTAGTTTGTTTTAATCGAGTTATCTTATGATGCTGTTAAAAAGGAGTCAGTTTCTCGCCTTATGTGTTCTTTTCGCATTCATGCCCTAAATGTTTTCTTTATTTTCATCTTTTGTCGTCCTTGCTATGTATTTGTTTTTCTTTTTTTTTACACAGTGATCACCACTTATCAAGGCCCGGAAGCCACTCATTGATAAGGGTTATTGCAAGTGCATTACGTTAGTGCGGAAATTTGATGAAGTGTTTAATTAAAGGGGCGGTTCATTAGAAATTTGTTAACATTGGACTTGAAGACATCCAAGTTGTAGTCCGGAGGGAAGCAGGCAGACGGAACAGAGTTCCATAGGCGTGCAGTTCTAAGAAAGAAGCTTTGTTCATGGACTCCGCGTTTTTATTTAGGCACAGATATAGAGTGGTGGAAATTTTTCACAGTGGATTCAGCTAGACGGGTGTTTTTCGTGAAAGATTGGAGAGGGGGGACCAGAGATTGGAGTTCAGACGAGCACCTGCCATGAAAATAACGATAAAACAAGGATACGCTCGCAACGTTTCTTCTTTTGGAGAGAGGTTGCAGGGTAGAGAAAAGGGCATCCCCCACTAAGCCACGAAGTCTATTTTGTACTCTGTCAAGGCATAGGCTGTTTTTGGCCGCTCCTGACAAGATATGGCAACAGTATTCCATCTTTGGACCTACTTGGCTTTTATATAGATAGAGAATTTCATCAGTAGTGAGATATCTTCTGGAGACGTAGATGAATCCCACCATCTTTCCAGCGACCTTGGCAACAGACTTGATGTACGTGTTCCATTTCAGATCAGGAGTAAAGGTCAAACCCAGAAGCTTGTCAAAACACGGGCCCTCACCCAGACGAGCGCCATCCATCACAATTGATGCCAGCTGGGGATCAGAGCGTTGATGATGTAAGGATAGGAGTTTGGTTTTGTATGCATTAAAGGTAACCAACCACATCTTCCCCCACTGAACCACGTGCTCGAGATCAGAGGAGAGAGAATCCGAGAGAACTTTGTCATTCACAGCCTTTGATGTGTTGCCATAGATGGTCGTGTCATCAGCATAGATGTCAACGAATGATTTAAGTATGTGTTTAGGGAGGTCATTGATGAAGATCAGGAAGAGAGTTGGGCCCAGGATTGACCCCTGAGGGACTCCAGCATTTATATTGCAGGCCTCCAATTTTTGTCCATCTACCACTACTCTTATGAGCCCATCGGATAGAAATGGTTTAATTATTGAGAAAACATTTCCAGTGATACCGTAGCTGGAAATCTTGTGAAGTAGACCCTTATGCCATACCTTGTCGAAGGTCTTTGATATGTCAAGAGCGATTGCCCTAGAAAGGAACCCTTTGTCAAGAGATTCACTAATACTGTGGGATATAACCGTCAGCACATCTACGGTAGATCTTGCAGAGCGGAAACCATATTGTGTGTCACTAAGAAGGTTATTACTGCTGAGGTGGTTGACTATTTCTCTATTTAATATGGATTCCAGCATCTTATAACACACAGGAGACTTATTGGTCTGTCCTGAGAGGGAGATGACTTATCACCTGGATTCTTAAATACAGGGCAAACTGATGAGGTCTTCCAGGGGGTCGGAAAGCACTTCTCCTTAAGGCAGCGCTTAAATAGTTTCGTAATATGGGAGCAAGTTCTGTTTGAAGCTTTTTTAACACTATAATTGGGATGCCATCAGGGCCAGTTGCTTTACTGGAATCTCGGTTTTTTATTAGCTTGGCGAACTCATGCACGGATATTTGTATGTTAACTTGCTTGTTCTGTGTTATAGGAGGAAATATGGTGAGTTGTCTTTTCTCGTCTCATCTTTTATCTCTGTTTTCTGTTTTGTTAATTTTTGTGTGTCCTTCGCTGCCATTATTGTCCTTTCCGTGTTCTGCCTTTATATTTTTCTAATACTATTTTGTGTCATGCACCCAGTCTTCAATACAAACTCGTCCTCTTCCACATATTTTTCTTTTTTACGTAGAGTTGGGGAACATCGTATTTTGGACGCAGTGCCTTGTGTATTGTTACGAGTTTCCTTGTCTTCGAATCGAGCTGCCTCAGTTCTTTTTGGTCCGCCTATGAACGGTATTGAGTATGTTACTAGTGATACTGCGCATGTATGTATACCATTTTACATTAGAGTTATGCTATATAATTTTGTTCATAGAAGTTTTCCTGCTCTCCTGAGAATGCCGAGATTTGTAACTTGAATATACTTTAAACTTGCCTTAGCATGCATTAGAATATATTCCAATCACATAGCTAAAGAAGATACTTACTAGCCAGAGGCTTGTCCTCAGATGTTAAGTGATCTATATAAAATAACAACTCTCTATCCCTCCTTTCTCTCATACAGAAGCTAGTATTGCATAAAATAATAACAAAATTTGAAACAATACTGTTTGTGATGCAAAATATAATGTTCTGGACATTAAACAAAAGGCGAAGTTGGGGTCCTTCGGTAGAAGTCAAAATATAAGAAACCTATTTAATGTCTACAATTCCATAAAATCGCCTCTACAGGAGATATTTCGTATATCTATTTATATTTAATTTTACTTACAGATTACGCCTTAGCTTATACTTTATTTTCCAGTTATACATGTACTGAATTTTACCGCAATAAATAAATATGTCGTTACTTGTTCTTTTCTCGCATATCTATCTTACTATTCCCCTGTCGCCTTTAATATTCAGAGTTTCCGCACCAAATGTGTTTTTAATTCCTAATATCGTGCTAATCCTACTTTAACTTGTATTCCTCTTTCTAATTCACAATATGAACTATATATTAACACTATATTAAGTCCTCTTTCTGAACGTGACATTTTTCAAATTGAGTTGCTTATACTGCATGTATGTTTATGTATCCTCTCCCCCAGTAATAATGACATGGATAACATTAATGTTCTTTTTCATCACATTGAGGTGTGTAAACTTTCAGTATATATATATATATATATATATATATATATATGTATATATATATATATATATATATATATATATAACCTCTAATATCTAACACAGTAACATAATCCCCCTATGAGGGGTCGCAGAAATACCTGATTTACGCAACGGGGGAGGGACAAACCTCTCGGTGATGATGGACCCGTCGATCTTCCCAGGCCATCCGTCTAGGAGAAGGAAAATTCTAAAGCTAAACCTAGGGGAGGGAATCCCATTTAGTTCTGGACGACAACCTTCCTCGAGTTGGGGACTCAAACAAATTACCGGTACGCAAACCTAAACTGCTTAAGGAGAAGATAGGCTCTGTCTATCGCCCGTCTCCCATACTTCTTCTTTAACTATTAGCCAGGCGCAAACCTGCTATCACAGGGATTCAATAGAAACACTCGTTTTTCGACTTTGCTTCCTGACTTACGCAATCAACGCCGTATTTCCCGACATATCACCTCCCTCTTAACAAGCCACTGCGGGGAGCTTCAGTGCCATATATGCTAGCGCAATTGGATTGGGTTGACTTCTGTCTGATAAGTTGAAGGTACCTGATTGGCAGTTCTTGGCTGCTGATTCGACTAATAGTATTAGAACACTAATTTTGTAGCGCTTACAGTGGCTGCTCCATCAACAGTTGTATAATATTGTGGTGATTGTAGTACAATGTGCCACCGGAAAGTGAAAAGGACTCATCTCCGGTCAGCTTTTCCGAGCACACAATGCTGTAGATAAAGAATCAACTGATGGTCTTCTACATGTCCACATGTTGGGTAGTCTGCCCCACTACTTGTCCAGCAGCTCTAACCCAAATAGAAGCTTTTAAATAAAATAAAATTTTAGTTCAAGCAAAAATTACGCTTAAACTCAAACAATACAAACTTGCCTTCTCTCTCGAGGCTTGCATTTACAAATAACCTTTAGATGATGTTGATTTCTAGTAATCACCCCGGATATTTTAACACTAAGTGAAACCAACCTAGCCTTCTCCATCCCTTCTAACAACTTTAACATGCCTGATTATCTCCCACCCTAGCGTAAGGGCCTAGACAGACATATGTACGAACTTTTAGTCTATATTCCAAAAACGCTAGCCTGGAGAAACAAAAGTAGAATCAGCGCAACAGAATTAACATGCAACATAACATTACTGCTCACCCATGAAAGTACCCTATAAAAAAACGAATTCTCTGGCAGCATGGAGACAGCACTCTCCATTGATACTACCGCACAAGTACATCTATTTGGTGACTTCAACGCCCAAACCAGTAATTTGCTTGGATTCTCTACTTACACAGACACAGCTAGTAGCATAACCCATATCATTATATCTCATTCCCTATCAGAGACGATTACGTTTCCGACAGGTTTCCCAGACCAGCATGACCAGAATGACCAGAATGCCTCAATTCTAGATCTATTTCTGACTACAGATCCCGATTTCTGTTTAGCTCACAACCTAATCTGGAATGCCGATAACGCTCTGATAGATAGAAATGACCCTAAATTCTCGACCCAAAACTGGAGAGATATTGCTCAAAACAATGAGGTGTTATAAAAAGGTTGGCTGGTAAGCTATCAGGGATCTCAATAAAGATGCTCCATGAGGAAATATCCTTTCTCTTCACGCTCAACAGTGCGCAACTGAGACCAGTGAATGGTTTAAAAGGGAAATTGAAGCACATGTCCCCACGTGGAAATTCAAAAGCAAACCCAACCCTCCCCAACGGGTTTTACTTTTAATTGTGAAGCTGTCATTGCCCAAAGGCAGCATGCGTACCGCAGATATTACTGACATGGGTTCAATTCAAACAGACTGAAGGTTTTAAAAGCTTAGACAGAAATAGCGGCAGTAAGAAAAACACGGAAACAAACCAAAAACGCATTGATGCACGGTAATTAGGAACCAGTGATTTTTTTTTCAAAAACCAACAACAGTTTAATAAGTAATAGACAATCAAAAATTCCCCCAATATCCAACAATCATAAAGCTGTTTGCATGTCAACGTAGAAGACATACATGCTTACCAGCCGGTTTGCCTTAGATTTCACATTTAACGCAGCAAACTCCCTGACTCGCCATTGCTGGCAGACGCCCCAGTAGATGATCTGGAAATCACTCCTTCTTAGGTGCATGGTATTATGAAACCTAGACACCTCGAAAGCATGTGGACTCGATCTCATCCCGACTGTGCTGTTAAGAAAATGCTCACCGAGGTAGATCCATTTCTCCCCAAACATTACAACAAATACATTAACGAATCTTGTTTTCCTGAACGCTGGAAAATTGCATTTTTGGTATCAGGTTTCTATAATTCTGGCGAAAGAACTGGCACATTAAATTATCGCCCTATTATCCTCCTTCGGCTTTCCGACAAAATATTTGAGTCCATAATTAATCAATCACTAGTCCATCGTCTTTCATCTGCTAAACTTCTGACCGGCCAAAAATATGGATTTCGGCAAGCCTGTTCAATAGCAGATGTCATAACTGTAATCTCTTAACGCATATTAATTCGCTGGACAAAGGGGTGGTGGTAGAGCGGTAACACTTGATATATGCAAAACTTTGATAGAGTATGGGACGATGATCTTCGCAGGAAAATCAGATAATATGGTATTACTGTAAGAATGCATGCCATAGTTAAATCTTGCTTAAGTAAGAGAAAAATCCAGGTTGCCTGCCTCGATGGTCATAAATCTAAGCAATATATAAATGAGAGGATGCCTCAAGTGTCTATCATTGGACCTTTATTATTCCAAATGAAGTACCTCCTTGATTAAATTGTGTCTAGGATGGGCATATTTGCTGATGACACCACGCTCTATTACAGAGACGAAAGGAAAACAAATGAACACATACTTAAGGAAATAGCAGAAACACAGGAGAAAGACCTTTTATCTGTAGACAAAAGTCTGGGATAAATATGCATGGTCACAATCAATGCTGCCAAGACTAAGCTGGTTTGCTTCAATAATTACAAGAATCCTCATCTACCACTGATATCAATGCCGAACCACAGTACCAAAAAGTACTTCTTTTAATCTCCTCGGACTAACGTACAAAAAGAAAATGAGTTGGAACAGATGCATGAAGACGGTTGTTAAGGTCGCTGCGAATGATGTAGGCTCTCTCGACCGTGTTAGAAAGTTACTTACGCCTGAACGTATTTAGTACATATATAAGGCCACCATTCACCCATGCATAGAGTATTCTTGTAACATATGGGTTGATGCAACTGCTACTAGCCTCTCAATCCTAAACAGGTTTAAAAAATGCCGCCAACCTGATAAGTCCTGAATTGACATATAAGCTACCGTGTCTGTCCCTTCGACGAAATGTAGAATCCCTTTTTCTGTTCTACAAATATTTTATAGTAAATGTTCTGACGAAATACAAGCACGTGTACCTCCTCGACATGAATATCCTCAACAATCCCGAAAAGCAGTTAATTTCCATTCCTACACTGTAGAGTGCATTTGGTACGAAAAAGCCTTATACTTCTCCAGAACAGCTAGATTCAGAAACTCTCTTCCGGGGGTCTGCTTTCCCAACTGATATGCTCAAGTGTAATGTGAACAGACATCTTGCTCCTCATCTTCTTCCATAATATCGCTGCAACTTATGTACCCCATAGTAACCCTCTAATTCAAACTGACACTGTGACTTGCTTGGGGTGAACATTGAATTATGATTTAAAAAAAATACTTATTACCAATAATACTAGAGGCGTGCAATAAGTAATGCCCCTGGCCCACTTCCAGTTGTCTGATCTAGCTGAAATGTTGCGTGTGCATTTATTTATATCTCTACGAATTATGTGGCAAGTTATAGCTCTGAAACAATTGTGGTTTCTCGTTTACAGGTGTTTTAACTGAGTCAGGTGTGAGATTGAGCCTGTTGAATCTCGAGCAGTGATCCAGTGTGTGTGTTTGAAATGAGGCACACCACAGGAGACTTGTGATGAAATGAAAGAAAATTATGGGGATAATACCCCATTATGTGAGCTTGTAAAACACTGGCATCGTGAATTCAAACATTGAAGAAAGTCTGTGAAAACAGCTCACAGACCTGGTCGCCCTCCTTCTGCCATTGATGAGACATCTGTCCGTCAAGTTGAGGCTGCCATTTTGGAAGATGGACACATTATTATTCGCCAAATAGCACAAGATGTCAAGATTAGTACAGGGTCTGTGGAAACTACCATTCATGACCATTTGCATATGCGTAAGGTGACTGCCAGATGGATTCCCAGGTTGATTACACCATTCCAGAAGCGAGAACGCGTCGAGTGCTCGAGGATTAATTTGGTGATGCCAAGAAAATGAGTCAATTTTTTTTCAGAAGACTGGTTACACAGGATAAAACCTGAGTTCATCACTATGATCCAGAGACCAAAGCCCAGTCAATGCAGTGGACGCACTTGGACTCACCACCTCCAAAGAAAGCAAGGGTGCAGCCCTCCGCTGGCAAGGTCATGCTCACAGTCTTCTGGGAGCAGGATGGAGTAGCGATGATAGATTTCCTGGCAAAGGGTACCCAATTATAGGAGCCTATTATGCTTCACTTTTGAGGAAATTAATGGAAGCTATCAAAATCAAGAGGTGGGGCAAAATCAGCAAAGTTACCCTCCTCCTGCAGGACAACGCTCCGGTCTACAACTCGCATGTCGCCAGATCAGAAGCACGGGCGTGTGGTTTTGAAATCCTCCGCCATCCTCCCTACTCTCCTGATCTTTCACCTGTTCCCAGCCATGAAGTTAAAAGGAAAGCGTTTCCCAGATGATGCAGCCTTGATTTCTGAAGTCACGTCGTGTTTGGAGGACCAACTTCGGGGTGTTCTACAAAAACGGTCTCCAGAGCTGCATCAAAGGATGGGAGAAATGCATAACTCTGGGTGGTTCCTATTTACAGAAAGACTAATAACTTGTCAAGTTCCGTTGCTCTACTCCTGTTGGAAGTGGGCCAGGGACATTACTTATTGCACGCCCCTCGAAACGTAGTGAATAAACAACAACAACTATGGAGACAAGGATAACACTTCGCAAAAATAATGAATGCACGATTTTTGAAGACCCATCTAAAATGATTAAAAAAATTAAAAATAAATTAGATTTTTATTGTGTACAATTTTTTAGCAACAGTGTACGAATCTTAGGATATAATTGTTCGTCAAATTTTGACGGGTACCAGCGTGTTAGGAACGAAAACTATATTTTAAAAAAATATTTCCAATGTGTTGCAATTTACTTTTGAAATAATTTTGGAAATAGTGTTTCTTTTATTTACTTTATACTACTACTACTACTACTCCTACTACTACTACTATTACTACTACTACTACGCGACTACTACTACTACTATTACTACTACTACTAATAATAATAATTATACTTATAATAATAATAATTAATGCCAAGTCGTAATTTTGATTTACATTTGAATTCACTGCTTTATATAAGGTGAAATATATAATCAATCGAGTATTTACTCTAGAATTATGCATACGCAAGCTGCATAAATGAAAATACCATATTTACCCGTATCTTACGACCGAGCAACGCCGAGAGATCTATTATCTATATATATATAAAAGGCAAAATGTGGGTGAGTGTGTATTTGTGTGTGTGTGTGTGTGTGTGTTTGTTTGTTTGTTTCGACACAGGCCACGGATTTTCGCCAGGCCGGTATCACTCTAACGCTCGAACCTACGGTCGACGAATATCGAAAAATTGGGCAAAAGCATTCATTCCTTCATCCTTAACGGGTCTCTTTTTTACAGGGAGGGGTGAAAAAATGGTATCTTCATGACAAGATGGCTTTATGCATGCAGCAATACTCGCAAAAGCCGTTGTACATTGAATCCGTTTTAAATATTATAATAAACGACCTACTTTCATCCACGCGTCTATAGCACGATAGGTTAAGTGAGACCGTCGTTATCTAAATATTTCAGGTTCAATCGATTTTTCTCGATTTTTAAACATCTAATATTGAAACGAGGTTATTTATATATTTTTTTCGATTTTCACTGTGTTTTTGTTTTTTTTGTTTTTTTGTTTTTTTTTCCTTTTTTTTCCTTTTTTTGGGTTTTTGTTTATTCGATTGTTTTAAAGAAGATTTACGTCCGTTCGCTGTTTTATTTGTTTTTTTTTCGATTTAATTAAAAGTTTTAACAGGGGTATTACTTCGCTTATTTTTCCCCCCCCTACACCTCCAAACACCCGGGCAACGCCGTCCTTTTTTTGGGGGGAGGGGGTTAGTTTTTTGTTCGGGTTTTTCCGATTTTTGAAGAAGTTCTTTACCCCCCCATAACACACCTCCAAACACCCGGATATCACCGGGTACCCCAGCTAGTTATATATTACACTCATATATGCTTACTTGTAGTTCTGAAACCATTCAGGCAGTTTGCAATGTTCGGTTTCAAAATAATTGTTATCTATTTTATGGCCGTCCTGCATTTTATCGGATATTGTAAGTCACTGCAGCAATCTAAAGTATGCACAATGCCAACAATATTAATATTATAAAGTAATTATTGCCATTGTTGCATCAGTCCAGATTGCAATAATCACAACAATAATAATGCTTATAAGTTTGTTTTCGCCATCCAGTGTTTGGTCGGTTCAGATCACAATACTATTAAGTTATTTATCGCCAGCCATCATCTGTTTGATGCAGATCAAAACAATCACAACATTAATAATAAAAAAGTTACTTCTCAGCGGCTAGGAGTTAGTCGTTACAGATAAAAAATACTATTAAATTACGTATTAACAGCCATTGTATTGCCAGTGCATAATACAATAGTCATAACGCAGCTAGCGCTAGCCAGTTGTTGAGTCGGTGTAGATCACAAAAACAACAACAACAACACCAATAATAATAACAACAATAATATTAATAATAATAATAATAATAATAATAATAATAATAATAATAATAATAAGCATGTTATGCCCAACCATTGTTCGGTCAGTGCGAATCAAAACACTAATAAGTTAGTTATCGCCAACACGTGATATGTCGGTCCATATCACCATACTAATAAGAAATTTTAGCTGATACTACACGTAATTTTTCTAATCATTACCATATATTTAGTAAAATACCCTAGAATTGAATCTATAATATTTATTACGAAATAGGCATCGATGAAAATATCATTTTTAATATATTTACCGACGAGTCAACGTCGCGCTGACGGCTAGTATATAATACTATTATAGTTTAAAATCACAAGATACACATACAAACATTAAATAAGTAATACTTATAATACTTTTTTATCGCTTAAAGTATTTACTAAATAAAAGCGAAGAGAAACGGCAGAAAACAAATAAAACGTGAATTCTTAAAGGAACATATTTTCATAATGTTATTGTGTTTTCTGACGATTTTCTTAAATTGTTTATTCGCAGTACGCTGTATAATTATTTAAAGCGACAACATTACATTGGAAATCTTATCTTAGAATACATGATGTAAAGTATGCATTAATGATTCTATTCACACAATTTCTTACCAGAGAATTAATCACTTTGAATATCAAATATAAATCCACAACTGAAATACCTTAGAATTACTATTACGTTATACCGGTTAAAAGGCGCCAGATTGATCTATTACACAACACTATGCGAATAGACTCTTACAGTTATTAATTTTGGGTTATGCGGCGTTTAAAAACACATATTTTCCAAGAGTATTGCAAGACTGGTTACCTTTCATTAACCTCGGGCGACGACAGGATTATTATCTATCATAATGATGTATAACACATAATTTTTTCGTGTAAAATGAAGCGTTTAACTACGTTCTTTATCTTCTGTATTTATCATTTTATAGTAAACATATACCACTTACCAAATAATATTTTCTATAAATAATTTTACAGCACCGAGTAACAGATCATTTTTATATCTATAAAACATATAAAGAAACATGTTGTCCATGACAATGCAGTTTTTAACTCATTGTTCATATCTAGGGAAGAGGGTGTATTGGATTAACATTAACGACGTACTAAAAGTAATACTGTATTGTTAATATCATTATTCAATGGACAACACGAAATGTTGTCTAAAATGCTACATTTGTAGAATATAATTATAAACACATCAGGTTTATCGCAAAATTCTGAAGAGAACACATCACGTTTATCGCAACATTTTGAAATGAAAAATATTGATGAAATGAATATTTCAAAAAGAAAATTGGTGAACGTAAAATTCTTATATTTTAATGTATAACTAAACGACTTTACGTTTCTGAATTTTTAAGATGAGGATTGCTTATTCGTATTATTTGGATTCATCGAACTACTATTCTCATCTTGGGTGCTATTTTCACAACGTTTCAATAGATCTCCTCCGCCATTATTCGGGTGTATCTTGTGGAACTCGGGTATATTTCTGTCGAACTTGAGAATTTTGACAGAATTCTAAGTAGAACATTTTAGTTGCTTCATATGAGTAGCGTGAAGTAACACGAAACCTTACTAGATCATGTGAACTCGATCCAGCCAATTATACAGTTCACGACGGAAAAATAACATGACAACAAATTATCGTTCCTAGATTTTTTTTTAATTCAATTTTCACCCCAAACAAAGCACAGTGCAACTTTGAAGCAGGGGGCTACTATTAGGGACTTAATTAGCGGGGTAATTTTAAGGGAGATGAGAAGAAAGATATTTGTTAACATTACACTTGAACTTCTGCATATCATTGCAGTTGGGAAAGCAGAATCCCGGAAGGGAGTTCCAAAGACTCGCAGTTCTGGGGAAGAAACTATTGGAGTAAAAGGCTTTCTTGCACCTAGGGATCTCTACTGTAAAGGGATGAGACTTAGTAGCTTGTCGGGTTTGTCGGGGGTACTACTGTCGGGGAGGTACAAGTGTTTTCAGTTCGTCAGAGCATTCACCATTAAAGTATTTGTAGAACAGGCAGAGGGATGCAACATCTCGTCGATGGGACAGAGGTTGAGGCCTAGATGACAGTTCAGGACCTATCAGGTTGGCGACTCTCTTTTGAACCCTGTCTAGAAGTGAGAGACAATCAGCAGATGCACCAGCCCAGATATGACAACAGTACTCCATACATGGGTGAATGGTTGCCTTATAGAGGTATAGGATACTGTCAAGCGTAAGTAGTTTTCCAGCACGGTAGAGGGAGCCAACCTTCCTAGCAGCAGCCTTGGCAATGCTCTCAATGTATCTATTCCAGTTCATATTCCCTGTAAACGTTAGGCCGAGGAGTTTAAAAGAAGTACTTTCAGGCAATGTGTTCTTGGCCATTGCTATTGGTGGTAGAGAAGGTTTCTTGTAGTTATTGAAGGAAACAAGATTAGTCTTAGCAGCATTGAATGTGACCAACCATGTTTGTCCTTATTCCACTACGAATTGGAGGTCATCCTCTAGAGTTTCTGGCATTTACTGATACTTCATACTGGTCAGGAGTTTGTGTCATCTTTGCACCGAAAGCCAACTGTCACTGGAGGTTACTGAACTTCAAATCGCACCATACACATGATGTAAAGAAAGGAATCACCGAGCAAAGGCAATATGTAGTAACAATAGTGCATATCAAGATGGAGATGGACAGTTTAAGAGAACCTCTCCACCGAAACAACTATCCAGAAAATCCGACATCCGCCTCAGATAATCTGCACCAGACACATAATGACACCACTTAGAAACTCACAGTTTTTAAACCACATATTAAGTGCTTGCATGAACAACTTGAACGGATATGTAATCCATATGACATCAAAACAGAATGAGATTCTGTGTTCAAATCTCCCGAAGCAGCTTCTGAAAGTCAAGCCCCGTACAGAAAAAAAATCATGACTAAGAACTGTTTATATGAGATCCCATGTAAATGTGAAAAACTATACAAAGGTGCAACGTGTCCTCCACATACGGTTAGAAGATCGGACAGTCGAAGTACGCGGAGAGACTGAAAAGTGAGCGATAGCAGCCCATATCTGGAAGGAAAAGGGAAACCATCTACCATTATGAGACGAAGTAAAACTAATATACAGACAAGAAGGGTGGAGAGTAAAACGACGGAAAGAAGCAGCACATATACTAGGGAATAACCAGTTACTAAGTAGACCTAGTATAGAATTTAATATAATATGGAAATCAGTAATTATATACAATAGAAAATATGTGTAATAAGTAAAAAAACACAGAGTTATATATATATATATATATATATATATATATCTATATATATTAATATATTCATATATATATATATATGTATATATATATATATATATATATATATATATATATATATATATATATGGATATTTAAAACAAAAAATAAATATAGGTAAAAGGCTCCCAAAATTAGTACGAGAATTATCCGCAAAGACCCAAGGCGCAGTGTTTAGCGTACTTGGAAAAAATCAATTGCAAAATGTGATATTCTTCTAAAGGCGGAAGGTTCAATCCTCAGTGTTGGTGACCGAAAAATACAATTGCGATTTACTTAGGACCTCTATCCAGTTATTGCTGACGAAAAAAGGATCTGCCACCCCAGGAAGTACATATTAGATTCTGCTCGAAACTACATTTAAATTCCCGAGTTCGACATAAACATTCCCAAGTTCGACAAGATACACCTGAAGAAGGTCGGAGGTTACATCAAGCTAAACGATGTAAAAATCACACTCAAGATGAGAACAGTTGTCCTATGAATTCAAATAATACGAATAATCGACATTTTTTTCGAAGTATAAAAGGAAAACAGGCAAAAAGTTTAAAACAACTAAAAAAAATACTTTAAAAATAGTTTTCTAAATGGAAAATTACGAATTATCATTCAGCTTACTAGAAAAACAATTCTCTCACAAAGCATAAAAACAACCTGATCCGTGTATTATGTACTTTCTTTTAAATTAAACGCTCGGACACTTACCGTTCCATGAACATTAAACTGGCCTCATGCATTATATATATATATATATATATATATATATATATATATATATATATATATATATATATATATATATAGAGAGAGAGAGAGAGAGAGAGAGAGAGAGAATGAGAGAGAGAAATTAAACGATAGAGAAAGAGAGAGAGAGAAAGAGAGAGAGAGATTGAGCCGAATGTTCCACACTAACATATTTTATTCTCATACAATCGGTGAAATCCGCCATTTTTTTCAATCAAATATATTGAGTGTCTTCTTTAGTTGGTGTAATCTCGCAGTGTATAATAGCGGAAGCTTTCCATGTCTCAAGGCATTGACATTTGCATTGCACTTTTATAAAGTTCTGTTTACATATAATGCCTTGAATTTAGCTATAAAATGGTTAATAATGCATCACTGTTAAATTGTGATATGATTAAAACAAAGTTTCCACCGCGCTCCTGTCATATCAAAGAGAATACTCTTGCATATATATGTCGGTGCTTGCAATTTTTCATGCAATAAAACTCCTCAAAAGCACACTTTATCTTTCACTTGATGAGGTGGTAAATTTGGTCAAAATCGCCAGCTCCGTCTTTTATCGGATTGTTTCGATTATCTATTATTGATACTTAACAATGACATCACGATATAAACCTATATAACAACACAGATACACAGAAAAAAGTGTATTTTATACAATAGTTCACACACACACACACACACACACACACACACACATATATATATATATATATATATATATATAAATATATATATTTGTATATATATATATATATAAAATTTGAGGTTGCTATTTTTCAAATGTAGGGTGACCAGTGAATTATAACGAGGTTTATACAAGAGTGTTCAATACAGAAGTAGAACAAGTTACATTTTAAATCTGTCTTTGTAAATACTGTTATTTATATTAGTTTGAAGTCTATCATTGCGTATATCAGGTAAACACTACATCATCTTGTTTCCATTATATATATATATATATATATATATATATATATATATATATATATATTAAATTCGTCTTTAAATAAGCAGTAGTTTGTTGCTACCAAGTCATGAACATGTTTCGGTGTACTAGTATTTACTATCAAGAGACTTCTTCAGGCAACAGCCCTTAATTTCGAAAATGGAATTCTAAAAAAAATGGAATTCTGAAAAATCTGTTTTTAGAATTCCGTTTTCGAAAATAAGGGATGTATCCTTAAGAGGTATCTAGTTAGAAAATACCAGTAGGCTGGAACATTCTCATGACTGTGTAGCAGATATATATATATATATATATATATATATATCAATGAATATATATATATATATATATATTAATGAAAACAAGATATAGTGTTTACCTGATATACGTGATGATAAACTTCAAACTCATATAAATAACAATAATTACATATACAAAAGTTAATCGTAACCGAATTAAATAAATAGATAGTAGAGGTTATTATGGGAGAAAGAATATCAAAACAGTTAGTTGAATTTCACAATCAAAATTTTTGTCCGACTATATACTCCAAAAAACAATAATTTCTCAAAATATCCTGTTTCTCTATAAGGAATAATTTCTCAAAATATCCTGTTTCTCTATAAGGAACGCATTTGCACATGTATGGAGTATTGATGTAACATTTAGTCTGGTGTATCTGCTACAAGTGTCTCACTCCTAGACAAGGTTCAAAATAAAGTCACCAATTTGCTAGGTCCTGAACATTCATCTAAGCTTCAGCCTCTGTTACATCGACGAAATATTGCATCATTCTCTCGGTTCTACAAGTACTTGAACGGTGAATGTTCTGACGAACTCCAAGCATTTGTTCTCCCTCAACGTAAATACCCCCGACAAAGCCGACAAGCACCTAAATACCACCCCTTCACAGTAGATATCCCTAGGTGTAAGAGCCTTCTAATCCAGTAGTTTCTTCCCCAAAATAGACTTTTGAATTCTTTTCCGGGCCCTGGCTTTCTCAATTTTCTGACATGCAGAAATTCAATAATAGACGCAAAGGATAGACCCCTTAGGCGCTCCTCACCATTTATATATATATATATATATATATATATATATATATATATATATATATATATATATATATATATAAATGGTGAGGAGCGCCTAAGGGGTCTATCCTTTGCGTCTATTATTCCTAGTATTCATAAATGACCTCCCTGACAAAATTGTCTCGGAGATGGGTATATATGCTGACGGCACCACGCTCTATAACAGACACGACAGGAAAACAAATGAATACATATCTAAAGAAATGGCAGAAACACTAGAGGAATACCTCCGATCTGTAGTGGAATGAGCACAAAAATGGATGGTCACATTCAATGCTGTCAAAGAAACATGAGTAAAAACAATTACATTGAGAGTATTGTCAGGTCGCTGCGAAGAAAGTGGGTTCTCTCTACACTGCTAGAAAGCTACTAACGCCTCAAAATATCCTGTTTCTCTATAAGGAACGCATTTGCACATGTATGGAGTATTGATGTAACATTTAGTCTGGTGTATCTGCTACAAGTGTCTCACTCCTAGACAAGGTTCAAAATAAAGTCACCAATTTGCTAGGTCCTGAACATTCATCTAAGCTTCAGCCTCTGTTACATCGACGAAATATTGCATCATTCTCTCGGTTCTACAAGTACTTGAACGGTGAATGTTCTGACGAACTCCAAGCCTTTGTTCTCCCTCAACGTAAATACCCCCGACAAAGCCGACAAACACCTAAATACCACCCCTTCACAGTAGATATCCCTAGGTGTAAGAGCCTTCTAATCCAGTAGTTTCTTCCCCAAAATAGACTTTTTAATTCTTTTCCGGGCCCTGGCTTTCTCAATTTTCTGACATGCAGAAATTCAAGTGTAACGTGAACCGACATCTTGCTGCCCAACTCCCTACACAGTACTCCTTATGTCCCTGATAGTGGCAATGTGGCTTGGTTGGGGCGAAAAATATATGTATATTTTACCAGTATTTTTCAGTTATTAATTTATTTTTTGCGCATTTCTATTATTTCAGTAGGCATTATTATATTTTATCATCATTAGTAGTATTACTACCCTTATGAGCCTATTAGAAAGAAACGATTTAATAATTGAGAACACATTTCCAGTTATAGCGTAGCTGGAAATCATGTGAAGTAGTTTATTTATGCGATATCTGATCGAAGGCCTTTGGTATTTCAAGAGAAATTGTCTGTCATAGAAAGACTTTGTCGATAGATTCACTAATCCTATAAGATATTACCGTTAGCACATTTGCTGTAGATCTAGCAGAACGGAAACCATATTGCATGCGACTAGGAATGTTATTTCTTCTGAGGTGGTAGACTACTTCTTTATTTTATATGGATTCCAGGAACATACTCATGACACACGGGAGACTTATTGGTCTGTCCTCTGAGAGAGCTGACTTATCACCTGAATTCTTAAATACAAAACATACTGATGAGGTTTTCCATGGTGTTGGGAAGTACTTCTCTTAAGGCAACGCTTAAATATTTTTGTAAGTATGGGGGGGGGGCAAGTTCTGGTTAAAGCCTATTCAACACTATAATTGGAATGCCGTCAGGGCAACTTGCTTTACTGGAATCAAGGTTCTTGTTAAGCTTGGCGATCTGTTGCACATATATTTGTATGTTGCATAGCGTGTTGTCTGCTATAGGAGGAAATACGGGGAGTTGATTGCCTTCGTGACATAGGGTAGCAGTAGCTGCAACGTTCTTCGCAAATTATCTGGCTTTGTCTGATGCTGACAAGATGACCTCAGGTATATTGATTATGTTTGGGATAGAAAGCAGGCTTCTATTCAGGATCATGTTTGCTATTTGCCAAAACTGGTGGAAACCAAGCCGATGCTCACCTACTTTGGATTTAACGGACTGAGCATATGGATTTTTTTTGTGAAATTCGAAATATATATATATATATATATATATATATATATATATTTAAAAAAATACTTTTTAATTTCACTTCATTTTATTATTTTAGTTTACTTATTTACTGTATTTTATTTATCAGTGCCTATTTTAGACTCTATTTTATCACCTCCTATTCTTATTTTTAGACGCGATCTACAGTTACCACGTTATTTTACCCCAATTCAATTATCTCTTATTTTTAAAAACTCCCTTCGAAATATCGTTTCATTTTATTTACTTACTCTATCACGGTTATATTTCCAGTCGCAATCTTTCAAATCTCTACGATATTTTAACTTTTAGACGTAATCCACTACGCTAGTTTACTCGAATTTATTTTCTCTCATAAAATGTGTATATGCATTTATACATCTAATTAACATAAGGAAAGCACGCTGCTATACCCCATCATTATATATGGCCCCAAATCTTCCGACTCTCTCGTCAATGAGTATCGCTCTTCAAAAAGCTTGCATAAATCTGGCGAAACGTTGAGTATGCAGGACCTTTTATTTTACCTCCATTTCGGATTTAATAAAGCTCAACAATCATATATATATGATGGACCCGTAGGTCTTCCCAGGCCATCCGTCTAGGAGAAGGAAAACTCTGAAACTAAACCTAGGGGAGGGAGGTCTCTTCAGTCCTGGACGACAACCTTCCTAGAGCTGGTGACTCAAACAAATCACCGGTTGGCAAACCTAAACTGCTTAAGGAGGAGATAGACTCTGTCTATCGCTCGGCTTTCATACTCCTTCTTCACCTATTGGCCAGGCGTAGAGGTACTATCACAGGGACTCGCTTGAATCACCCAGTGGTTGACCTTGTTTCCTGACTAGGGTAATGAACGCCGCTTTTCCCCACTCCTGCAACATCCCATCCCCCTTAACTGGACACAGTGGGGTGCTTCAGTGCCATATATGTCAGTGCAGTTGGACTGGGCTGGCTTTGCCTAATGGATTGAGGGTACCGGATTGACAGTTCCTGGCTGCTGTTTCCGACTGATAGTACAGGAGCCCTAACTCTTTGGTAGCGCTTAGAGCGGCTGCTCCATCAACAGTTGTAAAATATCGGGATGTTTGTAGTGCCATGTCGCGCATGGAAAGGGACCCTGCACTCATCCCCGGTGGGCTTTCCTGAGGCCACAATCCTGTGGGTGAGGACAGCTGATGGTCTACTTGTATTGCATGTCTGGTATTCTGCACAACTACTTGTCCAGCACCCCCTCACTCATCCACCTTAACTGAAACTTTTAAATAAAATAAAATGAAATGACAGCTCAAGCAAAAGTTACGTTTAAACCAGGACCAAACTCAAAGAAAACCAACCTGCCTCCTCCCTTGAGGCTTGCATTTACTAATATCCGCGGGCTTAGAACTAACTTAGATGATGTTGAGTCATTTCTCCTTGTAAACACCCCGGATATCTTAGCATTAAGTGAAACTAACCTTCACTCCTCCATACCCTCTAACCACTTTAACATGCCTGGTTATCTCCCACTCTACCGTAAGGACTCGGACAGACATATGCAGGGACTTGGAGTCTATATTCGAAACACCCTCCCCCTAACTAGAGAAATAAAACTAGAATCAGAGGGCCATGCCTTTATGTGCTTCAGACTAAATATGCAACACAATATTGGCTACTTGTATTTTCTCTACCGCTCTCCCTCAAACCAAGACTGTACCCTAATAAACAAAGTCTCAGACAGCATAGATATAGCACTCTCCCTCGATACTAGCGCACAAATACATGTATTTGGTGACTTCAATGTCCACCACAGTAACTGGCTAGGATTCTCAAATCACACAGACGTAGCTGGTAGCGCCACATATAGCTTCTCTATATCTCATTCCCTATCTCATGGTTACATTTCCGACACGTTTCCCAGACCAGCACGATCAACATGCCTCACTTCTAGATCTCTTTCTGACAACAGTTCCCAATGACTGTACAACAAATGCCCATAGCCCACTCGGGAATGCTGATCACGCTGTGATAATGGTAGAAATCAGCCTAAATTCTCGCCCTAAAACTGAAGACCCACTACTCAAAACAACGAGGTATTACAAGGCTGATTGGGAAGCCATCAGGGAGCTCATCAGAGATGCCCCATGGCAAAATATCTTTACTCTTCCAGCGGAACAGTGTGCAAATGAGACAACTGAATGGTTCAAAACTGCTATTGAAGCACATGTTCCCGCACGGAAATACTATAGCAAGCCCCACTCCCCCCAATGGTTTACTTCTGCTTGTGCAGCTGCCATTTGTCAAAGGCAGCATGCGTGCCGCAGATTCAATCGACATAATTCCAGCTCAAATAAACAGAAGTTTATAGAAGCTAGAAATAATTGTAAGAGAGTGATAGACACAGCTAAGTCAGATTACTCTGAAACCACCAGAAAGCGCATCGAAACACAGAAATTAGGAACCCGGGATTTTTGGAAAATCTACAACAGCGTAGTTAATAATGGACAGTCAATTATTCCCCCACTAACAAACAATCATGAGGTTGCTTGCACGGCAACTGACAAGGCTAATCTGCTTGCCAGTCGGTTTGCCTCAAACTCCACACTGAACTCGGTACACCACTCACTCCCTGATTTTCCTCTGCGAACAGACGCCACACTTGACGACTTGAAAATCACCCCTTCTCAGGTACATGCTATTATAAAAAACCTAGACACCTCAAAAGCATGTGGACCAGATCTCATCCCGGCTGTGCTATTAAAAAAATGCTCTGCCGAGGTTGCTCCAGTTCTTTCCAAACTTTACAATAAATGCCTTAACGAATCTTGTTTTCCCGACTGCTGGAAAACCGCCTCTGTGGTACCAGTCTTCAAGAATTCTGGTGAAAGAACTGACCCACTAAATTATCGCCCCATTAGCCTCCTCCCGCTTTTCGCCAAAATATTTGAGTCCTTAGTTAATAAAGCCCTAGTCCAGCACCTAACAGCTGCTAAACTCTTGACTGACAAAAAATATGGATTCAGGCAAGCCCGTTCAACAGCAGATATCTTAACTGTAGTTTCTGAACGTATATACCGTTCATTGGATAAAACAGGGGAGGGTAGAGCGGTGGCCCTTGATATATCTAAGGCTTTTGACAGGGTATGGCACGATGGTCTTCTAAGGAAAATTAGATCATATGGAATCACTGGAAGAATTCATAACGTAATTAAATCCTTCTTAAGTAATAGAAAAATCAAAGTTGTCCTCGACGGACGTACATCCAAACAATATGACATAAATGCGGGAGTGCCTCAGGGGTCTATCCTTGGACCTCTATTGTTCCTGATATTCATAAACGACCTCCCTGATAATATTGTTTCGGAGATGGGTATATTTGCCGATGACACCACTCTCTATAACAGATATGAGGGGAAAACAAATGAACACATATCCAAGAAAATGGCAGAAACACTAGAAGATGACCTCCAATCCGTAGTGGAATGGGGACAAAAATGGTTGGTCTCATTCAATGCTGCTAAGACTAAGCTTGTTTCCTTCAATAACTACAAGAAACCTTCTCTACCACCAATAGCAATGGCCAAGAACACATTGCCTGAAAGTACTTCTTTTAAACTCCTCGGCCTAACGTTTACATTGAATATGAACTGGAATAGATACATTGAGAGCATTGCCAAGGTTGCTGCAAGGAAGGTTGGCTCCCTCTACCGTGCTAGAAAACTACTTACGCCTGCCAGTATCCTATACCTCTATAAGGCAACCATTCGCCCATGTATGGAGTACTGTTGTCACATCTGGGCTGGTGCATCTGCTGCTTGTCTCTCGCTCCTGGACAGGGTTCAAAAAAGAGTCGCAAACCTGATAGGTCC